>NC_030823.1:72304673-72610148 GCF_001704415.2 Capra hircus | reverse complement strand
TGGACAGAATCCTTACCTCAGACCTGTTCCATCACAAACAAAGCCAAGCCTTAACTCCAGCTGGAATGCGCTGTTCTGGGGAGAGAAGATGATACAGCAGAATCAGTGTAGACTTCCAGGAGCGAAGGGGCCAAGGGGACAAGCAATGTTTACTGAGTGTCTACACTGTGCCAGGCCATTTTGCACAGACCTTAATGCTTAATACTCACCACATCCTGTGAGTGATGTAAGCACAGTTAGACCTTTCTAACAGCTGAGGAGCCCTTCTAGCGGTTAGCATATATGTTCCCGGTCACCTGGGCATGAAGAGGTGGGCTCCACACCAGCACTCCAGTATATCTGACCAAAAGTCCATGCTGTTTGCGTTCCCAATTCTAAGCTAAGCCATCTGCTGAAGGAGGCTAAGAGAGAATGGAGTTCAGGTTTAGAAAAATGTCTACCTCTGACCATACTTCTCCATTGGAGAACTGGCCATTTTATGCAGGGAGCTGAATGCAAGTGAAAATACAGGAGTCCTTGTTTAGAAATTATTCAGAATTTTAAGACAGCAGCAGCAGAGGATTAAACCAAATGCAGGAAGCTTCTGAGTACTGGGCCCTGTTTAACTGCATGGGTGGTATGGGTAAGTCCATGAAGTGGCCCTGCTCAAGAGTCCAGGACATAACAAAGGTGAGAAGGCAAGAGTCCTGGAGTTGGGGGTAAATCTGGAAATTCAGTCCCAGGGGAGGAAAAAATGGACCATGTGGTCCCCAGGAGCCTCCCCTCCCACCATGGGCTGCTCATCACACACACTCACACACACACGCACACACACACACACACACACACACTGCCTGGGGGAACTCGCTGATCAAGACTGATAAAAATTACATGGCAAGGCCCTGGGGGCAATTGTAATCCTTTTTCTAATCTCAGGAAGATTCGAAATAGCATCCCAGTGACACAAGGAATGAGCGCACGTCACCCCTATCGCAGCTGTCACTTGTATCTGCAATCAGGTGAATTATAGAGATTAGCCACGTCCCAGAATCCTTGCACTTTTTGCATGCTTCTGTGCATAGCCCGTCTTAAGGTGGAATTGCTCAGGTTTGCGTTTAGACTCTGGAGAAAGCTTGGGAAGTTCCGTGCTGCCCCCCAGTGTTCAGAGAGCAAGTCCAGGAGAAGCCACTGAAGGCTGCGCACACGTCGCAGGCTCTGTAGGCACGGCAGCCATCCTGAAGCTACAGAAAAGGGTGCTGCAGAGCTTCTGCAGGCCCCAGGTAAGCTTATCTAGAGGTCACACCCTGCATCACACCAAAGGTACTAAAATGTACCTACAGCACATACTAGAAATTGATGTGTAACCATCTAAGACTTGAGTAATTTTTGAGTTTGGTGCACATGTTTTGTTTTGCGGAGATTTAGTTAAACATTTATTCTGATTTTGTAATTTTCTTTTTTGGGATATGGGTTCAGTGGGGTGGCCCTGGGGGAGAAGGAAGAGCTCTTAGACATTACCCTAAGACAGAAGTATTGGGAAAATCTCCCTGGTCTTTGTGCCTTTAGTACCTGCTACAGCGCGAGCAGGAAAACCACGGAAGAAGAGAAAACATGAGGAATATTGGATCCGGTCACCTCTGAACATACGCTTCAAGTACAAGCGTTTCCCATTATACTTGTGTAAAGTAGCGGCCTCGGTCTGTTGAATGCATAGAAGAACCATAGACAAACCATGTCCATAGATCTTATGTGTTTTATTTATTTATTTTTAATTGAAAGATAATTGTTTTACATGTTGGTTTCTGCCATACACCAACATGAACCAGCCATAGGTATACATGTGTGCCCTCCCTCTTGAACCTGTCTCCCACCTCCCACCCCATCCCACCTCTCTAGGTTATCACAGAGCCCTGGCTTGAGTTCCCTGAGTCATACAGCAAATTCCCACTGACTGTCTATTTCACATGTGGTGGTTATACATTTCCACACTACTCTCTCAATTCATCCCACCCTCTCCTTTCCCACCGCCCCCCCCAACATCCACAAGTCTGTTTCCTGTGTCTGAGTCTCCATCGCTGCCCTGAGGATAGGTTCATCAGCACCATCTTACTAGACTTTAGTGCTAAGATTTCATGATTAAAATAACAACAACAACAAAACCCCTTGGTCAGGTCTGCTGTCTACTGCAATTTTTCCAAAAGGCCCCCTCCCCTCTCACGCCAACAGGCAAGCTGCCAGCATGGAGTTTTCACACTCCCCGAGGACCCAGATCCCTCCTGAGTTGTGACTTTTAACTACACGAAAGAAAGTCCCTCGAGATTTTCCAGCAGCAGAGAAACAACATCCAAATCGAATTCCCTGCTCCTCCCACATGGCCTTGCTCATGACTGACGAGTGGAAATGCAGGGGTGAGACTGGGGAGGCACAAATGACCGGCTTTGTGTAAAGGAGGGCAAATTGGACCAGGAAGAGAAGTGATACATTCAAAATGAGAGATGCTGGAGGCAGCATTCAATCTGTCCCTCCGCTCTCTAGCAGAACTGAAGTGAATCTGTTTTGACTACCGTATGTACTAAATCTCGTAATCCCCCACAATTGTGGATTTAAGATTTCTGTGGATTTGGGACACAGGGGTTTTTATTTCGTGAAATCATCTGTCTTTTTTACCCACTTCCATGACTGATTCTGTTTTGTTTTGTTTTTCTTTTTTGGCTGCTTCAGGATCTTAGTTCCTCGACCAAGGATTGAACCCGGCCCCCTGCATTGGGAGAGCTAAGTCTTAACCACTGGACCGCCAGTGGTTGGAAGTCCCCATTACTTTCTTCTGTAAGCTCTTGAATTTTATCTTCGATCACACTAGTTTAGACCCTGTTCCCCCCATTATTATCCATGGCTGCATTTTACTACAAGCCCCTCAGACTCGGCCTCTAGAGAATGATCATGGGGTCACGTGATTCAGAGGTGGCCGAGTCTTTGTCAATAGCACTGAGCTCCATCTGGAGAGGAAGTCATCTTTACAGCGCTCCCCATCAGTGCCTTTTCAGACTCTCCCTCAATAATTACCTATCTAGAAAGGAAGCTACCACTTTGTGAAGCCGTCTGCTTCCTATTAGTGAAGTACACGGGTAGACAGTTCTTCCTTCTGCTCTCCCTTTAAGACTTGAAGGGAGAGCCAGTGAGAGCCAAGGTGAGCCAGTGATGTTGAGTCTGGAGGTAGGCATCTGGCACTTCTCCACTGAAGGTCACCAGTGGGAGCCCTATGTGGCCTTTGGGGACGCCATATGGAAAAGGCTAAAGAGAAAACACCAGCAACCGGCTCCACTCCTTCCCCTGAAACTGCCTGTAAGGAGTCCAGGCTTTTGTCAAAGAGGTCAGTCTATGGCCTCAGGGACAGTTGAGCATAGCAGCTGGCTGTGAGCAGACCCCTTTCCTGCACTTGCGCCGGGCTCGGGCCTGTTCTGAGAACCTGGACTCTTCTTTGTAGAGTTCATCCAAGTAGCGTCCGCAGAACGTCTGAAACTGAGGCCCTCCGGAGTCCTACGTGTTTCCCTCCACACACGCCAAGGGTCAAAGGACTGCTCCAGGACTGGGGTTGCTGTTTGTGGTTTTGAGTGTGGGTGGGTGTGTGTCCAAATGCTGAAAGCTCAGTCCTGGGCTTCTGAAACCCAGAAGGAAAGACCACCCGAATGTGAGCGACAAGCCGCACTTGGCTTTAAATTCTACACCATCCACATAAAAAAAGAAGAAGTAAGGGACAGGGAGGAGAGGGAGGGAAGGGGGAGGATGAGAAGGACAAGAAACTCAGGCTTGAGTTCCTGCATCAGCTGGAAGACGGGCTTCAAAGGGTAGACAGTAGGTTTTGAAATCTCATCCACGTATTTTTCCATTCAAGAGCAAGTGATCGTGGGCTGACTCGCAGCTGAGCATGGGACTAATGCTAGGGATACAGAGATGAATAAAATAAACACAGATCCCCCACATTTCAGTTTAAAGGGAAAGTGAACGATTAAACACCTAAAAATATTTAGGGGTATGATTCTTACGAGATTCTCTCAGTCTCCCCATATTTATTCACTTCCCCAAATTTAACTCAGAAGGATTGTCCCTCAGCCAAAAGGTCTTCCACATCGGTTCCTACTGACCCTCCACCCAGCAGGGCCCAAGAGTGGGAGTGGTTTTACAGATTATATTAGTTTCCTATTGCTGCTATAATGAATTACCACCCAATTAGTGGCTTCAAACAATACAAAATTTTTCTCTGACAGTTCTGGTGGTTGAAAGTCTCACTGGGCTAAAACTAAAGTATCAGCAGGGTTTTTGTAGAAGCTTTAAGGGAGAATTTTTCCCTTGCTTTTTCCAGCTTCTAGAAGTCTCCTATGTCCCTTGGCTCTTGGCCTCTTCCTCCAGCTTCAAAATCAGCCACAAAGCATTTTCAAATCTTTATGACTCTGGCCTTCCTGCCTCCCTCTTATAAGCACCTTAGTGATTACACTGGCCCACCAGATACACCAGGCTAATCTGTCTCACGATCGTTAAATTAATTACATATACAGTCTCCTTGGCCATATAACTTCACATATTCACAGGGTTTAGAAATTAGGTCGTGGACATTTTAAGGAGAGGGGCCCTTATTCTGCCTATCACGTGTGTCATTTCTTGTGTTTTAACACAAATAATCCATGTTCATTATAGAAAAGTTAGAAAACTTGGAAAAATTTTAAATTAGAAAACAAAATATAAACACTTAAAAAAATACTTCCATTTTTTGTCCTTTAAAAAAAAGCAAACAAAACTTGACTAAATATTCTCTAATACTCTTCTTCATCTTACCATATATTGCAATCATCTTCCTTTATCAACAGATATAACTCAATATACCAGCATTTTATTGACTTCATGGTGTCCTATTATGTTATTGACATTGTACTATAACTTTTGAGCATGTAGGTTGCTTCTAGATTTCTGTACATACCCGTAATGATGTTATAACATTCTTGCCCATGCATATTTGTATATTTGCCTGATATTTTCTGAGGATGAGTTCTCAGCAAAATGCAATCACTAGGCCAATGGCTGCGGCTGCTTTTAAGGCTTGAAATACATGTGGTCAAAGGACCCTATAGGAAATTAAAGCCAATTCAGAGACTTCCCTGCAGAGCAGACTGTTACCCCACATGCTCAGAACCCTGGCTGGGTTCTGACTTTTAATCTTTTACCAAACTGATGGGCAGATTGCAATCCCATATAGTTGTTTTAATTCCTTTGAAAACCCATAATGTTGAGCATTTTTCATATATTAATATTTATTTTCTACTTACCTTTCTTTTGCTACTTGCCATCTTATGTTCTTTCTTTCTATATTAACGTGCTTGTAATTTTCTTAATGTATGTTCATAAATCTGTATGTTAACCCTCTGGCATATTTACCACAAATAATCTTCTCAGTTTGGTGTCTTTTTTTATTGAGTTTTTATTGCAAAATGGCTCCAGAAGTTTCTGTGGTTAAATCTATCCGTTTTTTGTTTGCTTGTTTTCTTTTAATAGTATCTGCCTTTAGGCTTCCCAGCCAGCTCAGTGGTAAAGAATCTACCTGCCAATGCAGGAGACATGAGAGGTATGGGTTTGATCCCTGAGTGGAAAGGGCAACCTAATCCAGTATTCTTGCCTGCAAAATCCCATGCACAGAGGAGCCTGGTGGGCTACAGTCCATGGGGTCTCAAAGAGTCGGACTGGACTGAGCAACTGATTGACTGATGACGCCTTTGGTTTCATGCTTCGGATCATGGTATGGTAGTATGGTCCTCACCCACCCAATATTACACAAACATTCTGTGTTCGGGTTATTAGTCCATCTTGACTGTTTTGCCTAAAATATATGTTAGTGCCATTTGCTAAAAGGATTCTGTTCAGGCAGCCACTTGAAATGCTAAAATGCAGCTCCCTATGGGGCTGACATCAGGCTCTAAATAATGGGTATGTTGTGAGGCTGCGTCCAAAGGCTTGACAGCCGTGTCTCTAATTGGGGTTACACTTGAGGTCCTAATTCATTGTGATTTTTAAGCCAAGTGAAGAGCCTTTAGAGAGAGAGGACCTACCACCTCGTTCTATTCAGTTGAGATGAATGACTCAGCTCTTGCTTTTTATGGTGAAGCAATTTAACTTCATTTTCCTTGGATCACTGAGGTGTGGGAAAAGATTCGGTGAAACGGGGTCTAAGCCCGTGGAGTTCTTGGCTCTGGTTTTAAGCTCCAACCAAAGATAATCAGGAAATGAAGGGCTTCAGAAAGAAGAACTTGAAGAAGTTACTGCCACAGACCCCTGGACCACTGCCCACTGCCTGGGGGTGGAATGGGGGACATTTTGTTCTTACCTCACCTGGAGGGGTAGCTGTGGATTGATTCAGCAAGTGTTCTGGGCTGAGTGTGGTGCCAGATAGACGCAGAAAACCCAAGCTGACGTGGAGAGAACTCCACTTATCAGATGGGTTTAACTGTACTTTAGGCAAGCCTAAAGATTTAGGTGGAAGTACTTCTGTTTTTCTGAAAATCTGAGTCCCAGAACTTTCCAGTGAATAGAGAAACTATATGCTGAATTTCCTCCCCTCTCTCTAGGTCTGCAAAAGTACATGGGAGCAGAGACTCTGCTGAGGACATTCCAAAGGAGTCAGACACAACTTAGAGACTAAAACAGCAGCAATTTATAGAATATTGCACATTAACTATCCTTCAGTGAAAGTTCTTTTTCTTAAGAGATTTTGCCATGTAAGCAGGCATTTCCCCACACCGGTCTGCTCCTCCTCTTCCCATCTAGATTTGAGTTTGGTCACGTCTGGCGCCTGGTCCCATGAAAGGAGCTCAATTTCCTCAAGCACACCCTTTAGCAAGACCTTCCCTTGGACTTGACAATCATCTGCTGCTGCCAAATCTCACTCCACTTCCAGGAGGAGAAAACATATGGCCTGTTAATTTTTGCCAAAACTGATCAGAAAACAGAACTCAGTCCTCATAAAAACCGCACAGTACCTGCCTCCCTTTCCTTGCTGACGATAAAAATGAAGCTCGAGTTTGGGGAGCTATCTTTCTTGAAGGTATGATTTTTCATCCAGATCCAACTCCTAGTTCCGTCATTTCTCACCTGCTCAAACACCCTGATCACCAGGGCAGAGGACTATAAATAACTGAAATTAAAACTTTGTTAAGAATTGTGTTTTATGCGCAATAATATCCAGATCTTTCCATAGAACTCCATTGATAATTTTTGAACTTTCCTTAAAAAGGTGGAAAAGAAATCACAGTATTTTTTTTTGTATTTTAATTACTCACTGAATAAAACCTGAAAGTATTTAATTATTAGATTTATGCCTCAAGATAAGTTCAATGGTAATTACAGGATGTCTTTTTTTTAATTCTAATTCCAAATAACAAAATCCCAAACACATTGGATCATTATGATTATAATTAGAATAAAGGTGTCTTACTGTTGAAACCAAAGTTTGGCTTTTTTGTTTAACCTTTTTGCACCTCATCAAAGGGGAATGCTTTGGGAAGAAATCTGTTTCAATCTCTCTAATGCTGGTTTAAAACAAAATAAAAAACATAATTGTCTGCAGGAATGCTTTTTCATTGCAATATTGGCAGAGAGAAGGCAAGCCCGGAGCTTTCAGCTTACTTGAGGTTTCAGGGCATGCTGACTTTTCTCTGGCCATTTGTCACCCTCGGACACGAGGAGAACTCAGACAACCAGGCAAAAAGATGAAATAGATGCAGCCACAATATCAAGGCAATTGAAAGAGAGGACCTGTGAAATAATCCATCTTTCCCACCCCCAATTTTTCAACCAGTTTGGGGGTAACTTTTTCTGAGCTCTGCTTCAATTAAAGATGAATGAATGAGGATGGGCTGGGATTGGGTAGACCTCAGAAGGAGCTACACGGAGACTGGAATAGCTAAAGCAGAAATCCATAAATAGACCTCTAACTAAGGCTCAGAAGGTATTTAGTGCTTGGGGGCTGACAGCAATCACTTATTGAGAGAAAATGAGCTTATTCTTTCCCTGTGTTGACGAGGCTGTAGAGAAACCCTTGCTGATGGCCGCAACAGCATCTGAATCAAGCTCACCAACCTGAAGACTTGTTCGCGCTCTGTTTGGGGATTTGGGAAGTGGTAAGGGCGGCGGCTTGTGGTTTCAAGGGAGAGTTGCAGGATAGGGAGTTACAGGAAGGAGAGGAGACACACATCTTAACGAAGTAAATAAACAGCCCCAGATGGCTTGCCCTGGCTGCAGGCAGAAAGGCAAGTGCTTGCTTACTGGAAAGTGCTTGAAGACTAGAGGGATGAGAGGACAGGAGGAGGGAAGCAAAAGAAGAAAGGAAAGCTGTGCGGAGAAGCCCAGAGAGCAGTCATAATACTCAGAAAAATGTCATATTAAACCTCCAGCTGCCGGCGGTTGAGCAGAGAGAGTTCCAGACAATAGCTAAGAAAACAAGTTGAATCTTGCGTTCATTCCTGTGGTTAAAACAAGTCTGTACGACCACGAGGAAAATTCCATTCTCCCCAGACCTTAACTCCCTGCTTACCTGAGCTACAGACACTTACTGTTGAAAGGCTCCTTAATGGAATCCATTATCAAAAAAAAACAAAAAAAGGTACAAATGAACTTGTTTACAAAACAGAAACTTAAAGTCACAGATGTAGAAAACAAATTTATGGTTACTAGGAAGGGGGGTGGGGGCGAGCGGGGAGGAGGGATAAATCAGGAGATTAAGATTGACATATACACACACTCCTGCACGTAAAACAGATAACTAATAAGAACCTATTTTATAACACAAGGAACTCTGTGTTCTGTGATGGTCTATATGGGAATAGAATCTAAGAAGGAGTGGACCTACATATATGCATAACTGATTCACTTTGTAACACAACATTGTAAATCAACCAAAAAAATCAACTTTTTAAAAAGTCCATTCTTAAAGACAAAACAGAGAAAAATCTCTTAAAGTTAGAGCTGGGGATGCACAAACACCCAGCCTCCCTCTTGCCTCAACCTTTCTCTTCTGTTTGGGTCCTCACATCTTGGAAAGTACCCCTTTCCTCCTAGGGGCGCAGTTAGTATGTTGACTAACTGCTACTGCTAAGTCGCTTCAGTTGTGTCCGACTCTGTGCGACCCCGTAGACAGCAGCCCACCAGGCTCCCCAGTCCCTGGGATTCTCCAGGCAAGAACACTGGAGTGGGTTGCCATTTCCTTCTCCAATGCATGAAAGTGAAAAGTGAAAGTGAAGTTGCTCAGTCGTGTCCGACTCTTCACAGCCCCATGGACTGCAGCCCACCAGGCTCCTCCGTCCATGGGATTTTCCAGGCAAGAGAGTTGGAGTTGCCACTCTCCTGTACTCCACCCTCAACCACAGCCATATTCATGTTCTGACCCTTGAGACCCATGGATGTCAAATAAAATTAATTGCTAGCTTAATAAATGTTTATTGAATGTCTACTATGTCTCAGACTCCAGAGAAGTCATCTAGGAAGAATAACAAAGATCAAGCTGTTGTGAAAAACTTCCAAGTCAGGAGGCACATTGCTGCTAATTGTATGACATATACAGCAGACACTGTATACTGTGGACACTGACCTTGGCCTTTTCCTTTCCTTCTTTGGGGTTTTCAGTGCAGGTGACATGCGCTGCCTCTGGCCTCAGTGCAGCCATGTATCCCTCTTCTTCACCAAGAACCCCAGCATCTGCTTCTTTTCCTCCCTCCCAGACAAGCGTCTGATCAGCTTGCTCAGGTAGCTCTCCTGTTGGAAGAGAGAGTTTATAAACAATTGTATTGGGTCCAGGGGAAGCTATAAAACAAGTATCTTTTCTTAAGCCCTGTGATTCTTAATCCGGGGCTGGAGGCTGGTTAGCACACCCAGGAGAGGGAGACCGTCCTTAGAGGGACATGGGTGCTGGAATCAAGTGTGTCTCCCCACTGAGAAAATATAACATCAATAATGCAATTCTGTGGGAAAGAGGGAACGTTGGTAGACTGTGGTGCTCAAAGGAGATGATACTTATTTATAGTCAAACTGGGAAGGATTTGCGACTTGACATGTCTTCTATGCTCATCTTTTAAAAGCTTTCAGTAAACGCTAATATGTGTTTAGTTAGCTATAAAGAGAGCTATAGGAATTGATTAGTGCCCTCAGGGAGTTTATGGAAGTAGTGTGCTTACAAATTTTAACAACCAGTTCTCCAGCAGGGGGAAAAATGCCCTGTTTTCTAGCTTTTGCTTGTTTCCATGGGGTAAATACTCCCTCAGTGGTTGATTTTAAGCTCCAGCATGAGGAATGGGGAAGAGATAGGCACCATCAGCTCTTGTTAGCTAATATGAACTGGCTTAGAACGCCCGTGGCGTATGGTTTAACACACTAACCCGAGATAAACAGAAGCTCCTGGTCAATCGACTGATCGACATCAAATGGAAAATCTTTAACCAAGACCGAGAGGGGAGCATGTTTTAGGGGTAGCTGGAAAAATGCGCAGTATCTATATCCCCCCTTCGGCTTCCTTGGAAACACAGAGATTTATGAAAAGTCAGAGTCTGCAAAGACTGTAGATAACCAAGACCCACTCCCTATTCCTCTCCTTACAGAAGGGGACCTGGGGCAGCAAGCAGGAATGATGTCTTATATACAGCCTCTGCTCCAAACGTACCACTTTTTTGGGTGGGTGTAATTTCCTTACCATTAGGTTGGGGGTATTGAGCAGTAACCTTGACAAATGAACTACATTGTTTTCAGAAAGAAAATAGAGCAGAGCTTATTGGGGTCCTCCAAGCACCCATGGGAGAACACGTCTGTACAGTTGACGGAGGGTGAGCAAAGGTGTCATCAGTGTGAAGGCACCAACTGTGTCTGAATTTGTTATTCAATGACTTGCCCTGAACACAAGCTTGCTTGCAGAACAGAAACAAACCCACAAGTCTGCCAGGCTCTGGCTGCCCTAGCCTTTGAATCACTGGTGAGAAATAAGCTCTGTCTAGGAAGGAAAGAAAATACGTTCCCGTGTGAAGAACCCTAGCAGTAATTTTCTGGGCGGGAGAGCTACTGCTGTGTCTCTTGGGCAAATGTAATGGGATTGCAAAGTCTTTGGTGCTGAGAAAGCTCCAGCTTCTTCCTGCCTGTGATTCATGATCCCTGAGACAACGATGAGCAATGAGAAGTCAAAGGAACATCAAGTAAAGCTAGATTTAGGAAAATAACACATTACATTTAAATATCCATATATATTTAATCTGTGTTTAATAATGCAAGGAATACATTAGTCAAGGCTTAGGCAGATTCCACATTGATGTTAGTTACAGAACAGCCTGGCTCTCTAAAGTTTCCCAGCCTTGGCGCCACAGGAGTGAAAACTTCTGGAGGAGTGGAGCGTGTCGTTGCAAACCTGGGGCACTGCAGACATGCAAATGGGAGGTTTGTGGAGGTCACCACAAAGGCGAACCTGCTGCAGAGACGAGAACTTGGGGTAAGCAAGAGAAACGTAAAGCTCCAGTCTCTGAACTGACTTAGTCTTTGGCCACCCCTCTGCAGGGCAGGGCAGGGAATGGGAGGTAACACGGTAGAGAAGCAAAGGAACCAGGGTCTCTATTCCAGCTATTGTTTTCTCTCCGATCTCCTCTCTCATCCTTAGGCTTTAATTCTAGACCACCAGATAGGGAATGGCTGTGTGGGCCCCAGGAGAAAGTCAGAATAAGTTCCCAGGGTGCAATGCCAGACCTCCAAGACTTCTTGCTGCCATCTGGAGGGGGAGGCAGGTGAGTGTCCTGGAGGATGAAGGAGGAATCACGAGCTTGCCTTGCCTTTAGTGCCATCGCGCTCCTCCAGAGCTGGAAAGGGAACCAGTGGAAAGACAGCAGAGCATATGCCAAGGGGCATCTGGGACCTGGAGAGAAATAAGGGGCTGGATTCCCAAAAAGTCCAAGGAATCCTTTTGCCTTGATTTGACCATCACCCAATATAACAATGATAAAGCCTCAATTATTCTGAGCTTGTCATGACTTCCTTATTCATTTGAGGAGGACTCTTAAGTCCTTGACAACTTCACCTAAGGCAGTCTGAAAAGCAAAGTTACAACAGGAAAGGATCTCAGATAATAACCCAATCTCCCAATTTTACAAATAAGAAGACTTAGGCTGGCAGAGGCCATGCAGCCCCTCCAGGTTTGCCCAGTTAGTAAGTGGACAACCAGGATGAAAACCCAAGTCTCTGACTCCAGGTATCTGTCCATGCACTCCCCTGACCCTCCTGTGAAACCCTGCTATGGAACGAAGTCGCTAAGTCATACCCGACTCTTTGTGACCCCATGGACTATAGCCCACCAGGCTCCTCTGACCTTCGGATTTTTCAGGCAAGAATACTGGAGTGGATTGCCATTTCCTCCTCTATGGGACCTTCCTGACCCGGGGATCAAACCCACGTCTCCTGCATTCTCTGTGGTGGCAGGTGGATTCTTTACCGCTGAGCCACCTGGGCAGCCCATGGGTTTGGGTAGTCTATAGAAAGGGAAGGCCAACGTGCCTTACATGCCAGGCACTGTGCCAAGGGCTTGAGTGTATATCATCTCCAAAAGATTAAATACTAACCTACTGCAACAGAAGTTTACAGCCGAAAAGAAAGCTTGGCTCTGATTCTGGCTCTGCCCCCTTCCACTGTGTGGCGATGGGTTGGTCACTGTACTTTTCCAGGTGCTGTTCTCCCCGTCACCTGTAGAACCTCCATAGGCCACTCACAGACTCACAGAGTGAGGACTAGTCTAGTCCAAAGCAGAAAGGAAGGGACGAGGAGGAGGAAACCTAGACTGGGGACGTGAACAGATGTGACTCTCACAAAAGCCTGGCGGAAGCAGAATTGTGATGAAGGTCCAGCTAGGAGCCCAGATGTGTCCTTGAGGAAGCTGTGAAACACCTCCAAGTCTGCACTTGGGAGCATCCTCACTCCATTCCCTGTGAGAGTCTTCCCATGAATCGAAACAGTCCAAGCTGTTCCCAGAAAAGAATTGCGGGAGACGTAGGGAGCTAGGTACTTTCAACCTTCCTTCTAAGAACTGAGACCCTAAAGATTCAAGCCATCTGAAACTTCCTCATCCCCCAGAGGGCTCCTCCCTTGGAGGGAAAGCAAATTACCTCTTTATGTCATTTAGGTTAAGTACCACTTTGAGAAGCATGCTCATTCTAGCAGTTGGCACTTGGGAAAAAAAAGGAGAGAGAGCTGTGACTCACTAGTAATTTTGAGCCAAGTATTTTGAATTGGCTCAGGGCAGGAAAATGGCCAGGGGGGTGGATAGGGAGGGGTGCGGAGGACCCACGTAGATGATGACCGAGATCTACCCAACTCAGGTCCAAAGAGGCAAGTACAGGGGAGACTCTCAGAACATATGCTCCTGTTCTTGTTGTGTTGCTGCCAGGAGCCTCCTAAATCATTGTGAAATGGCTGCTTTCTGCTTGCCTCTATCATGTATTATGGGGCATTAATAAATAATGGGAGGTTGTAGGACCAAAAGGCGGGAAAACCCAAAGGGAAGGTGATGGAGAAGCATAATTTAACAAGTAAATGAAAGAAGCTATTAAATCATAGTTAAATTATATTGGCACTGGCAAATTAAAAAGAAAAAAAAAAACATTTCCTGCTGCAAAATGCTTTCAATAAAAGATTGAAGTTTCTCTCCTGGCTGACAAGAGGCATCTTCCGATCATAAGGATAGGAGTTTGAGGCCTGTAGATTCTTTAGATACAGAGAACTTGGGCAAGGGCTCTGAGGATGGAGAGTTTCAAGGAGTTTCTCAGTATATACTTGTTCTAGCATGAGTTTGAGTTCAATATTTGATGCCCCGTCTATGACCCAACTCTTGCTAGTGGCCTCAGAAACCAGTTTGCTAGTCGACGCCTATTTTTCCATTATTTTAGATTTCCCACCCTAGAGGAGGGGAAATTGAGGTTACCAAAGTTGTGACTTAAAAACAACTCTTTGTGTGTATAGCATTCTACCTTCTCAATTACCATTATATCCATTAACACTTTGAGATTTACCATAATGCTGCTGGGTAGGGGGTAAACTCAGCAGGGAAGCTATATCCGGTTTATCTCTGTGTGCCCAGAGTTCAGAAAACTGCACATTTTATAAAACTGAGTCAGAGGAATAGAGAGATGTATCATACCTGGAGACGTGGGGGAATTAATGAATTCTCATCTTATAGCTGAGTGGCTTGGACAGTCTAAGTGGCTTGCCCAAGACTGAACTGTACAGCGTGGGAGTTGTAACCAAGCAGCCACACTTTCAAAAACTCAACCCTGGGCTCTTTCAACACAACACGTTGTCTCTCTTCAAGGTCACACAGTAAACTAGATCAGAGCCTGGACTCACACAAGCAGAAAAAGGACACATTTTTCTCTGTTGGGGCTGTCTTTCTGATGGTGGCATAGACTGCTGTTGAGTATTTGAAGGACCTTGAGGGTCTCTCTATCTGAAGGAAGCTTCCAGAATCCTTTGGCAGAAGAGCCACACAGAAGCCAGGCCACTACACAGTAAGGCTCTCCCTTTCCTTGTTTCCAGGGATGTTTGCTCGAGTGTTGGCAGGAAAACTTGCTGCCATTCAATTTCTCAGACATGCTCAGGCCCCGAGCCCCAGTGGGAGAAGTGTGTGTATCAACACGCCAGGGGAATAAAGTCATGGCAGAGTAGATTTGTTTGGACAGGCAGGCTTAGCAGTCTAACAGGGTGTGCAAGACAGCTCTGCTACCCTGCATTTTAAAAAGGAGCTACTTGGCAAACATATCAGGCAGCCAGGGGATAAGTCTATCCAGGGTTCCTGAATGGTCGAGGGTACGGGGGTGGTGGGAGCATCTTTCATGAAGGGGCCTCTGAAACTCTCTCCAGACAACAGCAGCTGCATCAAACTATGCTTGCTCGGAAGAATCTTTCCACCAGGAAAAAAGATAGGAAGATTACCCAGAGGCCCACACTCACTAACGAGAAGCTCTGCAGTGGGCTTCAGCATGGGAGAGAACCAGGCTCCAGCACTTACAACTTGCTACTTAAGTAATTTTGAACAAGTTATCTAACCTCTTTGAGCCTCGATTTCTTCTTCTTTTAAATGAGAATATTTGAACCTACTGAATCCATTAGTGTCAGATTCAGATACAGGTGACAGAAACTTGAAAACCCCAAGGGACTTAAGATGTTAAAGAGAATAAAAATAACCTGGATGCAAGTCGTTTCAGATGAGTAGGATGGCTCCACAAGTCATCAGGGCTCAAGACTGCTTTGATCCGACTGTCCCACCATCCTGCCACGCTGTCCCACTTATACCACATGGTTCGAGATGGCTTTGCCAGCTCCAGGCACTCTGTCCAAAGTCCAGTCATCAGGCAGAAAGAGAAAGCACCATCCTCGCTTTAAGGGTATTTCTCAGAAGTTCCCCATAGCCCTTCCTCTTAGAGTCCACTGGCCAGAACTTAGTCACACAAGCCATATCTCCATGCAAGACAGGCTGGGGGATTTAATTTTTATTTCTAGTGTCCATGTACCCAGCCAAAGCTCAGAGGTTTCATTTCTTATTAAAAGCAGGAGTTCAGCATCAGGGCAACAATCAATAAAGTCTCTTGTGTCTAATTTACAGGACAAAATGAGACGATGGCTGTAAATCATCTGCTTCAGAGCCTTGCATGTAGGTAGGGCTTGGTAAATGCTGATGTCTGCTATGGTTAAGCTTGATGTACATTCATTCAGGAATAGATTTCTGTGGGAGATTCTTGGCAATGCCCAATACTTGACTTCATCCCAGGGACACTGTGTCATTCCATCAAATATATCATTCTGATCAAAGCGAAGGTCCCAGTTAAGTCAAAGAGTAAACTTGGAGAGGGCTCAGGGGAGAGAAATGCAGATGGGTAAAAGCAGTGATCCACAGCACTTATGAGAGACAGATGAAGGAGGCCATGGAGATTTCAGCCAGAAGGCAGGGGTCTTCAGAGTTGCAATATCTATTTTATCAACGATGGCAGCCAAATTCCACTTTCCTCCACTGATGGGGAAAGCAAAGGAAAACTATGAAACAAGGTGAGAACTGGATATCTGGGGTTCTCATGTATACAAATTTTCATGCGGGGAAAAAGATGGAGGAGGGGAAGGAAGTTATTGTCATTGCAAAGAAGAACTGCTTTATTGGCGTCTCGTGGTTGGCTATCCAATAGGTGATTTCTTGAATATAAGAAAAAACCGTAATCTTGCTGGAAGAATGTGAGTATGAAGGCTGTATTGGTCAAGGTTCTTCTCCAGAAAGAGAAGGAGACCCAGAGAGATGGATTGATTTTAAATAATTGGCTCATAAAATTGTGTAGGCTAGTAAGTCCCAATCTGCAGAGCCGGCCTGCAGGCTGGAGACCCAGGAAGGAGCTGACGTTGTAGCTTGAGTCCAAAAGTAGTCTGCCACAGCCTGGGGAATTCTCTCTTCCTCGGAAGAGGACAGCATTTTTCTTAAAGTGTTCAACTGATTGGATGAGGGCCACCCACATGACAAAGGGTAATCTACTCAAAGTCTCTGGTGCTTAAATGTTCAGTTCAGTTCAGTCACTCAGTTGTGTCCAACTCTTTGCAACCCCACGAATCGCAGCACGCCAGGCCTCCCTGTCCATCACCAACTCCCAGAGTTCACTCAGATTCATGTCCATCAAGTCCGTGATGCCATCCAGCCATCTCATCCTCAGTCATCCCCTTCTCCTCCTGCCCCCAATCCCTCCCAGCATCAGAGTCTTTTCAAATGAGTCAACTCTTCACATGAGGTGGCCAAAGTACTGGAGTTTCAGCTTTAGCATCATTCCCTCCAAAGAAATCCCATGGCTGATCTCCTTCAGAATGGACTGGTTGGATCTCCTTGCAGTCCAAGGGACTCTCAAGAGTCTTCTCCAACACCACAGTTCAAAAGCATCAATTCTTCGGCTCTCAGCCTCTTCACAGTCCAACTCTCACATCCATACATCACCACTGGAAAAACCATAGCCTTGACTAGACGGACCTTTGTTGGCAAAGTAATATCTTTGCTTTTCAATATACTATCTAGGTTGGCCATAACTTTTCTTCCAAGGAGTAAGCGTCTTTTAATTTCATGGCTGCAGTAAGCTCATCTAAAAAACACCTCCATAGCAGCATTCAGGTGAGCTTGGTCAAATATCCAGGTACCACGGCCTAGCCACTTTGATACAAAAAAATCAACCATCACAGAGACCACTGGAGTCTGATCCAGCAACAGTCATATTCATTTGGGTAACTCTTTTTGCGCTTAGGTTCTTTTTGCTTGAAAAGTCTTTAGGAGACAAACAAATAAGTGGAAATATTTTAAAATACAAAAGACGTACATCAACGAAAGAGTCAGTCTTAAGAAACCACTCATAGGTTTTCATGTCAGAATTGAAAAACAATTAAAAACAAAAAGGCAGTGGGTGGGAGGTTAGGTCTTCAGCCTGGACAGCATGGAACAGAACGAAATGACAGGAAATGATCACAGACAGGAAGTGGCTGGCTGATGAGAAGTCTATGACTAACTAAAGCGGTAGATGGATATTTCAGAGAAATTTTGGTTGACTTTTTGTCCTCACTGCTTCCAGTGGAACCAAGGTAGCTAGGGGAGGAGATATAGTGAGTGAGTGAACATGCTGAGTATGTGAGTGTGTATGTGTTTAGGTTTGAAATGCATTTAAACAAAAGAAAGAGGGGTAGACAGGAGAAACATAATATCAATATTTTTAAATTTATTTTTATCAAAGTAGAGTTGATTTACAATGTTGTATTAATTTCTCTTGTATAATGAAGTGACTCAACTATGCACAAATACACATTCTTCCTCTTGTGATTTATCCAAGGATATTGTTTATAATTCCCTGTACTATACATTCAGTTCAGTTCAGTTTAGTCGCTCAGTCATGTCCGACTCTTTGTGACCCCATGAATTGCAGCACGCCAGGCCTCCCTGTCCATCACCAACTCCCAGAGTTCACTCAGACTCACGTCCATCAAGTCAGTGATACCATCCAGCCATCTCATCCTCTGTCGTCCCCTTCTCAGCGCCAAAGAATTGATGCTTTTGAACTGTGGTGTTGGAGAAGACTCTTGAGAGTCCCTTGGACTGCAAGGAGAGCCAACCAGTCTATTCTGAAGGAGATCAGCCCTGGGATTTCTTTGGAAGGAATGATGCTAAAGCTAAAACTCCAGTACTTTGGCCACCTCATGCAAAGAGTACTATACATTAGGACCTTGTTAATTCATTCTATATGTAATAGTTTGTACCTACTAACCCTAAACCCCTAGGCCACCCCTCCCCCCTCCTCCTCCCCCTTGGCAACCATGACTCTGTTCTCTGTGTCTGTGAGTCTCTTTCTGTTTTGTAGGTAAGTCTATTTGTGCCTTATGTTATATTCCACATATAAGTGAAATCACGTGGTATTTGTCTTCCTCTTTCTGACCTATTTCACTTAGTTTGATAATCTCTAGTTGCATCCATGTTGCTGCAAATAGCGTTATTTTGTTCTTATTTTACGACTGAGTAATATTCCATTGTGTATATACACCATGTCTTCCTTATCCGTTTATCTGTTCCTGGGATATTTAGGTTGCATCCACGTTTTGACTATTGCAAATAGTATGCTATGAACATAGGGGGTGCTTGTATCTTTGAATTATAGTGTTGTCCAGCTTTATGCCCAGAAATGGGATTACTGTATCATATGGTAATTCTATTTTTAATATTCTGAGGAAGAAAATATCAATATTTGAGAGATTTGCTTTCTTGACCTGAAAAATAACGTGTGAAACTGAGGAGATCTCAGTGTCCCCCTGGACTTTCCCTGACCAGAGAAAGAAAAGAGAAACTATGGGAGGTTTGCGAGGTGCTGTGAAGACAACTGTCATCTTCCCTCTCTGCTGGTCTTTCTCCTTGGAAGACATGCTGTGGGTCATCCCTGGGGGTGGAGCACTGACGGGGTGGGCACGTGGAACAGAGACTAGCCTGGCATGAAGAGCTGCAGGCCATCAAGGCCAGGAAGGATTCCTTCAGCACAAATCCAAGTCCTGAGCAGAGGCCAGGACGACCCGTCCCACAGCCCAGCCACGATCATGCCTTGCAGAGCTCGGAAGACTCGAGAGGCTCCCGTGGCCAAACGGCTCTCTTTGCCTTTCCCAGCATGGCCCTAGCTTCCTGTTCAGGCCTTCCCTTCTGCTCTGCACCTGCTCGGGATCGGCATGCCAGCCCAGCCTTCCCAGTTCTGGCTCCCTGAAACTTCTCCATGCTTTCCTGCCTCGTGGACTTTCCTGGTGCCGTGTCTTGGGGCTGGAATCCTTCTTCCTGTCCCTCAGCCCACCCACGGAGCTTTCCGCACCCAGTGCCGTGCTGCCTTCATCACCTAGCCCTTTCTTTTTCGTTTTAATACAAAAAGAATGAATCCACCATAAACTACTCATTCTTCAGGAGAGTATAAAGGAAAAGGTTTCTCCACGCTGCCCCTCCCACCGCCACCACCAACAACCTGGCATGTCCCTGGTGCCAGGGATGAGGGTTTGGTTGGCATCTAAAGCCCTGTGGTCCCCTCACTTAGGTCAGGTCTCTCCTGACCTCTGAAGTGCATTGGCACTTAGTACCCTTGTTACGATCTTTTATCTTGTTCTGCGTGGAGTTACAGTTGTGCTGTGCTTAGGCGCTCAGTCCTGTCTGACTCTTTGTGACCCCATGGACCGTAGCCCACCAGGCTCCTCTGTCCATGGGAATCTGCAGGCAAGAGTACTAGAGTGGGTTGCCACGCCTTCCTGTTAGTGCAGTACAGTATTGCAGTTATATACAGACTCACCTTGATTAACCTCTGCACTCACTCAGATGTAACTTATTTGAGGATCCTCTGTGTTTCACCTTTGCAGAGCATAGGACTCCATATTTGGTTTAGCACATCAAACCTCTGTGAGCTCCTGCCCTAGGTCCTATTCAGCTAAGAACCAAAGAGAAAAAAGAAAACACAACCCAATCTTCTACCAGAGAACCAACAAGAATGTCTGTGGAACGTTTAGATACCAACCATAGTGGAATGGGCTTCCCTGGTGGGTCAGTAGTAAAGAGTCTACCTGCCAATGCAGGAGACCCTGCCTTCAATCCCTGGTCCAGGAAGACGCCCTGGAGGTGGAAATGGCAACCCACTCCAGTATTCTTGCCTGGGAAATCCTACGGATAGAGGACCCTGGTGGGCTCCCATTCGTGGGATGGCTAAAGAGTCCGACACGATTTAATAACTAAACAACAATACAAAAGCAATAGGCCTGTGGAGACAGTACTCCTTTGAGGAAAAAAAAAATGCTAACCCCAAATAGTAGGAGCACTTGAAAAGCAATCAGCAAATACGAACACTTGACAGTGAGTTAAAAATGGGGGGTGGGGTGGAGAGCAGGGAATAAGAAGGAATGTGAGTGGAGGGGGTGGTTCAGACAGAAATTCTCTAGAGGAGAATGGCTGAGGGGTTGGTTGGAGCACCTGGGATGTTATTTATGATGCACTGAACGCTGTCAACAGCATTCTTCTGGAGAATTCTGCCTACAAGGGGAAATCATTTAAAAAGGATGCCTACCACACTAGACTACACGAAGCCTTCTAGCTTCTAGTTGAATCCTTCTAACCCTGGAGATAAATTTCTTTTTCTGTTGATCTTTCCTGGTCTTTGGTCACAGCTATTATCTCTATTTTGGGTAAGTGTAACATATATTTAGTAAACAGGCTTTGATGTCAGAAAGACCAGGGTTTGGATGTCGACTCTGAGTTCACTGGGCACCAGAGCAACTGAGAGCCTGAACTTTCCCATCTGTAAAATGGAAATAAAAGCATCTAACACATAGGGCTGTTGTGAGATGAAATCTGACTGCATTTGGGAAATGATTTAGCCCAGTATGTGGCACAAAGCACGTGGTCAATGAACAGGAGCTATTTTTATCATTAGGCGCTTTACCTCTTAGTTCAGTTCAGTTCAGTCACTCAGTCGTGTCCGACTCTTTGCGACCCCATGAATCGCAGCATGCCAGGCCTCCCTGTCCATCACCAACTCCCGGAGTTCACTCAGACTCGCGTCCATCGAGTCCGTGATGCCATCCAGCCATCTCATCCTCGGTCGTCCCCTTCTCCTCCTTTACCTCTAACTGAAGCATAATCATTTCCGAGAGAGAGGGCTCTGAGCTTCTAGACACAAGCCAGATTCCCACAGGCTAAGAGCACTCATGAACTACCACTGAGGTTCCTGCTTGAAGAAGACTCCTCCCAAAGGAGATGGAAATACACAAGTTCCTATGGCAGCTCCTCATGGATGGAGCCAAGAACTGAGATGGGTGGACAACACTCTCCCACAGGGTTTTAGAAGATGGTTGAAGAGCCATAAAAGGGATGGAAAGAGAGTAGGAGTGTGAATGGCCCAACAGAAGGAATGGTGACCGAAGGCACCGAAGTACCTTCATTAGGCTGGAGGCACCTGAACTGCACTGTCTCAAACTCATCTTCTCTCGTTTTCTCAAGACAGGGTTAAATATCTTCCATGGAAAGAAGATATTTCTGTAAAATATGACATTTGTGTAAGAAGCCAGACCATTGCTTGTGTGAAACTATGACTGTAAGACAATGATCTGAAATCTTGAGAGAAGTGAACTCAAATCTTTGTCCTGATCCAAAGGAAAAATACTATTCACACAAAGAAGAGTTGAAAATAGATGATTTGTTCCAACTTCCTTGGGCCTTACAAATGCATATTTTCATACCAAATCTCACTCTATGTACTATATACAAGATCAAGCTTAGGGGAGACGAAATCAATATTGAAACCTCTGCCTGAGAGCTCATTTCTTTAATACTTTTCTCATATCCTTTAGTGGTAGAAATAGAGCTAATCTCTGTCTTTCAAAAAGTTGTTTTGCATTTTTTGATCGGGGAGAATTAAATTGAATTAGATGGCTCTGGAGTGGTTATTAGAACCATTAGATTTGGCATAATGGATATACCTTAGAGGAAACATTTACATAAGGAAATCAAAGCTGGACTCATATTTTTTCCAGTACTCTGACCTCTATTGAATTCTGACAAGCAGAATTTAGCTGAATATTTCTTAAGATGGTGCATGTAACAAAATGCATTCCCTAAGATATTTATATAATTCAATATTTCCTTTTGCTCAATAGAAAAACTGCTGAGAGAGAGAAAGAGAGTGGTGTGGGGGGTGGATGGAGAGAGAGAGCGCGAGATCTTTTCAAATATTTATAGACATATTTTTCATCTGGATCCTTATTTGAATTTTACTCTCATTTAGAATACAGTTCTGACAACTCCATCATTAATACCAATTCTGGCGATATTCCATGAAAAGACACCAGTGTAACACAAAAATCTAGATGTGAAGACGATTATGATGTCATATTTAAAAAAGAAAAAGAGAATTAAAAGAAGAGAGCTATCTGAAACCATCAGAAATAAAATTCTCTTTGAGATAAAATGGTCTCTTCCAGAAATGCAGCCATTTAAAATAAGATTAAAGTGGTATTTTATAAGAACTAAAGCAGAATATAAATGATCTCTCCCTGAATGAACTCAAATTTGCATACAATGGAAGGTAAAAGAGAAAGAGGGCATTTTTAGGCTATCAGACTGAAAAAACTTCTCCACTATGTCCAACAATTTCTCAAAGTACCTTCCTACATCAATAACATCACGGGGTCCGTGTTAATGAAGAAAATTCTAGGGCTCCAGGACCTCAGAATCAGAATGTGTTTGGGGGAGAGGGAGACATTCTGCATTTTAAACAAGCCTCCACTGATGGTGAAAACCTCTGGTTTGAAGGGTCTCTGGGGGATACAGGTAGACGCGGACAGAATTAAGAGTAGGGTGCTTGCCCCAAGAATCACCATCTTTACCCAGTAGTCCTGAGTTCAAGCCCTTCCTGTCTCTACCAAAGTGACCTTAAACTTAATCACCTAATTAAGTCCCAAGTCAATCTCCCAGTTTTCTCATTTATAAAATGGGATCATTTGTTTCACAGCTTTGAGAACTTCTCTAAAAGTTCTTCCTTGTTACCACTAGTGTTGTTATGTGGCCAAATGTGTGATAATCAACCGTCCTGTTGTTTAACTATCAACATGGCGCTGTAAAGAGAAGAAATGTAGAGATCACAAACTAAATACTGTAGCCAGAAGATAACTAGCCGGTAAAATTCTATATGGTCATCAAATGCGTGTCAAGAGTAAAGATGAATCAGTCTGTTGGCACACACTGAGATGAAAAGAACAGTGATGGGAAAGACAGGGCAGAATTAATTTGGGACAAGCCATGATGATGCATGAATAATCAGACCAGGGCGGTTGCCAGGAAGTATGCGGTTTTGTTTCGCAGAGGCATCTGGATGATGAGGATTGGTGAGAGGGGGACATGGACAGGTGAGATCTGGGAACTGAAATCAGAGAGGAACAGAGAAATCTCCAAAGACTGATGTCTGAGATGAAGGGCATCAGATGGAGGAAGGTGAGGCAGACGTGGCAACTGGAAACCACAGCAAAGGAACAGTGAAGAACCCTAAGCTAAGTTTGCTTCTAACTCTGAAGCGAATCATCAGCATGCCAGGAGAGATGAAATTTTAAAATATTTCCTGATCACAGGTGAGGCAAGCTTGTTGAAAACCACAGCCTTGCTCCCCTTTCAGGTTTCCAACAACTGTGGGAGGGGGTGGGGGCGGAAAAGAGGGGAGGAGGCCGTCCTGCTTCTTCTGGAATGGGAACCAGAAACATCAGGACCAAACGTCATTTCATTCCAAAAGGAGCTCTGGTTTCCTTCATGTTGAGCTTTTGGAATTTAAACTTAAACTGAAGGTTCCTGCCCTTGAATCCCAGATACTTCACTGTTCTTCCTGGGAAGTTCTGTTCCATGCCTAGCTTTTAGTCATTGTGCTCTCTTGTCTGAGAAGGCCCTTCTTCACCCCTGTCTCTGACTTTCGAAGTCCTAATTATCCCTAAGGACCAGCTCTAGGTGTCAATGCATCCACTGCCCTCCTCTTCACTACATCCATCACTCCATTCTCTCTGACCTGTGTTCACGTTAGGCATCTGCATGAGTCTAGGTGAAGAAGATTCCTGGAAGTCAAGGACTACATCTGATCCACTATGTGTCTCTTTAGATGCTTTTCTCCCATATAGAAGGAATGCTCAAAACACGTTTATAATGATACCCCTCTCATCCTATGTCTTTACTGGGCCTCGGGGTATTCTTTGACCTGAATGATAGAACATCATTAAACAGACCCAACAAAGAAATAAACAGCCATGGGGTTCTCTGAACCTTACAGCAGGATCTAAAGAAGGCTGCTTCTGTGCCAGCAAACCAGAGGATCACAGTAAAGGGCTGCCTTAACCAGAGACCTTTGTTCAGTTCAATTCACTTCAGTCACTTAGTCATGTCCAACCCTTTGCGACCCCATAAATTGCAGCACGCCAGGCCTCCCTGTCCATCACCAACTCTCAGAGTTCACCCAAACTCTTGACATCAAGTCGGTGATGCCATCCATCCATCTCATCCTCCGTTGCCCCCTTCTCCTCCTGCCCCCAATCCCTCCCAGCAACAGAGTCTTTTCAAATGAGTCAACTCTTCGCATGAGGTGGCCAAAGTACTGGAGTTTCAGCTTTAGCATCAGTCCTTCCAAAGAATACCCAGGACTGATCTCTTTAGAATGGACTGGTTGGATCTCCTTGCAGTCCAGGGGACTCTCAAGAGTCTTCTCCAACACCACAGTTCAAAAGCATCAATTCTTCAGTGCTCAGCTTTCTTAACAGAAAGAAAGTGTGCAACTTTCACATCCATACATGACCACTGGAAAAACCATAGCCTTGACTAGACGGACCTTTGTTGGCAAAGTAACGTCTCTGCTTTTTGACTTTCACATACAGAAATGTGTCCAACTCTCACATCCATATATGACCACTGGAAAAATCACAGCCTTAACTATACAGATCTTTGTTGACAAAGTAATGTCTCTGCTTTTTAATATGCTATCTAGGTTGATCATAACTTTCCTTCCAAGGAGTGTCTTTTAATTTCATGGCTGCAATCACCATCTGCAGCGATTTTGGAGCCAAAAAAAATAAAGTCTGACACTGTTTCCCCATCTATTTCCCATGAAGTGATGGGACCAGATGCCATGATCTTCGTTTTCTGAATGTTGAGCTTTAAGCCAACTTTCTCACTCTCCTCTTTCACTTTCATCAAGAGGCTTTTTAGTTCCTCTTCACTTTCTGCCATAAGGATGGTGTCATATCTGAGGTTATTGATATTTCTCCCGGCAATCTTGATTCCAGCTTGTGCTTCTTCCAGCCCAGCATTTCTCATGATGTGCTATGCATATAAGTTAAATAAGTAGGGTGGCAATATACAGCCTTGACGTACTCCTTTTCCTATTTGGAACCAGTCTGTTGTTCCAGTTCTAACTGTTGCTTCCTGACCTGAATATAGGTTTCTCAAGAGGCAGGTCAGGTGGTCTGGTATTCCCATCTCTTTCAGAATTTCCACAGTTTATTGTGATCCACACAGTCAAAGGCTTTGGCATAGTCAATAAAGCAGAAATAGATGTTTTTCTGGAACTCTCTTGCTTTTTCCATGATCCAGCAGATGTTGGCAATTTGATCTCTGGTTTCTCTGCCTTTTCTAAAACCAGCTTGAACATCTTGAAGTTCACGGTTCACATATTGTTGAAGCCTGGCTTGGAGAATTTTGAGCCTTTCTTTACTAGTGTGTGAGATGAGTGAAACTGTGCGGTAGTTTGAGCATTCTCTGGCATTGCCTTTCTTTGGGATTGGAATGAAAACTGACCTTTTCCAGTCCTGTGGCCACTGCTGAGTTTTCCAAATTTGCTGGCATATTGAGTGCAGCACTTTCACAGCATCATCTTTCAGGATTTAAAATAGCTCAACTGGAATTCCATCACCTCCACTAGCTTTGTTCGTAGTGATGCTTTCTAAGGCCCACTTGACTTCACATTCCAGGTTGTCTGGCCCTAGGTGAGTAATCACACCATCGTGATTATCTGGGTCGTGAAGATCTTTTTTGTACAGTTCTTCTGTGTATTCTTGCCTCCTCTTCTTAATATCTTCTGCTTCTGTTAGGTCCGTACCATTTCTGTCCTTTATCGAGCCCATCTTTGCATGAAATGTTCCCTTAAATTTTCTTGAAGAGATCTCTAGTCTTTCCCATTCTGTTGTTTACCTCTATTTCTTTACATTGATCACTGAGGAAGGCTTTCTTATCTCTTCTTGCTATTGTTGTTTGGAACTCTGTATTCAGATGCTTATATCTTTCCTTTTCTCCTCTGCTTTTTGCTTCTCTTCTTTTCGCAGCTATTTATAAGGCATCCCCAGACAGCCATTTTGCTTTTTTGCATTTCTTTTCCATGGGGATGGTCTTGATCCCTGTCTCCTGTACAATGTCACGAACCTCTGTCCATAGTTTATCAGGCACTCTATCAGATCTAGTCCCTTAAATCTATTTCTCACTTCCACTGTATAGTCATAAGGAATTTGATTTAGGTCATACCTGAATGGTCTAGTGGTTTTCCCTGCTTTCTTCAATTTCAGTCTGAATTTTGCAATGAGGAGTTCATGATCTGAGCCACAATCAGCTCCCAGTCTTGTTTTTGCTGACTGTTTAGAGCTTCTCCATCTTTGGCTGCAAAGAATATAATCAATCTGATTTCAGTGTTGGCCATCTGGTGATGTCCATGTGTAGAGTCTTCTCTTGTGTTGTTGGAAGAGGGTGTTTGCTATGACCAGTGCATTCTCTTGGCAAAACTCTATTAGCCTTTGCCCTGCTTCATACTTTGTTAGGCAGGATCATCTATTATTGAAGAGCGAAACCCTAGGACTCCTGTCTGGCCTTTCTCTGCTATCAGACTGGCCCTTTCTCATGCAGTTGCATGTGGTCAAGGTAGATGCCTCTGTTCAGTGTACACTGGCAGGTCTGGCCTGTACTTGGAATTCTCTCTACGGGTTGTCTATTGTAGGAGCTCCCTACAGGACTAAAGTCATAACACAGATCAAATCAAGGAGAGTAAAATATGTCAAGTGTCTGAATATGGCTCCTCTAGACTCTAGAAGGAACTGGTCAGGTGCAACTCCAGTTCATACGCTTGTTTCCACCTAGGGCTTGGCTATGAACATTCTAGTGAGTATGTCCATATTAACTGGGATTCTCAAACAGGAAAATTTGATCTCAGTTTCTGTTTTTAGGGGGCTCAAAGATTGTCTGCGCTGGAGGGGAATATCAGATCACTCAATCCAACACCTTATTTCAGAAAGAGACAGAAATCAGAGAGGGGAAGGGACTTCCCTCAAAGGATAGAATCTGTCAGTGGCAAAGTGGGACCACAGCACTCAAGCTTTGCAGCTTCTCCATCAAGTCTTCCACTTCTAAGGAAAGCAAGTTCATTTCCCCATATAAAGGATCCCAGCAGACACTTTCACATCCATTCCTGGCAGAGTCCAACTTCCCACTTGGTTTAACAACCAGTCAAGAAAACCGCCTCCATTAGAATGTAGTGCGTGCAAGGAGAACTCACTTGAACAAGCAAACGTGTCCCTGCTGGATCACCACTGTTTCTCCAGCAGCCAACCCTCTTCCCTGTCTGCCAGCCAACCCCCCACCCCCCTGCCTCCAGGCAAGGCTGTCTTCACCCATCACCTTTTCAGAGGGTGCTTCCCTGTGCCCCACATACACACACCTGCTAATTATATCCTATCTCCATGATTTTTCAATCTCCATGGTGATTTTTGTGAATTGAGATTACGGGCTTTATTTCGCTTTCTGTGTTCTCTTACCAGAGTGCAAGCCCCACAAGGTCAGGGACCTTCTCTGTAGTGTCTCCCACACCTAGGAGACTGTTGGGTGCAGAGCTGGTACCTGGTTATTGTCTGTTGTATAAAGGAGTGAAAGAATGAACTGAAAAGGAATAGAAATCTGGGCTGTCGCTTACAGATAGACACAATCTGCACACAGAGGGAGGGGAGAAATCATCTTTCTTTATGGACCCTAGACTTGCAGAGAAGTCTAGAATGTTAACACAATGGCCATACTCTCTCTGTTAACTACAGATCAAGGGCGGAAGGCAATAATGTTGGGCCAAACATTGCAACCGCCTTGTCCAATTTATTCAAAGATCTGGTATAGAATTTTAGTCCAGTAAGGACACACCACTGTTGGCACTACACATAGGCACACAGAGAGTGTGCACACACACATATACACTCACTCATACCCTCCTATTTCCTCCCACCTATGGATACTCTAACAGTTCTCAAGCTAAAACTGACATGATGTTGCTAAGTATCTCAGAGGAGCCACATGTCCACGGAACTCAAGAGAGCAGAGAGGCTGGGCTATTGGGAAAAAATTATATTTGTCATTTTTCACAGGAAAAATATTTGTTTAGTCCAAGAACTAGCAAAGAAACGTTGAAAATTTCTTTTGCAGGGACTTTTTGACATCATTCATTTTTTTTTCCCCTACAATTCTATCCCCTCTGCCTTAGAGATATGTTCAGCACTAAGATGTAAAAATTCCAAATTTTTTTAAAAAGAAATTATTTTTTAAATAAAGAAATGTCTACAATGTCACAATTATGCATAAGAATGCACTATAATGCATTCCCACTAAGCCACTGTACATGTCCAAATATGGTGGAAAATTCAGAGGGAAACAAATTCAAACTCCAGTTTAATTTCTGTTTTCCTGTTTAGTTCCAAGCTCAGTGTGTGCTCTTATAAGTTGACAAGGAGTAACATTGCACCTATTAGCACTCGTCAACAGAAAGTAGATTGTTCGGGTTTCAATAAATGTTTTTTGAATTGGATTCAGGTTGGTGAGAAAATAAATTAAGTCGGAAATTCTTTGAGGCAAATTACATATTGAAATGAACAGTTTGATGCACAACCCCTCCATCACCCCCCGGAGCTGGGGGAAAAAAAGAAAGAAAGGGAAAAAAGCAGAAGTCTTGCTTTTCTGAGCTGCGAGAATTTCTTCTGCTCTTGCATCTGTGAACACTTTACAAGGCGATGTCTACAGTTGGATTTTTACAGCCTATATTTGAATGGGAGCTTGCGTGACATCTGGGACTATATTTTTGGAGAAATTTCAAAGCTAGTGATTTCCAGTTTTTAATCACCAGAGTGTTTATTTTCTCCCAAAGCATAATTATCCATGGCTCCACAGTTAGTTTCTATGGAAGCAGAGCAAAATGAGAATCAGGCTGAATTAGTAACTTGATCTTGCATCTGTCAAAGCTCGATGGTTCTTACCTGCTCCAGAGGTTAAAAGCCAGTGTGCGGACCTCACCTCACCGTGTTGGAAAAATTGAACACATGGCCATTGTCAAGGACAAGACACTCTTGGTCATAAGAACAAAGGGAACAGCAAAGGCTAATGAGGGAAGAGACCACACAACCCAGACAAGTACAGAGCATCCTGCCCCCTCTGCTCAGACCCGGGTCATGTTTGTGGCTACAGGTGCCATGGAGAGAGGTAGGCTGTGCAGACGTTATTTTCCACGTTCTCTCCTGAGAAAGGAAAACCTCACACGGCAGCAGCCTGCTCCCCTGTCAGGGAATGAACAAGAGCTTGCTTTTCACTGAGGTTTAATCCAACAACCTGGTGTGCATGAAACTAAGAACAAGAACAGAGGCTGTTCACCCACCAACTCACCAGGGCTTCCCCTGCCCAGCAGTAGGGGTTTTGGGATTCAGTGGTTTGGTTGTGATTGTTGATTTTTTTCTCTATGCTTTGGAGGAAGCTATTGAAACTCTCAAGAGATAGCAGCCACTAGGCTTGTATCTAAGAAGGTAAGTTATTTGCCCCAGTCACACCAATTGTTCGTGAAAGAGCTTTACATTACTCCTTAGGTAATAAACCAAGGCAGGTAAGGCAGGGGAAACCAAAAAAAGAGAAGAAAGTGAGGACCTTAAATTCGTAAGAGCTGCGTGACACGGAGGGGCTTTGAGACAAATTGATGGATGGTGTTTTCAGTAGCCCCCACCACCACCCCTCTCTCTGGCTTTACTTCTCACCAAGCCCTCCTTTATTCTGAGTTCCGTCTGGGCAAGTCCTGAGCTCCTGGAATGTGTCGCTGCCTTCCTTATCTGGGAGCTAATCACTAAATAGCAGGTGGCGAAGATTCTATTTTTCATCTCTCTTGCTCTTTCCCCTCCTCTCTTTTACTCATTTCCTCAGGGCTATGAATCTCTGAATCTTAAGCAGGAAACCTCCCTGATGTGTTCACACCTGGAATACCTCCCTTTCTTTGTTTGGTGAGGAAGGAACCAACCGAGAGAATCCAGAGAAGAAGCCCCGTTGTCTTGAGAAAGAAGAAAGACATCAGCATTTAAATATTAATACACACCCTGCATGTAGCAGGGACACATTCCCATCTTTTAAATCAATCATTCTTTCTTTTAATTCCATACTCATCTCTACTCCCAGCCAATGTCTTACAGGACAACGAGCATTTACTGTGTGTCATTTCAGTGATCAGCACTCCGCACAAATAGGTTGACAGAGGAAAGAGGCAAGGTACCTTTGCAAGCCTGTTTGGGATTGAAATCACAACTACACAGCCTAGAGGTTCCCAGAGATTAGCTTACTTTTTGTTCCTACAAATATTAGAAACTACCTCTTGAAGGCAGCTGTCATTAACCTCCTGGTTTGCATGGGTGTTGGGAAGTCCCAGCCTTGTTTAAGCTCTGCATTCTGTCCTTTTCCTGTGGCCTTTGGAATGTCAACTGCTCCCACTTTTAGTTATCATGTGTCTCTAAACCCACAGACCAATAGTTGTGGCCGACTGAACACTAAGCTCCCTCAGGGGAAAATGGAGAACATACTGGACCCAAGGATAGAAATTTAGATCCATGATTTCCGATCTGGGAGCCCTAGGGCCCCATGGAGACACTATCTTTGTGTGAATCGGTACCTATAGTTGTACATGAATCATACTATTAGTCAAACTATCCTGATATTACTAATGTATTCATTTATTCATTCTACAGATATGCATAACGTGCATACTCTGTGTCAGGAACTGTGCTCGGTGTATACAGCAGGTAGTGAACAAGGGGCAATCAGCTATGGCCTCTGGCATGTTCAGGCCAGCGGTGAAGACGGAGAGCTGCAGAAACACAGAGAGAAAGCAAGAACTCAGATTTGGGATCATGCAGAGATGGCGCTAGCATTAAAGACCCTGCCTGCCAGCGCAGGAGACCTAAGAAAAGTGGGTTCAGTCCCTGGGTCAAGAAGATCCCCTGGGGGAGGGCATGGCAACCCACTCCAGTATTCTTGCCTGAAAAATCCCATGGACAGAGGAGCCTGGCAGCTTACAGTTCATAGGGTCACAAGGAGTTGGACATGAGGGAAGTGACTTAGCATGCATGCACATAGATAAGGCCGTGATTAATAGCATTCAAACTCCCTTAAAGGTGATAGGTTCTGTTATTAAGTATTTGTTCTACCGACGTGTTCTTAAAGTGTATCTTTATCTGCAGTTCTATAGATCTTTTGAGATTAAAATATGCTCTCCATACTAAAAAAGGTTGGAACCACTGACCTAAATCAGCCCCCAAGAGATGTCTTTCCTGTCCCAGATGAATGAATGAAATAGCAAGAAGTGATATTTCACCAATATTCCAGCAACTCTCGGGAGGATAATTCTACCCTAAATCTAAGTTTGCAATGCTTCATTGAAAGCTAATCTCAGAGCTCTCTGTACCCCATCATACAGGAATGCTACCTCTCCGGGGAAACCTGCAGAAATCAAGAAAGAACATTACCCACTTGGTCATAGATTCCTCCTCCCCAGGGGGCAGAGAGCAGCCCCACCTCCACCCTTGACTTGGGCGAGGTCGGAGGGAAAGTCTTGTGGTTGAGATTGGTATGCTAGGGAATTGCAGGCCTGGAGCCGCGGGACGTGACTTGTTGCTCTATTAGACACGCTAGATAATCTCCTGAAACAAAGAAATAAAGCGAAGATTAAATGGGAGGATTTTCTTGTCAAGAACTATGAATACAAAAATAACCCAGAAAATATAGCTGGATTTGAACAGGGCCCAGGCAAGATAATGGACAGGAAGACATGTTACACATGAGGTCCCATTTAAATCAAAAGGTACCATCAAATCTCAGTTCCCAGTGGGGCCTCTGTATGTGCATTCAAGGGTAAAAATGTTCTAGGGACATTATTACTGTATAAGACCATGTGGTGGGCCCTGAACCTACAGATAAACCATGGTCCTTAAAGTGGCTTTTATTTTTTAGCAAAGAAAAGGTAAACAGCAGTGCTCATTTGAAAGATAATTAAACAGTATTTCAGGCTTTGTGACAATGGGCAGAAGACCAGCATGGGGGCAGCATCAAGTTTAGAGTCAAGAGTCTAGACTTTTCCTGGGTCTATGTCAGAGTTGAGTCTTACCTTGAGCAAGTCACTTCCTAATCCTCAATTCAGTTTCCTGACCTGTGAAAGGGCAAAGGGTATTTCCAGCTCCTCCACCTCTGATTCCAGGCCCCATACAAGAAAGGACTTCTAGGAAAAGCCCCTGAAAGTATCTGGTCACAGTTACCTTCCTAGAGCATTCATCACAGCAGGACAGAAAATCCAGCTATTTGCAATAGACCTGGGCTGTAGGATATTTCCCAACAGAGGCAGGAGTACCTACAGATCTTCTCAAGTGGTCCCATGAGAAGACCTATGAAAGGAAAGAGAGCAGAAAGCCAGACCGTGATGGCGATTTGGGGGGCTGCCTGTATTCAGTAAGTGGAAACATAGACACGTGTATCATACCTGTCCCCAGCCCCCGGCCCCCACCCCACTCCCACCAGGCCACCAACAAAAGAAAGAACCCAGCAAAACTGCTGGCACAGTTAGACCACACCCATCTTCAGCCCCGGCCTCTCACTGAGGTAATATCTTCACTGCTGCCAACTAGACATGTTGGTGTGTGTACTTGCTGCTTCACTCTGACTCACCACAGCGTGCTTTGCGGCAGTGAACCCCGCAGCCATTGTTCCCCGGTAAACTCTGGCCTACTTCTTCCAAAATGCCGTGGGGCAGTCATGGAGCACGGTGGGGGTGGATCGCCTTTCCCTCAGTTAGTCAACTGGCCTCTTTGGCCTGGCTCCCTCTCCCGCTTGATCCCCTGTAAGCCTTCCTGAGAAGTTACAAGGTAGAAATTCTAGTAAAAGCCTCCTATCTTCTGTTAATTCCATAAGGGCCTTTTAAAGTGTGAAAACTGTGTGTCCCAGGCCCCATAAAGTGGCACACATACCACACCCTCCAAAATCAGCTCTTTGAGGAAATCAAGCTCAGTGAGAAGAGTATTTGCATTTTGAAGTCAGATCAACCCTCGCCAGACCAACTCTAGGGCAACACCAAACTGCTTGTAGTTCCACGTACCTTGCTGTTTCTTAATTCCATGTCTTGATTGTGCTGCCTCCTCTTTCTGAAATGCCTCAACCTTCAACCTTTTTTTCTAACTTCTGCTTATCCATAACTCTCAGCTCAAATGTCACCTCCCCCAGGAAGTCTTCCCTGATCCTCCCAAGCTGCATTAGATGCCCCCTTGGGGCTTAGCCCAATGCCCTGTTATAGCTTGAGCATTGTACCTACCATATTGCTGTGTAATTGCTGTTTTCCTCTTCTAGACTGTCAATGTCTTATCAACTAGAACCCACTCAATTTATTCTTTTTTTATCTCTCCGTAGATTAATGCATAATCTAGTTTGTCTGCTGAGTGAATAAATTATCTGACTCATCCACTTATTAGTAGTATGTTCTGGACAAGTTAATTTACTTCTCCAGGCCTCTCATTTTTCATTTGTATATTGCAGATAACAATCCATTGCTCATGAGATGTTGTTCAGATTTGGAAGTAAGCTGTGTAAAGGCCTACCACAATGGTGCCACATAGGCATGGAGAATTAAAGCACATAGGCCATGGGTCTCCTTAGGGAGTGATGAAAAGGAAAGAAAAAGCAGGAATGAAGAGTTCCACGGCCAGTCCGCAGCCCCTGTCTCCGTGGACATATGGTCCCACCCATTTGCTCCCTCCCTACAAGGAAGATTTTTCTTTCTTTCTTTCTTTTTTTTTTTTTTTTTGCTTTTTCTTAAATGAAAAAATAGTTTCATTTCTAAAAGTCTCCTGGGATTCCAGCATCTCCAGTTGGATTGATTGACTAGCCTAGATACTTTCATCATCTCTTCCATTGACACAGAGACCTATAAGCCTAGGAAACCTCCCCATCCCCTGACAAACCCTCAACTCTATCATAAATAGGTCAGTGGCGAGGTCAGGCTTACCCAGAGTTTCTGGTGATTTATCCGCAATACTTTAGGGATGAAAAGAGGAAACAACAGTGGTCTGGGCCTCCTGGAAACTTGGCAAGTAGCCTGACACTTGGAGGGCTTGTTCAAACTGTCCAGAAGTTTCCGTATAATGGAGAAAAGCAAGTAGGGACAGTTTAGTAGAAGCCGGTGATCACCATGGCAGCAAGTATTGTTGGCCTGGCCCACAATACTATGCAGTGAGGACCATCCCCATGTGCCCTTACTCCCCCCAAAGTGCACACGGACATGAACACACACACATACACTACCTCCCTTTCAGAACTTGAAGCCCTCTCCACTGGTCAAATCCCCCCAAATCCTCTGATGAATCAGGCAGAATCAGATCCTGGGAGTCATCTAGAGCCCACGCAAGCCAGGGTTAATCTGTTCAACAGTCATTTATTGAGCAAGTGCCAGTACCAGGCTCCATGCTAGGCACTGGAGACCAATGCCTTCTAGAACATTCTTGAGGGCCTTTTCCCCAAAACCACCCACAGGGGAGAAACCACTTCATTCAGAAAGGTGATGAGGCCAGGACTTAGTATGGAGGTATTGCCAATGAAGAGACCTCAACTGACCTGGACGTGAATCATTTCACCCAGCTCACCCTGCAAGGACACACAAGAGGGTGACAAACCACTTCCAGGGACCCACACAAAGGACACCCAAGCTGAACCTGAGGGCGAGGGCAAGCTAGCAGAGGAGGGAAAGACTCGGAAAGAGCAGAAGGAAGGAGGGTTTCCCACAGAATTGCTGCCATTTTGAAATTCAGCCATGTTCAGAGAACCAAGAAGCACTTGAGTCACTTCCCTATGGTAACCTCCAAAGTGTCCTAGGATCCCAGAGGTGAAGAGGAGGGAGCTTCTTCTAGGGAAAATGACAGAGGGATTCAGTTCAGTTCAGTTCAGTTCAGTCACTCAGTTGTGTCCGACTCCTTGCAACCCCATGAATCGCAGCACACCAGGCCTCTCTGTTCATCACCAACTCTCGGAGTTCACCCAAACTCTTGTCCATCGAGTCGGTGATGCCATCCAGCCATCTCATCCTCTGTCGTCCCCTTCTCCTCCTGCCCCCAATCCCTCCCAGCATCAGAGTCTTTTCAAATGAGTCAACTCTTCACATGAAGTGGCCAAAGTACTGGCGTTTCAGCTTAAGCATCAGTCCTTCCAAATAACACCCAGGACTGAACTCCTTCAGAATGGACTGGTTGGATCTCCTTGCAGTCCAAGGGACTCTCAAGAGTCTTCTCCAACACCACAGTTCAGAAGCATCAATTCTTCGGCGCTCAGCTTTCTTCACAGTCCAACTCTCACATCCATACATGACCACTGGAAAAACTATAGCCTTGACTAGATGGACCTTTGTTGGCAAAGTAATGCCTCTGCTTTTTAATATGCTGTCTAGGCTGGTCATAACTTTTCTTCCAAGGAGTAAGCGTCTTTTAATTTCATGGCTGCGATCACCATCTGCAGCAATCTTGGAGCCCAGAAAAATAAAGTCAGCCACTGTTTCCACTGTTTCCCCATCTATTTGCCATGAAGCAATGGGACCGGATGCCATGATGGTGGGGTCTATTGAATTTCGCAATATAGGCTACTGTGGAGGTTTCAAAGCCAGTCTGAAAATACAGTCTTCCCTGGGAGAAATAGGTTGATAGCCTCCCCACCTGAATCTGCGTAGGCTTCTGACTTGCTGGAAGTCAATTGAATGCAGCAGAAATGATGCTCTGGGACTTCCGCAGCTAGGTGGGAAAGGCCTTATACCTTCCACCTTGCTTGCTGGAATACTTGCACTCTGAGCTCTGAACCCTGAGCCACTGTGTAAGGCTGCCCTGGGGCTGCCATGTTGTGAGGAAGCTCAAGAATGTGGAGTGGCCGTGTGTGTGTGTGTGTGTGTGTGTGTGCACGTGTGTGTGTGTGTGTGTCCAGTCTGACAGCCACTCTGAGGTCCCAGCCCACCACCAGTACCCCATGCCAGTCTCATGAATGGATGAACCTCCTAACCATCACATCTCAAAGCCCTTGAATCGCCCCCAGCCTTTGAGTCTTCCCCGCTGAGGCTCCAGACATTCTGGAGCAGAGATAAGTCATCCCTGGCCTGCCCTGGGTGAACCCCTGGCCCACAGAATCCACAAGCCGAATGAAATGGTGTTTTTATGCCAGTAAGTCTGGGCAATCTGTAGTGAACAGCAAGGCCACAGTGACCCAGTGATCCTAGAGGTGAGAATGAAGAGTATTAGAAAAAAAGACAGAGGAGGGAGCAAACACAGGAAATGACACTCTGCGAAAAGGACAGTGACCTGAATGATGCTGCTTGCACTGTTTTATTTTTAAGGTAAAAGGAAGTGAAGGTAATCACACTTCACAAGTGATCCCTGGGCTTAGCTTTGGGTGGTCCAGCCTTGCAGTGGCCCTGGGGCCCTCACACCTGGTGGTCCCCAGCCTCCCATCACATGGCCCCTCTCTTATTGCCTCTCAGGTAAGAGCGGAGCTTCCAGCATTTGAGAGGCCACCCACGGTGGGAAGACAAATGACTTCACAGTGGGGCGTCAGTGCTGCAGTGAACCCAATGCGGAAGCTTCAAGTCAGAATCAGTTCTTCACTGCAAGAGAGAGATCACTTCCTGGTGATGCAGGTCTGGGTGGGGGCTTCTGCAGCTTCTTTCCCTTCCCACCTCCCAGGGGTGCTTTAGGAGGAGATGACAAGGACTGGGTCTGCCCAAAGGCATCCCAGAAGTTGCCCAGTTATCCCTGAGATAGTTGATAGTCTTCATCCTAAAAGAGACCCTAACCAGCACTGAGAGTGTCCATTTCATCCCAGCTGGGAGTTACCCGTGGCAAAGAGCTCTTCACACTTTGAGTTTCCTCTAGTTCCACTGCTCGGACAAAGGAACACCTCACCACTATCCCTCTTACCAGACTGCTAGGAATATTTATCCTTGTTTAAACAGCCCCTTAGTAGAGCTCGTGTGCATTTTAAGAAACCCCTGTGACACCCATGCTCTAGGAGGAAAGAGAAGCAGCCACTGAATGGACCCAAGCCGGAGTCTGGGAGCTCACCCAGCGGTCAGACCTCAGGCTGGGAAGCACCCAGTGGTCCGGCCCCAGGTTGGGAAGCACCCTAGACCTCTGGAGCCCTTGAGGACAGGCTGGTCAGAACTCGCTAGAGTCCATGCAGATGAGAGTTCCCAGATCTGAAGGACTCACCTCTGCTTTGGTTTTCTGAACAGCTCCACTTTCCAGAGGTCCATGCATATTGTCAGAAGGCCTTTCCATCTGTCTTGGTTTGCTCTGATTTCAATCTCCTCCTTCAACTTAGTGGCTCAATTAGACCTGAAGTCATAGACTCTTTGAGCTAGAAGGGACCTTAGAAACCACTTAGGTCAACCCCCAGGAAGGGAAAGGAACTTTCTAGGATCACACAGCAAGGGTTCTTCAGTATCAGAGTTAGAGCTAGAACCGGGGCCCCTGGCTCCCAAGCCAGGGCTGTCTGTACAGTGCTCTTCTTGCGGTCAGACTACCCAGATGGCTTGCTCCCTGGAGAGCATGGATTCAGAGAATCTGCTTGAGCCCCACCAACCGCAAGAATTGAGCCTGTCTGCAAGAACCAGTCTTCCCCCCTCTCCTCCCTGCCCCAATCCCAGCCTCCCAAACCTCTAGAATATTTTGGAGGCAAGCAAAAGTAATCAGCCAAGGCAGTACAGTTTAGGCATCCTTAGAATGAAAGCTCCTGGTTACTTTCAAAATTAAGACTTTCCTACCCACCACTCTCTCCCTTTCCATCCTCCTCCCACCTTTCCTTCTGATTTGATGTCTGCTTTTCGCTCTCCTTAGCTACATGAGGCATTTCACGCAGCCAAGCTTCCATATGGGCCATTTCCTGTAAATGCAGACACTCTCCTGGACAAACTTCATTTTGATCAATGTGCTGATTGGGGATTTTTCAACACATCGTATCCCTTGAACATATTTTTGAACAAAGTGAAATACCAAGAAAAGAACAACATGGTTATTTGCAGACAATGGAGGAACCACTTAGGCATAAATGTTATAATAAGGGGACAGGCTGTCCTATACTATAACTGTTTGGGTAAGCGTCTGTTTTCCCCACTGGAACTAACTCCCGAAGAGTTTCTATCATTGTCTCTTTTCAAATCTACATCTCTCATAACCTCAAACTGCTTTTCACATACAAGGGCCTCTATAAATGTTTTTAATTTAGTGAGAAGTTACTATGTAATAGGCAGAGGGCTAGATATTTTCACAGCTTTTGAAAAATTGATTTTCGTGACCATCCATCAGTGATTTCTTGCCACAGACATGGTGTTTTACAAACCATTCTAACAATTCTGACTCCTGTTTCAGTGTGCAGAGGGATTTCCCAAACCAACCAAGCAATTCGGCAACACCAGCTGGCGGTCCTACAATTCAGCTCACTGCTGTCACTCTGTACCTGGAGACAGTATCAGATCCACAGATTGAGGGCTCAGCCCCACACGACTGTCCCCACGTCAATCACAAGCCCAGGTTGTTACCTGGGCTTCTGACTGCCTGGCTATAAATCAGAGGTTCCCACAGTCCCCTACTTGGGTTCAATGAATTTGCTAGAGCTGCTCAAAGAACTCAGAGAAACATTTTACCTACTAGATCACCGGTTTATTATAAAAGGATATAACTCAAGCACAGTCAGATGGAAGAGATGCCAAGGGCAAGGTGTGAGGAAAGGGCACAGTGCTTCCATGCCTTCTCTAGGTACGCCACTCTCCCCACATATCTAAGTGTTCACCAGCCGGAAGTTTGCTGAACCCAGTCCTTTTGGGTTTTTATGGAGGCTTCATTACATAGGCATGATTGATTAAACAATGGCCTTTGGTCAGGACTGATTCAACCTACAGCCCTTCATTCCTCCCCAGAGGTCAGTGGGGTGGGACTGAAAGTTCCAACCCTCTAAACACGTGCCTGGTTTTACTGTCAACCAGCTCCCATCCTTCGGTGTTTCCCAAAGGTCACTTCATTAACATAACAAAAGACTCCCCTGGAGCTGTCCATACTTGAGAAATTTCAAGGGTTTCAGGATCTCTGTCCCTGGTGGCTCAATGATAAAGAATCTACCTCCCAGGCAGGAGACTTAGGTTCAGTCACTGGATCAGGAAGATTCCCTGGTGAAAGGCATGGCAACCCACCCCAGTATTCTTGCCTGGAGAATCCTATGGACAGAGGAACCTGGTGGGCTACAATCCTATGAACAGAGGAACCTGGTGGGCTATAGCCCTATGGACAGAGGAGCCTGGTGGGCTACAGTCCTATGGACAGAGGAGCCTGGTGGGCTACAGTCCTATGGACAGAGGAGCCTGGTGGGCTACAGTCCTATGGACAGAGGAGCCTGGTGGGCTACAGTCCTATGGACAGAGGAGCCTGGTGGGCTACAATCCTATGGACAGAGGAGCCTGGTAGGCTATAGCCCTATGGGTAGAGGAGCCTGGTGGGCTACAATCCTATGGACAGAGGAGCCTGGTGGGCTACGGTCCACAGGGTCGCAAAGAGTCAGACAGACTGAAGCGCCTTAGCCCACGCGCACATCATACACCCTAAAGCTCAATAGCCTCACATAGGCCGCTTCTGCTGTATCTCGTTGGTCTCCAGGGTAGCTCACCAGTTTTGCTGATCCAGGCTGTGTTGGGTCAGACTTGGTGAAGCATGTTGATGGAAGCTTGCCAGCTGGAGGGCAGCTGGGGAGGCTGATCTAAGACGGCTTCAGTTAGGGTGGCAAGGATGATTGGGACCTCTCCCCACATGACTCTTCGTTTTCTAGCAAGCCAGCCCAATCTTATCCTCAGAGTGGAGACAGCAGAGTTCCAGAAGAGCAGGCAGAAGCATGCAAGGTTCTTTGAGGTTTCAGCTTAGAACAATTGCACCTTCACGGTGACCACACTTTATTGGTGAAAGTAAGTCACAAGACCAGCCCCAGATTCAAGGGCTGGGGAAATCAATCCCATCTCTCAATAGAAGGAGCAACAAAGTCATGTTGCAATGGATGGAAGGATTAGGATTGTGGTCATTGTTGTAATCAATCCACCACATGAGTTCAATTTTATTAATAAGATGAAGGGGAAAATGGAGAGAGGTTAAAGATTTACAAAACATGTCATTAAGCTGCATTGTGGCAGTGGTTGCACAAGTCTATGCATTTAATAAAACTCACTGAACCGCACACTTACAATGGCTGACTTTCGTGGTATGTAAATTATTCCTCAGGAAAACTGTCTTAAAAAACTGAGAAAAAATTAAAAATCTATTGATGATCTCATAAATAAATAGTTGTCCAAATCTGCATTTAAACTCAAGTATTAGCCCACAAAACAGTAATCTTTTCAATATACTGTATGTATCATATCTAAAGCATTAGATTCTCAGAATCGGAGCATCTAAGAGCTAGAAAGATCTCCTCCTGATTATTTGCCCATCCCTCTTTCTTCAAGCAGCTGAACATGTAAGCCTTCTGGTGCAGGTGCAAGAATCCTCTTGTTAGGATGAAAAGCAGAAACAGTGCTTCAGAAAATCTGAACCAGATGAAAAGTACACCTCCTCTTCTCATACCCTTTTGGGATCCAGTGTGATTAGTGCTAGAAAGAACTTGACCCACTGTTCTTTCTAGAACCAGAAGCTGCAGACGATTCTTTTGATTATGGCTCTTCTCATTTTAGGCTGACTGTATCCTAATTAGTCAGCATACCTAATGTCCTTAGACTCTGGAAGTAACAGATGACATTTTTCTCCTATTTTAGTACTCTCAGTGTCCAAACCTAAGTTCGTTTCTGGGCTGAGAGTCATATTCAAATTAAAGGTTGCCCAAAGAATCTTCTTTGTGGGTAAAAATCTCAGATATGAGGACTATGGGAATAACAGCAAGTAAAGAAAAAATAAAAAGGTGGATTATGCAATGTGTTCCATCTCTTGCGAGCATTAAGGCTTCTGTGAGGAGGATGATCACATGGGAAGTAGCATGGGTTCCTCCGATCCTTTGGCCTTGTTTCTGGAAAGCGAAAGAGTGACATCCCTAGGAGATGCATCCAGGCTTTCCATAAACAGAGCTTTGAAGAGCAAATTGAGCAGCTTTCATCAATCTCACACAGACCACATCAAAAGCTGCCTGAGGAGAATCACTCACCCGATGTCAGGCAGGGTCAGGCAAGCGTTATCAAACGCTCTTTCAAGATGTTATGAATCAGAATCAGAGAGAGAGGGAGAAAGGTAAAGAGGAGCATCAAAAATGAGAGCCTGAAAGGAAAGGAGGCAAAGAAAGTGGAGAATGCGGTGCAGTGGCCAAGAGGATGAGGAGGGAAGACAGAGGGAGAGGGAGCGAAGCAGGAGGCTAGCGGGGTGGACGGCAGGAGACAGAGCCAAGACGGAGCCCAAGGAGAGCGTGACCGACCGAGCCGGGAAACGCAACAGCTGGGGCGGCAGAGAAAGCAAAGCTCAGGAGCCCAGTGGAGAGAGGGAGCCCAGGGGAGAGAGGGAGCCCAGGGGAGAGAGGGAGCCCAGTGGAGGGAAACAGCCTCTCCACCCAGGCCAGGCTGGGGGCCATCTGCCCCGAGGGCGCGTAGGCTACGCAGACAGCTGTGAAAATACGCCTCTTTTCCCCCCACCTAGAGGAGCAGCATCCAGTCCCCCTGAAAGCAGGTGGAATGGAAAACAAAGGAAAAAGGAAACCCTCCAACCTTCTTCCTCTCCGGCTCCTCAAATTATCTGTTATCTACTATGAAGGGCTCTTTGATCATCCCAGCCAGCTTCACTCGGGCACTGAAAATCAGAGGGAACCGTCATTAGAAACCCAGCCTGGTGTCCACCCAAGCCCCCACTGGAGCGATTTCATCTTTCATTACAACAAAGCAAGGGCAGTCATGTATCAGCTCACGTTGTAAACCTGTCTTCTTCAGAGATCAAGTTCGATTTTCCAACTAATTGGAGAGAAACAAATCCATTCCTGGGTCAAACCAAGCAAATTTCCCCTGCTCTGTAAAAGATCTGATTCTGTCTTAATCAAGAAGACCCTGGAGACTGGGTGTTCCCGTAAGGAGCTTTGGGGAGCCCAGGGTCAGTGAGAGGGGACTAGGTGTGCAAAAAGGCAGCCTTTGCAACAAGGGGGCAGAGATGATAAATGGGAGATGGAAGGGCTCTTTCCAAAGCAAACTCTGCTCATTGTTCATTTTCACCCCATTGAGCAAAACTGCAATAAGAAGCAGTGTCCTAGTAGGGTGGGGAGCAGGGATAGTTAGGGAGCTTGGAATTAACATGTACATACTGCTATATTTAAAATAGATAACCAACAAGGATCTACTATACAGCACAGGGAATTCTGCTTAATACTCTGTAACAACATAACTGGGAAAAGAATTCGAAAAAGAATAGATACATGCATATGTATAACTGAGTCACTTTGTTGTACACTTTAATTAACACAACATTGTTAATCAACTATACTCCAATAAAAAGTTAAAAAAGAAACAGGGCCCTAGAGACAGCTTTGCTCCTGGTACTCTGTGCACATTTGTTGAAATAAGGCAGGATATCAAAGGGCTCCCAATCCTTAACTGCACATTTAGATAGGAGCTGAGAGAATAACAGTGCCCAAATTTATGGAGCCAATCATTTTACATGCATCATTTCATTTAATCCTCACAACAAATCTATAAGGTAGACACTCTTATTATGATCCCCATTCTACTGATGAGGAAAGAGAGGCTCAGAGAGGTTAAATGACTGATCCGAAGTTCCAGAGTAAGAATGAAGAGGGGCAGAAATCTGAGCCGCAGCTAAAGCCAGAGCTGGTCTTACATGGCCAAGATCGCTCAAGAGCAGATGGAGACAATGAAGACCACTATGCCCTTGCCCCCTTGGAGCAGCACGCAGCATGGAGAAGCAAGGGACCCCCAACAGCCTCAGCCTGGTTGGGAGGATCAGGCTTTTGAATAAGACGGCATCTAACAGCCCATGTTGCAAGATAGAGGCCAGTCTATGACATGAACATACTTGGAGCTTGCAGTAAATGGTGCAGCCACACGCCAAGCAGAAGGTAGCTTTACTGTGGGCTGTAACAGGTTTGGGGAGCTCTCAGAATTCTTTTAGGTCCCTTTATAAAAGCAGAAGACCAGAAAATTATCCATAATTGGAGAGTCATTGGCACTGAGTTGCAACATGCCTTACATGGACCAACAGGATCAATGACTCCACAGCATCAGGGGTCCTAAGGTCCTTCTCCTGGGGCCAGCTCCACACTGGCATAAGCAGCCCACCCCACACAGCAGCAGAGTCCAGACCACCGGCTGTGTAGTCAGACAGACATGCGTTCAGGTCTTGTCTCTACCACTTTCTACCTGAGTGACTTTAAACACTTTGTTCTATGTCTCTGAGCCACAGTTTCCTCATCTGTAAAATGGGGGCTATAAATACCTTAGACCCAAGTAATGTTAGGATAAAATTAAAAAAAAAAACAAATCCATAACATCTAGAACAATACCTACCGCATAATATGCACTCTTTTTTTAAAAAGAAAAGCTATGATTATTATATTTTCCACCCCTTCATCTTTCTTACTTGAAGCTAAGAGAAGAAGAGGCCGACCAAGTGAAACTGCTTATATAAAAGTCAGATCGAGTCTGGCTATTTCACCGGAGGCAATAATTATAAAGCTGCTTCAGAGCACAGAGAGTTCCAAGAACGAAATACACATTTGGAAGAAGTTCATTAAAAAAAAAAAATGCTTACTCATAAAAGCTGCTATGGTTATAGCCTGACAAATGGAACACACAGCACCGATAAATAAGATGCCAGCGGTAAACAAGCCAGCCATGCCATGAAGTCGCTTGATTTCTCTCTTCCCACCCTCCAACAGTTTCTTAACCTTTTATGGGATTATAATGACAAGATCAGGTTGGTTTTATAGGGTTGTTTACCAGGGTCTCCCCAAACTCCAAACAGAGGGAAGAAACCCTGGTCTTCTCTGCCAAATTTCCAGGACTGAAAGGAGGCTGCCATGGAGCCCAGGCAGCCTGCTCTCACTTCTTTGCCAGGAGAGTCAGCTCCAAGATTTTCCACCTCTTCATCCTGTCTAGAGACACCCAAACCCTCAGCGTCTCAGCTCCAGTGCTGCCTCATCACACCCCATCGGTCCATTTCAAGAAGAACTATCTCCTGGCCAGTCTGTACCCTGTTGCCCTGCCCAGCCCAAGTAGGTCAGCTTCCTGGTAGTGGAATGAACACTAGATGGGAAGTCAAGAGATTGGGATGAAAAGGCAGTACAAGCCACTCAGTAGCTGATCCCTGTCATTGAACTTCTCTGAGCCTCAGTGTTGCTGTCTATAAAATGGGGTTACTATCACCTCCCTCATAGTGTTTCTGTAAACCTTCAACACGTTTGTGGTCATGAACTTCCCCTATAGAGGGTCTGGTACCTGTGGGAACTGTTACAGCCAGTCAGTGACAATGACTAAGCTCCCTGATATCAGAAATCTGTGCTATGAACTTGGGGTGGGATGACAGGTGAGATGACAATGGAAAATGGGGGGAGAGCCCCCACCTACCTGCCCTTGGAACACAAGAGAAATCACTGAGACTTCAAATTGCTTTCAAAGAGCTTCTAGGTGCAGAGAAGACCTGAGGAAGCAGAGCAAAGAGAGCTAGGTGCTGCCAACACCACCCCGCCCCCACCCCAACTCCACTCACCCTATTCTTGCCCGGCTCCAGCCCCTAGAGACTCAGCTAGGCCTTATTCCCTTGCCAAAGAAAAGCCAGTAACATCAAACAGGAAGCAGGTCAGTGCTTTCACAGGGCCTAGGGCAAAACAAACTTTTGCCAGCATTTACCAGAAACCATGACAAACCTCCTAAATCCTTAGGTAATGAAAGCCAGCAATCTCCATCTACTCCTTTCTCACCCAAATCTCACTTAGTTGACTACTGTTTTTCCGGAGATTTAAACAAAACCTGTGCATCACTAAGTTACACAAATAGCAGTTGATTTAGGCTTTGAAAATTTCATTCCTTTTGTTTTAAAAAAAAGGGACTAAATACTAAATAATACCTCTTGAGAACCAAATCCTTCAGAAGCAAAATTTCTGGGAGAATTGCCTTTCTGTGTGAAGGTGGTTGAAGACAGCAAATGGCTGGCTTAAATTTGAATATGCAAATACTAGGCTTTTAGGCTTCCACTCAATTATTCTAAAAATCTAGAAATCAGTCTAGAAACTGAATGCTCCCTATGCAAGCATTGTTCTCAGTGCCGAGACCAAGACAGTTGACTCATGATTACTTCCTTTTCATCAGAAACACCTGGGTGTGCGTGCTAAGTCCTTTCAGTGGTGTCTGACTTTTTGTGACCCTATGGACTGTAGCCCACCAGGCTCCTCTGTCTATGGGATTCTCCAGGCAAGAATACTGAAAGTGGGTTGCCATTTCCTCCTACAGGGCATCTTCCCGACCCAAGGATCGAACCTGCGTCTCTTGCATTGGCAGGCAGGTTCTTTATCACTAGCACCACCTGGGGAGCCCCAGAAATACCTGGGGAGTTTTTAAATAATGTTGGTATCTGGGTCTCACCACTAGATAGTCTAATTCAGTTGAAATAGACTGCCTTTTTATTTCCTACCCACAAGTGAATTTCATGTGCAGTCAAGGTGAATAAACAGAAGCTAAAAGGAACCATGCTTGTAGAAGAGAGACAGGAATCCATGCTGAAAAGGACCAAGGACCGGTCGTGGCAAGCGGGACTCACTCACTCTACAAAGAGCTACATGCTAAGCACTGTGTTTGGTGCTGAGGATACGAGGGAGACAAAGAGCTGGCTGCTATCATCAGGGACTGGACAGAAGAGTGTGAAGGGGGCAGGTCTTCTGTGTATGGCTTCTGTGATGAACCTGAGCCCAGAGGTAGCTCCTGAACCACTCTGGTGAGTTACAGATGCCTTCTCAGAGGAGGTGACACCTGAACCCAGAGGAGATGACACCTGAACCATACCCTGACAGATGCGAAGAGCTAAGCAAACACAGGGACAGATGTAGAGAACATGGCTAGCTGAGGAAACCACCCCTGCAGAAGTCCCGAGGCAAGAGAGAGCTCATTGAAACATGGGGATTGCAAGGGGGGTGCAGAACAGGGCTGGAGGCAGGGAAGGGGCTGGATGGGCAGTGAGGAGGATGAAATGCTCACGTTTCAGACCCTTTGGTCACTGCTCCCTTGTCACTGTTCCCCACCTCCTAGCACAGGACGTGACACCTGATAAGCTTGTAACAACCACTGGTTGGATAAAGAAGAACAAGCAGAAGGCTGAGGACAGAGCTCTGGAGAAACACAGACGCTTAAAGGCCAACAAAGAGGACATAGTCGGAGAGAGAGAGAGGAGAAAGCAAGATGAGTGGTCCAGAAACCAAGGAGGGACAATTGTCTATCCAGCCTGTTTCTGACAAGGCTGGATCGGGAAGGGGCAGGCAGGGAATGGTATCCGGGGCTAAGAGAAGGTTCCGGTTTTTTCTAGTTTCACATGAGTTAGACTTGAAGACTTTTTTTTTAACATGTTCAACTGAAAGATCCTCTAGAAAATGTTAGCCAGGTGGGACAGTGTGCTGGGATGAAAAGAGCAGACTCGCCACGTGCTTTGTGACTCTGGCAACATTAGGTAACCTCTCTGAGCCTCCTTTCTCAGCTATAAAATAAGGACAACCACGCTTGACTTGAACAGTTGTTGTAATAAGTGAATAAAAAGTGTCTAGCGATTGGCTTCGGTAAGTTTTCGAGTTCTTTTTTTTTTTTAATCTTTAATTGAAAGAGGAGGTTCACTTAAAAGTTGTTGGGACAGAATGACCTGTGTCCCCCTTCTATCTCTCAGGAGTTTCATGGCCTCTGGTTAGTCCCTAAACACCACAACATCACTTAGGTTTCCTCGATCAGATGGAGACTTGGGTCCCTGCCTTGAGAAGCAGGGACTTTTTGATTACTGAGAAGAGAACAGCAGAAGACACTTGCAGAATGTCCAAGTGCCATTGACATAATCTGATCACTATCCAGGCAGTAAAGCAGGGGAACCATGAGACGGGCAACTGGAGAAGGCGATGCCCAGTACTCTTGCCTGGAAAATCCCATGGGTGGAGGAGCCTAGTAGGCTGCAGTCCATGGGGTCGCTAAGAGTCAGACACGACTGAGCGACTTCACTTTCACTTTTCACTTTCATGCATTGGAGAAGGAAATGGCAACCCACTTCAGTGTTCTTGCCTGGAGAATCCCAGGGATGGGGGAGCCTGATGGGCTGCCGTCTCACAGAGTCAGACACGACCGGAGTGACTTAGCAGTGAGACGGGCGACAGATATTTCCTAAGGGTCAGGCTGACTCATGGATTCATTCTTTAAACCCATAAGACTTTAGGGAAGCTGAACACAGAGATTCTATATCTTGATCTTCAAAAGAATTAAAATGTTTTTTTAAGCATATGAAGTTCTCTGAGTGTAGTAAATGTCAATAAATGTTACTTTCTTGTCTCTTGATCTGGAATTTCTAAAAACATCATCGTCTTCCATCTCCATGGGGTAGTCTTGGTGGAATTTAACTTGGTTACAAAGGAAAGACAAGAAAATTCAAATTCAAGTTTATGCAATGATCACTAGAAGGCTCAAAAAAGAGAGGCAAGCTTCCTCTAAATTAAGCTGCTGCTAGGGACCCTCCATGGTGATCTTTTTAGCCTTAACAACTAAAATCTTCATTCTACCAACCCTATCCCTTGATCAGAACATAACAGTCTCTCTGATTTGACTGCAGTTTCCTTCAGTCCTTAGTCAGGTTTAGTCACCCTTTTTCTCTCCAGCTTTGGGCTCAGTACGTGCTCCACCTTTCAGAGTCGCTCTGCAGCCGTGCTGTGTAGACCTGGGCGCCGGTCCCCGTGGTATTTCAAGCAGTTGCTGTCGACAGAGTGATTCAGTCTCAACAGTAAGCCGTGTTTCCTTCATCGATAAAATGGAGACACTCGTGACTTGCGAAGGCAGAAGGGAAGGACAGAGTGAGTGTCTCTAAGGAGCTGACCCTGTGACGAGTCACATCGTAGGAGAACATCACGGGAGCTCATATTATTATAAGAATAGAAGCCCCCATGCACACGACCACATGTCAAATAGATAGCCAGTGGGAAGCTGCTGTGTATGGCCCAGGGAGCTTAGCTCAGTACTCTGGGATGACTTAAAGGGGTGGGATGGGGAAGTGGGAGGGAGATTCAAGAGGGAGGGGATGTATGTATACATATAGCTGTTCACTTTGTCGTACAGCAGAAACTAACACAACATTGTAAAGCAATTATATTAAAAAAAAAAAAAAAGAAGCCCCCAGGCAAGGGAGCCTGGAATATCAGAGTGCACACCAGGGTGATAGCCTATGAATGGTCAGATTTTACAGCCCAAAAGGAAAAAAGGCTCAAGTGAATGTTCTCCCCATTTTTTCAGTAAAATAATATGCTCCAAGCCTGAGACCTTTTTCCTCCTGTCTACTGCCCAAAACTCATTTCTCCAACAGAGATCTGAGCCACCATAAATCCCATCAGGGGTCAAGATGGCTGACACAATTTTAACTATAAGAGAGCACAGCATAAATGCATCATTATTATCCCCAAGGGCTGCTCTCTGCCTTTTCCAGGGGACAAAAGAAAAAGTCATATTTTTTAACCTGGAAATATATAGTATTCACACATTTTTGAGGGACAGACCCGAGAACTCAGAAGCACAAAGGCTATTAAAGCAAAGTATGACCAGACTTAAAGGGAACAATCTTTCTGTCTTTTAAAAAAACCTCTTTATTGCCATCCTACCAAAAAATCTAGAGACACTGTTTCTAAATAAAGCCAGTTCTGTCTCCAGTTGCCTCTGACTATTTAGTCCTTTCTATGCCTCTATGTTCTATAACCACATCCCTTTTAGACATGGGGCACTCAGCCTCTCCGAGTCTGTTGCAGGAAAGGGGACCTCTTTCAGAGCCTGAAACTGGGCTTTTGTCTAACACTCAGAATGAATTGTCTGAGGAGACGCATGTGCTGCCAAAGCAAGAGATTTTATTGGAAAGGGTGCCCGGGAGAGAGCAGGAGGGTGAGGGAACCCAGGAGAACTGCTCCACCACGTGGCTCACAGCCTAGGATTTTACGGTGATGGGATTAGTTTCCCGGTTGTCTTTAGCCCATCATTCTGACTCCGAGTCCTTCCTGGTGGTGCACGCCTTGTCAGCCAAGATGGATGCCAGCGAGGAGGATTCTGGGAGGGGGTCAGACATGTGGTGTCTCCTTTTGACGTTTCCCGAACTCTTCCGGTGGGTGGTGGCTTCTTAGCTCCGTGTTCCTCACCAGGACCTGCTGTCATAAAACAGCTCGTGCCAATGGTGACCGTGGTGCCTGGCCAGGGTGTGCGGTTTCAGCCAGTGTGCCTCCCCGGCAAGTCTACACACTTCCTCCCAGGGAGGTGTGATATCGCAGTGCAATTCTGATACCCACTACCCAGAGTTAGCTCAGACTTCATGAGCTGAGGGCACAGTCTCCAACAAGGCTGCCCTCAATTCAGACAACAGCCGTAAGTTCAGGGGTCCCCAGGCTGCCTGCGTTTCTGACCAACTGGGTTCCCACTGCCAATGGTTCCCATAGCTCCCTCGGGTTCAATTATTCAGAATAACCCATAGAATTCAGGAAAGTGCTTTACTAACAATTCAAGTTTTATCACAAAGAATACAACTCCGCAGGCCAGATGAACATAAAATGCCTAGGCCTCGGAGGGTTCTGAAAGTGAAGTTTTTTTGTCCTCCTTGATGGAAGCAGGATGTACCATCCTGGTGGACAGGGTGAAGCCCCTGACCTGAGCCCTCAAGTCACCCTGGCAGAGATCTCAGGACCAATCAGGAACACACAAGAGTAAGACTAACCCCAGTACCCAACCACCAGGAAATGAATCTAAGTGAATTTCTAATCCCCATGTTCCTCCAGTTTGTCCAGGGATCACAGAATCTGAGTAGGCAGAGCCTCAGTTGGCTTACACACCCACTATCCAAAGCAAGAATCCTCTTCATATGGTCCCTGCTGCTGCTGTTGCTAAGTCGCTTCAGTCGTGTCCGACTCTGTGCGACTCCATAGACAGCACCCTACCAGGCTCCCCCATCCCTGGGATTTTCCAGGCAAGAACACTGGAGTGGGTTGCCATTTTTTCTCCAATGCATGAAAGTGAAAAGTGAAAGTGAAGTCGCTCAGTTGTGTCCGACTCTTTGCGACCCCATGGACTACAGCCTACCAGGCTCTTCCGTCCATGGGATTTTCCAGGCAAGAGTACTGGAGTGGGCTGCCATTGCCTTCTCCCTATGGTCCCTGACAACACTGCGTGTTGCTACCATGTGGGCAGCACAAGGCCCTGACAAACAGGGGACGGAGAAACACACAGGGAAGATGCCCAAATGTGCCAGCTCTAACTCAAAATTCCTCCAGAGCGTGGGTCAAAAACCAGGACAAAGTAACAAACACTCTTCTGCATCTTCTTCCCTCCCCCACAAGGACTCCTGTCCCCTTCCCAATGAAACTCTTAGCAACACATTTCTTCAGCCAAGCAGAAGAAACTTGACCACTCCATGATTAAAGGAGCATTTTCAAGTAGATTGTGTTCTGGGTTCTAAAGACTTCCACTTGTAAATTTCAGGCTCACAGCTTATTGGTATGAAGCCTGACTATTAAACCAGGTTTGAGAAAATGTATTAGTTTCAGTTTGTTTTGTTCAAGGATCCTATCAATCGAGGTAGTGCGGCTTACACCTTCTGCCAGTAAAGACGGATTCACAAAGCCTCCCTTCCCTTTATAAGCTGTAAAACCTCTTTCCCTGATGGTTGCTCATCTTACAAAGAGCTGCATGCCCATCCCTTTCTGGATTCCACCCAGCGCCCTTCTGAGATGGCTTGGGAGATGTCAGGACTCCATGACCACAACATCTCATAAGCTTCACTGCAGACTTTGGCCCCTAACTTCAGGCTTATTGGAGTATTCCCTGGTGGCTCAGACAGTAAAGAATCTGTCTGCAATGCAGGAGACCCAGGCTCAATCCCTGGGTAGGGAAAGATCCCCTGGAGAAGGGAATGGCTACCCACTCTGGTGTTCTTGCCTGGAGAATTCCATGGACAGAGGAGCCTGGCAGGCTACAGTCCATAATGTCGCAAAGAGTCGGACATAACTGGGTGACGAACACTTCACTTCTCAAGAATCAGCGTGGAGAAAATGGCCATACCACCCTGAACATGTGCCATCTCATCTGATCTCAGAAGCTATGCAGGGTCAGGCCTGGTTAGTACTTGGATGGGAGAATGCCTTGCCCTACAACATTGTAATGCATCCTTAAACTCTCTCTATGCCTTACTTTCCTCTCCCCAGGCCTTGCTATAGAATCTTAAACAAACTCAGATTGATCTGTGATCTCGGTACAGCTTTCCATTCAGATTTCCGATGGTAGATTTTCATCCTCTTTACCTTTTTGCTCTTCTCTCCTTATCCAAAAAGAGCAATAAAAGGAATCAAAGAAGAACTCACAGTTTCTCACCTTGTCTTGCCTCAGTCTAAACAAGAAACTGTCTTATTAAAAAAAGGGGGGGTGGGAGTGGGCTGGTGGGGAGAGAAAGGTGATATTTAATTTTATTGGGGAGAATGGATCATTGCTGGAGAATGCCCGCGGCTAAATGAGACCATCAAACCAAGAGCAGAGCGGCGAGCCGTGCGCACAAATATGAAGTAATATCTTTCTACTCCGGGGGAAACTGACACTCAATTTCAGAAGCTTCAGGCAGGCAGCTCAGAGTTGGGTGAAATCACAGACGCCTTCTTGGAATCATTTACAAGGCTTCTACTCTCTGCAGTGAAAGCTTAAAAATGCAAATGAAATGGGGCCATTTAAAGAAAAATATCCCTGCTAACTGTGCTCTGGGAAAGGAAAAAAAAAAAAAAGCCTATAGCTCAGAGGGCAATCTTAAAGTCAATGAAACTCAGCAGGGCTGGATGACGCTTCATTCTGATGGATAATGTGTGCTATGCTTCTCCCTCATGAGTTTAGAAGTATTTAAAGAAAAGGCGGAAAATCACCCTGTTTAGGAGATTAATTTCTTTTCTGAAAGAAATGTCTGTTTTTGCTGTCACTTTGGGTTTGATGAAGAGTAAAACCAGAGCTTATTTTAAATGTTTGCTGCTGAAAATTACCGAGGTGGGAGGCTAGGAGAGGGGGGGCCCTGAAGAGGTTAAGTCCTGCCCCATCTCCCCAGGCAAATTCATGTTTAAATTATCCAAGAAACCATTACAGAAGTATTTCATCAGGAATACAGATTCTAATAATATGTGCAACACTGCTGAGCACTGAGTGCCAGTGATGGAGCTTAGCACTTTGATATGAACTATCTCATCTCCTCAACCCCCTCCCCACACACACACATGCAGGAGGTCGTATTACTCTAGCCGTTGTACAGGCAAGGCAACTGAGGTTAGGGAGATCAGATAACTTGCTTGGAGTTTCATAGCTACAAAGTGGCTGGGCAGGATAGAATTGAAGCTCAGACCAAAGCCCAAGCCTACACAACGCTTTGTAGCCCACAATACTCTCTCAAGGCCAATTCATTTCAAAACACTTTAGTAAGTCTCATCAAACAGTGACATTGCTACAATTTAGTAAATTATGTCTTGCTTTGAAATTTCTTTCTTTGAAGACTGAGTTTGGAATATAAAGTCATCAGTACTGGATGAGCAGGCACTATAAACCCAGGGCTGAGGAATCAAGCAGCAATGGCCAGCTGATTTTGGCCTTTCCTGCCCTTTGTGTGCTGAGGATGTAATTGGAAGCCCATCTCTCTTAAACCATTGAACTCAAAAGAAGAACTTACACTCATTCGGAACCAAAATTCTTCTTGGTGCAACTCTGTACATTTTCCCACGTGATGAGGAGATATTAGAGCCAAGCTGTCTGTCTTATCACCTCTGTTATTCTTGGGTAAAGACTGTGGTCTATGAAAAGATGCTTAAATCACTAATTATTAGAGAAGTGCCAATCAAAACCACTTCACACCAGTCAGAATGGCCATCATCAAAAAGTCTATAAACAACAAACACTGGAGAGGGTGCGGAAAAAAGGGGTACCCTCCTACACTGTTGGTGGGAATGGAAAACAGCATGGAGATGCCTTTAAAAACTAAAAACAAAAAAAAATAAATAAAATAAAATAAAAACTAAAAACAGAGTTGCTCTGTGATCCAGCAGTTCCAATCCTGGGCATATATCCAGACAAAACTATAATTAAAAAAGATACATGCATTCCCATGTTTCTAGCAGCACTATTCACAGTAGTCAAGACATGGAAACACCCTAAATGTTCATCTACCGATGAATGGATAAGGAAGAGGAGGTACCATGGAATATTTCTCAGCCATAAACAGGATGAAACAATGCCATTTGCAGCAACATGGATGGACAAAGATGATCACATTAAGTGAGTGAAGTCAGAGAAAACCAAACATCATATGATATCACTTATACATGGAACTAAAAAAAAAATGATACAAATGAGCTTATTTACAAAGCAGAAATAGACTCATAGACATGGAAAACAAACTTATGGGTACCAAAAGGCAAAGGGGGAGGGATATATTTGGAATTTTGGGTTAATAGACACACACGACTATATATAAAATAAACAAAGAGCAAGGACCTACTGTATAGTCCAGGGGATGATATTCATTAATTCATTGTCTTGTAATAATCTATAGTGGAAAAGAATTTAGAAAAGAACATATATCACTATTTTACATATCTATATATATATATCACTTTGCTATATACTTGAAACACTGTAAATCAACTACACTTCAATAAAATAAAAATGAAAAAAAAAAGACTGAAGTCTGAATCAGACATGTACATGAAAATATGAGAGCTGGTACACTGCTGGTGGTCATGTAGATTAATGCAATCATTAGAAAGGCATTATCTTGAGCATTTGGGGATGTATGTAGCCTGCAACCCAGAATTTTTATTCCCAAGTACGTTCCCTAGACAGCTTCTAGTACGCAAGTATAGGAAGCCACACACGACTGTTCCTAGCAGCAATGTCTGCAAAATCTAAAAGCTAGAAACAGCCCAAATGTCCATTAACAGCAGAAACGATAAATAAATGGTGGCATATACACACAAGGGAACAGTCTGACGTATTGAAAGTGAATTAATTATAGCTGCATGCCTGTATCAACATGTGAATCTTATTGGCATAATAAGCTAAAGAAAAAAGTAATAAATAAAAACATGACATGCATACCATTCAAAACAGACAAAATTAAACTATGTTATTTAGGAAAGCAAAATAGGTAATCATAGGGCTTCCCTGGTGGCTCAGACAGTAAAGAATCTGCCTGCAGTGCAGGAGACCCAGGTTCAATCCCTGGGTCGAGAAGATCCCCTGGAGAAGGAAATGGCAACCCACTCCAGTATTCTTGCCTGGAGAATCCCCCGGACAGAGGAGCCTGGCGGGCTACAGTCCATGGGGTCACAGAGTTGGACAGGACTGAGCAGCTAACACTTTCACTTCACTTTTCAATAGGTAATAAAGATATTTTTAGAAAGGTAAGGAATAAGTCATCACAAAAATCTGGAGAGTCATCTTAGGGAGGACAGAAGGGATGTGATTGGGAAAGGGTACCTGGCACATAAGATCTTGGCAATGTTCCAGTGCTGAAACCGGATGTGGGCTAAACGGGTATTCATTTTTAAAACATTCACTCAACAGTATATATTGAAAAGGATATTTGTTATAAAACATGGTCTTATGTTTGTATGATGTATTACATGTGAGTACTCATGCGTGTCCTTCAGTATTAAGACGGTATGCAATCTGACTCGATCTGTGTCATGGAGAGTTACAGAAGCTCTGAAATCATTGGCATTGATCCCCTAGAACCATGAAATTCCCTCTAGAACATGCGACATGAAATTGTCTAGCCCCCTGCTTGGCTACCTAGAGTTATGGGAAGCTCTGTACCTCTTACGAGAGCCCTTTCATTCTTTGTTCTTTTAGGGTTGCTTCTGCAGGCAATGGAGCTCTTAATTTGTTTTTGTTTTTGTTTTTTTAACCATGGTAACTGCAGCCATGAAATTAAAAGATGCTTACTCCTTGAAAGAAAAGTTATGATCAACCTAGATAGCATATTCAAAAGGAAAGATATTACTTTGCCGACTAAGGTCCGTCTAGTCAAGGCTATGGTTTTTCCAGTAGTCATGTATGGATGTGAGAGTTGGACTGTGAAGAAGGCTGAGTGCCAAAGAATTGATGCTTTGGAACTGTGGTGTTGGAGAAGACTCTTGAGAGTCCCTTGGACTGCAAGGAGATCCAACCAGTCCATTCTGAAGGAGATCAGCCCTGGGGTTTCTTTGGAAGGAATGATGCTAAAGCTGAAGCTCCAGTACTTTGGCCACCTCATGCGCAGAGTTGACTCATTGGAAAAGACTCTGATGCTGGGAAGAATTGGGGGCAGGAAGAGAAGGGAACAACCGAGGATGAGATGGCTGGATGGCATCACGGACTCGATGGACGTGAGTCTGAGTGAACTCCGGGAGATGGTGATGGACAGAGAGGCCTGGCGTGCTCCAATTCATGGGGTCGCAAAGAGTTGGACACGACTGAGCGACTGAACTGAACTGAACTGAAGATATACAAAACATAACATTCACACTTAACTGTTTTTAAGTGCACAGTCCTCTGGCACTAAGCACATTCACATTGTTTTGTACCCGTCACCACTACCCATCTCTAGAAATTTTCCGCCTTCCCAAACTGAAATTCTATTAATATTATACCCACTAAACAACTCCCAATCCTCCCTTCTCTCGGCTCCTGTCAACCACCATTCTACTTTCTGTTTCTATGAATTTGACTACTCTATATACCTCATAAAAGCAAAATCTTACTCTATTTGCCTGTTTGTGTCTGGCTTATTTCACTTTGCATGATGTCTTCAAGGTTTATCCATGCTTTAGTGTGCATCAGGATTTCCTTCTTTTTAAAGACTGAATAATATTTCATCGGGTGTGCATACTCCATTTGTTTATCTATTCAACCATCAATGGACAATTCAGTTGCTTCTACTCTTTGAATTTGTAAATACTGCTGCTATGAACATGGGTTGGAAGCCCATTTCTTCTCAACTACCAGTAAGGGTTTCCTTAAACTCAAGTTAAACAGTTTTCTTGTAACTTTTGCCCATCAGTTTACATTTTAGTCAGGGACTTCCCTGGTGGCTCAGATGGTAAAGCCTCTCCCTGCAATATGGGAGACCCAGGTTCAATCCCTGGGTCAGGAAGATCTCCTGGAGAAGGAAATGGCAACCCACTCCAGTATTCCTGCCTGGAGAATCCCAGGGACGGAGGAGCCTGGTGGGCTACAGTCCGTGGGGTCGCAAAGAGTCAGACACGACTGAACGACTTCGCTTCACTTCACTTACATTCTAGTTAAGTTCTTATAAGGTGAACCCTCTCCCCTTTACCCACAAGGAAACCTTAAATATTGAAAGACAACCTTGACATTTTGGTCACCTCTTCTTTAACCCAATTATTACCCAAAAAAAAAAAATAAAGTTTTAGTCGTTATTCAGTCATGTCTGACTCTTTGTGATCTCATGGACTGTACCCTCCAGGCTCCTCGGTCCATGAAATTCTCTAGGCGAGAAAACTGGAGTGGATTGCCATCCCCTTCTCCAGGGGGATCTTCCTGACCCAGGGATTGAACTCAGCTCTCCTGCATTGCAGATAGAGCCTTTGCCATCTGAGTCACCAGGGAAGTCCAATTATTATTAGGGCTTTTGTCATTTCAATCATCCCTTCACAAGATACATTCTCCAAGGCTCTCATCAAATTAATGTGCTTGTCTGGAGTATCTCAGATAACAATAATTTTTATGGAAACCACATCCCACTGATGTTTTATCTCCTGTTTCTTGTCCAATAAAAAGCCCTTCACCTAGAAAGCCCTCTTCCTTTTGATGTTAAAATCTACAAAAACAATCCCTTAATTCTGAGGCTATGTAGTTGATTTTTTGTTTCAATACAACAGATCAACATTTGTATTTGGTAAATCTCATCTTCTCAAATTTGGTTCGGACTCCCAGGCTACTGGGGTCACTTTAATGTTACCCCATATTGGAAATCATACTTATTACTGTGTTCCTTCAAAGTGTTGATATATGTATCGAATATGACATGGTTAAGGCAAAGGTAAATCGCTGACTTTCCTTCCATATTATTATTTGTTAACATTCTTTAAATGTTAATACACAAACTGAACCAACTAGAAATTCACTTAACTCCAATACTTCTTAATAAACCTACGGTAGTCTTATCCACCAGGATAGCATGGAAGACTCTGTCAAATGTTGTAGAAATCCAGATGTCCTATGTTTATGGAACTTCACAGGTTTGTCAAAGTAGTTGCCCAAACTGGCTCAGTTTGCGGTGCCGTGCTTAGTGGCTCAGCCATGTCTGGCTCTTTGTGGACAGGCTTCTCTGTCCATGGGGTTTCTTCAGGCAAAAATGCTGGAGTGGGTTGCCATGCCCTCCTCCAGGGGATCTTCCCAACCTGGGAATAGAACACAGGTCTCCCGCATTGCAGGCAGATTCTTTACTATCTGAGCCACAGGGAAGCCCCATTTTATGGTAGTAGTATCCATATTCGCTGCCAGAAATCACCTCATTTTCTTCTAAGCATGCATAAAGTATGAGTTTAATGTACTGTTGAAGAGTTTTATTAGATGTAATGTCAAGTTTCGTTGGAATTAGGTTCTAAAACTACTTTTCCTCTCTTTTTGAAAATTAGAAGAATATTTTTCTATTTCTAGTATTTTCTATTTCTAGTATTCTGAGGACTCTCCCATTCTTTATGATTGCTAAAATTTGAGACTTCATCTGCAAATGTCTTTAATACATGAGGGTGAAACCACCTGGACTTGGAACCTGTGATACGGTTTTGAGTGACTGCGTGTTACTATTTCCCCACCCACTCTGAACTCATATTTTAACATCTCTTCTTTGACTTTCCTATTCTTGATGAAGACGGTACTTAAACTCCCACTGGGCTTCCATCGCATCTCATTCATCTACTAACATTACAGTTTTCTCAAGTTCAATCCATTTCTCAATAGCTCATCCATTCTTAGAAACTAATTTTCATCGTTTTTGCACTTTTAAGCCCATTTGTTGGTTAGGAAAATAAGGTTTGTAGGCCCCAGTGGATAGGAGAGGAAAAATTAGGTATCCAAATACTAAAACTTAAACCAGGCTTTGATTGGTTCTCTTATTATATAATGGAGACGATCTCTTCACTTTAGTGGTACAACTATTGTTCAAGCTGGCAGCAGGAAATAAAGGGAACTGGATCAAATCCAAGCTAGATCTGTAAATCAGCCCTGTTCATTGTCATTTTATTGACTTGGAGGATATCAGACCTTAGTAACATTATGACTTAAATCATGAGCTGGACTCAGTGTTTTAAGCAGAAGCACTCCTGCCATTTTGAACAAGGAAATTCTCAACTCTGTGGAACGTCACACCATATAGCAGGTAAGCACATGGAATGCTTAGCATCCGTAATTTCAGAACACTAAATTTAATTATGTGCCACAGTCATAGCCGTTGTGACATTCCAAAGCAACCAAATACATTTCCAAGTGCCCTGGTTGAGACTCACTGAAAGATATCTTTAAAGCCTCTTTCAGCTGTGAATTTCTGAGTCTATAATTCTTTGCAGACAGAGACACTGGAGTTTCAAATCATCAGTAACTTTATGTTAAGCTTTAGTCAATAACACATTACACCATTGGAAGTTGTTTTCAAGATGAAATAGAAACAGTCTGTTCAATTTCAGCAGACACGTAATATTTATCCAATTTTTTTTAATTACCAGGAGTAACTAATTACAAATCTGGACATTCAGAAAAACTAGTACACAATGAATCACTTTAAGTCAATTGGAGGAACAGCCTAGATGAACAGAAATGATGACAAATTCTTACCAGAGTATCACAATAGAGCTAAGAAAGCTGCTAAATCTATATGTCATTTTCCTTTGTTTTAAGGGAGTGAAAGCCTAAAAAGCTTTTTACTCTCTACTGTACCTGAAAATTCTCCTGCAGATCAAAAGAATTTCTCCCAATCCCAGAGAATTACCTCCCTGCTCAGAACTTGTCTCAGAGCAAATAATTTCGCCTATCAACATTGCGCCTTCCAAGAAGGCTTACTTTTTATCCTTCCCCTTTACTATGCCTTCCTGTACCCACCCTCGCCCCCAACACACACCAGCCCCATCCTGCACTCCCCGTCATCACCACCACTGGCACAGTCAGCCTCACCACCCAAGGAGGGCCAGAGCCTTGGCCAGCTGGCTTCCCTTCAGCAGAATTGACACAACTACTCCAGTGCAATGAGGGGTCTCTGCGGCCAATATGTGCAGAGTTTTCCTCTCCAAACAGAAGGCCACATTCCTACAGAAATATCTGGCCCCTGCAAGGCTTCTAAGCTAGTCCAGACAGAGAGAGATGGTTATGAAACTGAAGACACCTTTTTTTTCTTTTTCCCTTGGTAGTGGGTAAAAAAATCGGGACGGTCAAACAATGCATTACGTCAAGGCTTCCTTTCCCTTCCCCACGGTTCTAGGATCTAGCATCAGCAAAACATGTCAGATCACGTTCTGGTGTGGAAACAAAGAGAGAAGAATATTCACTTCACAAGGGTGGGGCTTTGAGACTCTCGGCTTCTCTTACTGTATTGCTATCTCCTTTCTTCCCAGATTTGGGGAAAAGGAAAAGACTGCGAAGGATTGGGGAACCTGCCCAGAAAAGAATGGAGGGACAGAGTGTGTGAACAGCTGAGACACACATGGCTACCGTAAAGACATCGGAAGTTGAGCCCAAACCTCAAATTCAGTTTTGTTTTTCTGCTAATAGAAAGCCAGCCCTGGAGCAGCTCTCCTCCCAGCAAATGGATTCAGGTCTCCAGCCTGGATTGGAACCAGGCTTTGGACAAAGGCTGTGTAATCCCCATAGCTGCTTCGGCCTCGTACAAAAGAAATGGGATGAGTTATTCTCCCTTAAGGGCAGAGCCAGTGAAAACAGGTTCATACTGTGGCGGATGGGATCCAGCTTAGATAAGGAAGTTACTGGCGATGAGTCTTGCAGCAGAGGAATGTTATGGAACGTCTCATCTGAGGTCTTAATATTTGAAGAGTCCCTCATCTCCCTCTTGTGTTTAGCCTGGCTTTTTCAGGAGACAGTAGTTGGTAATAGCTCATGTGTCTTTCCTTCTGTTCTCTGATTCGTGATTTAGCCAACATTTCCTCCACATCTATTATGCCAGTCTCTGTGCTTGGAACTGGGTGGGGGCAGGGGGGTGGGGGGAAACTTCTTTTGATTCCAATCCGGGTGATTCACACTTGTGGTCTGCATCAGTGTGGTAACAATGAGAATGGACAAAGATGGTTGGATTTAAGACCTATTAAGGTCATGGAATTGACAGGTTCTGATGACCTAAAGAGTAAGGGGGAAGAGAAGAATCAGGGGTGACTCCTAAATTTCTTACATGAGCAACTGGGTGAAAGGTGATGCTGTTTATAGAGAAAAGGAACACAGGAGTGTTTGAGGGAACAAGTTTGGAGGGGGTGGAATACGATGAATTCAATTTTGACATATTGACTTTAAATTGCAGATGCTCAAGAGAAAGTTGGGCAAACAGGTCTTATGTTTAGGACAAAGATCTGGGCTAAAGACACAAAATAAGGGAGGCATGCCTTAAAGCAGTTTGTGAAGTGGGGAAAAAGGAAAGGATGGAGAAGATATGTGTATCTTCCCAGCCTCTAAAGAGAAGATTCAAATAGAAATATCATGAGGCTTTGGGAATTGATCACTAGCCTAGATTTCAAAGAAAGATGCTGAACTAGTGGAAAATCCCATAAGTCACTGAAGGCAGCCTTGGTTGGCCAAGAGACTCAAGCATCTTTCCACAACAGGCAAACTGATCCTTGATTCTTGGGCAGATACAGCTGGACAAAACCTCCCTTTCTACTCTGCCAGGCCCAGCCAATGATGGCATGACCTTTCAAATGACATAAGATCCAGGTAAAGAAGACTGGACAAGCAAAGCCCCCTGGGCTCAGCTGAATAGCACCACCAAACCCAGCTTCCCAAGAATGGATTCACAGGGTGGGAATTTACCAGCCCATTCAATGGTTTTTGAAAATATTTTTCAGGGGAAGTTAACTTGGTTTTATCTCAAGAGCTTTGAGATCTTCCCAATCTGTCCTGGATTCGTCTCCATCCTTGTGATGGCACCACAATAAGCAGAGTTTCTCCCCAAACCTAGCTCCGAGGTCCCCAAGGGAGCATTTTAAAGGCATAGAACCTCTGGAGGTGCCTTGAAAAGAAGGCCATTAGTAGGTGGGGTGGGGTGGGGTGACATGGCAGGGGCCAAGCTGAGCATGGAGAAGGGAGAGGGAGGGGCACCTCAGTGCCCGACAGGAGCCAGGGCAGGGCACAGGCTGCCTGCCAAGTTAGGAGCCTCCCTCCATTCCATGCTTAAATGTCAAACCAAGCCCACCCCTTTGGGGCTAAAGTCTGTTTATTCTTGGCTGAGGAAGATTTTAGATTTTCAAAAAAGAGTGAGGAAATGAGAAATCAGAAGAAAATCCTAAAGGTCTTATTAAATGACATTCAAATTCTTCTGTCAACATGGAAAGCACCAGAAACACACAGATTTCTTGAAATATCCCCCCAACAGCACAAACACGTTTTTAAATTACCAGAAAGAGTTTGTTTTTGTTTGTTTATTTTTACAGAAGTGGCCTTTAAAACATTAACTGATAAAAGAAAAAAAAAAAAAGCAAGTTCATTTTCAAGGTTGACTCAAGATACATCTCATCCCAATTTTCTCACCAAATCAAGAAAACACACCAGGAAGGGGCTCTTGGCCTTTTCTAAGGACAAGAGAGGTTTTAAGAGAGTAAGACCTGTTTTTTTTCTCTTTTTTCTTTTATTTTTGGATTTTTAATAAACTTTTAATTTTTTCATTTTAGAATAGTTTCAGATTTATTTTCCTCCTTCTAATATCCCACATTACTATTTAAAAGAAAATCCAGTATTGCTTTATCAACTCTGATGAAGGATATCTAAGAACCACCAACAGGGCTAACTATGAGGAAACCTGGATTTCAAGGAAAAGCTTAGTCTGACACAAGATACCAGCTGCAAGATTCAAATGGATGTTTGTGGCTTCTGAGTCAGTTGAAGCTAAACTCTGGGTGTCTTTATAGCTCAGAATTGATACAAAAATATTCCTGAGCTTTCAGCACTTTATGATTGACCAGAACTTCAGTTTCAGCTCACAGTTCTGCTGGGTTACCGAGCTGTGTTACGGATAGGCCCAGAGAGGCAGAGAAACCCAAGTAACACTAGAAAAGGCCAGAGCTAGGACAAAAATATAGGTTTTCTAGGTCCAAGCCCAGCTGTCATACCCCCAGGTGCTGAAGGGGTCAGGAGACCTGCATGACGGGGCAAGAAAAGAAACAAAATGGAAAGCACATGGTCTAGCAGAGTCATTCTCCTAAGCCATCAGCAGTGAGCACGTCCACACTAGAAACACAAATCCCTCTTTGAGATGCTGTGTCTCCAGCATTTCCGAACATGGATCCTGCAGGACCAACTGGTATCCCTTCTAGGTCCGCCTCCCTAAGCCAAGGACAAGCCTCACTGTTTCACATAGCTGGTTCCCCACCCAGGGGACCACTAATGCACTGAAACATAGGAGCCTCAAGACAGAGATGTGACCCACACTTTCAACCCACTGACCAGGCCCACGTAAGACGATGAAAGACACGATACCCCCTTGGTGCTTGTGACCCCCTAGCTGTGTGTACAGACCAGTGCTTCTCAAATCTGGGGGTCTTGAGAATCTGAGGATGTGAGTTCTGATTCAGTAGGTCTTGAAGAAGACTTGAAACACTGCCTTCCTAACAAGCTCCCAGGTGCTATTGCCAGCCCAAGAGCTACGCTGTGAGGGGCAAGATGGTCACACCTAGAAGGACCGTTGAGAGCATCCTTCTCAGTGCTCTTCAAACTGGGTTCCTGGGAAGTTCTGATGATGTATTTTGGGGGGATGATTTGAAAGACCAGAAGGAAACAAAGAACCCCTCTGCACCCCAGGGTCAATCAGAATGACTCTGCTTCTCTGTTATAGAAAGTGAAATTCTTCGCAAGATTTCATGTGATAAAAGTGCTGCTTTGTTTTATAAATTCGAAATCTACTGCCTTACTCTGCCTACCTCACTTTACAGAACAGGAGTTTGAGAATAAGAGAGGATAAGTGACTCATACAAGATGACACAGCAAATCGCTGGCCCAAGCCAAATCGGAGCCCTGGTCCCTTCTTCCCCACCCTACTCTGGCTCCCTTCGGAAGAAAACTTTTTTTTAAAAAGCCATGACTCAGTGGTTTCTTTTCTTTCTCCTGGGTTTACCAAAGTAAACCCAGCAGAATCCCACAGTGTTCTGGCTCTCAAAGCAAAGAGTCCCATCTCTCCCCACCAAGGGCTGGCTCTTTGGAGTTGCCCTGCCATCCATACCTGACAAGTCAGGGCAGCCAGCTGAGGAGGGAAGCAGCTTACTGGAGCAAGGTAAAAGTAAGGAGTGTTCCCAGAGGCAAGATGGGGGTTGGCTGCGGAATCGTTCCACAGATGGGCAGGCAAGTGCCTGCAAGACCTCAGAATTCCTTGTCTCCAAGGAGGGGCCCAGTTGACTCACCAGGGCACTTACAGACAGCTTACTTCAAGCTGATTTGCAGCAGGCATGCTAGGGCAGCAGCAGGCCACAGCTGAAAAGGAAAGTTTGTCATGGGCAGGAGCAAAGCGGGAGCCGGGGGAAGTGCGTGGAGGCAGGGGGGATAGTCTCCTACAGAAATCTGTGACACTCTGAGGCCCGCGAGCTTGGGTCAGGGGGTGATTCAAGAAGACATGGTCCCTGGCTCCAAGAACCCTGCAATCTGGAGAGCTTGTGAGGAGGTAAAAGAACATCGTGAAACACCCAGACAACAATACAAAGCAACATGGAATTAAAAGCCGGATGGAAGGGTGCAGAATGTAACGGCCACAGCAGGTTGCCACCGAAGAGATCACCATGGGTTGGAGCAGCTGGAGGGAAAAAAAAAAATACCATGATGAAGGCCACTCAGCAGCATATAGGAAGGGTAGAATAAGACAGGGGGAGAGAAATTAGTCAGGGATGCTGGTTCATGGGGTCAGAAGAACCGTGGGTGCTATATGCAGCATCTATAGGGCCGCAGCATGAATACCTCTTTAAGAAAGCAAGGGAGGGCATGGCTGGCTTGGAATCAGAGTCTCAGCAAAACCATGACCGATCCAGTCTAGTCGAGACCAAGTCAAATCTGCCTCTCCTTTTCCACAGGGTTTTCCTAATTTCTCAAGTTGTTGGGTAAATCCAAGAGTTCTGTAGGATACAGGCAACAGAAGAAATGCCGAGCTCCAGTTCTAGTGGTCCTGAGCCAAGTTCAAGGTCACATGTCAAAAGAAAGGTCAATATCCAGTACTGTCTCTGGCTCTGGCTCAAGCCGCCCACCTCGAAGACTTGGATATGCTCAAGGAACAGAATCGGATTAGCCCGAAGAAGGACATCAAGCCCAGAGATTCAGCATGACTAAATGGTGTGCTGGAAACCACTCAGTTATGAAAGAGAAATCCATCACCTCCTTCCTCCTTACTCCTGTCTTTGGTCTGACCCCAACTAAAGAGCGAGTCTTGTTAAAATCTCATCCCTGACTCACACACAGTCTTCCCGTATCTACATTTCTGAGGTAGGTAAGTTTGAGTGAAACCCAAAGACGCACTGCTCGATCTCTAAACCGAAGGATGGAATTGCAAAGCCTTCTATTTGCTACCTCGCCACCTCACCACCCACCTCCAGGGCACCATCTTCGGACCCCGACACTGTGTTCCACCAAAACAACTCAGCAGCCTGGCACTCTTCAAGCTCATTGGGATTCCTAAGGATTGTAAATAAAAAATAATGGAATCTGATCCCTTAACCTTTGGCTCTAGTGCGTTCTAGGGTCATAACCTTCCTCCTGTCCCTCAGAAACCTGATTTGGATTCTTTCCAAAGTCTATCTTCAACCTTTTGAACAGTTAAGTTATACATTAATAGTCATCTAAGACTGTTGCCGCTGAAGGGAACCCTAACAGTTTGTCTTTCTACCTCCATCACTTGACATATGAGAAAACTAAGATCCACAGATGCGAAGTGATTTGTCCAGGGCCACACAGATCCTTGAGAGCAAATGTGGGGCTGGAATCCTGGTCTTCTAACTCCCAGACCTCAGGGAGTTTGAATCACTTTATGAGAAGGTGGCATTATTGCCCAAGACCCTACCTGGCCTCCACTTAACTATATCTCTGGGGCCATTTGCAAGTGAAGACACGTGTCTGATGGCCACATGTCCCAGGGATCTTGGTGGTGAGAAGGAGAAGAGCCTGGGTCAGCTATTTGATATCATTTTTACTTCACTTTAAGACACAGCCAGAGATGGTAAGTTAAGGTGCTGACCTAGACGACACACCTTTGTTGCATAGTCACCTCAGAAAGGAAGGTAAGGCAACCTGCATCATTAAAGAGTGAACTGGCAGAGCTTTAATCGTGTGATTAATTCAGATCCACTCCCTGATGCGTCTTTTCAGACACTCAAACCACGCATTGTCTGCAACCGTTTTCTCAAGCCCCGAGCAACAGAAATCCCACGCTCACTCCATCCTCGATTCTGCTGGAAAGAATCTGTGTGGGTCTGGCAGGCTGTCGCCAGTGAAATGAGCCCTCGGCTAAGAGCCCAGGACACCTGAGTTTACTTGTTATTCGCTGAGTAACCTTGAGCAAGTGGGTTTGCCTCTCTCTGCCTTTCACCTGCATGGGAGAGTTAAGGCAGAGGCAGAGAAGAAAATAAGACAGACTTCCCAGATGCCTTTCAGTGCAAGGAAGTCTGTGACATTGGCTGACAGCAATAGCCTTCTCTGTTTCCATTTAGGGCAGAATGAGAGCATGGAAAACTAATATTTACTGGCCATTCACCATGTGCCAAGGATCACGCTAGAGCTCACACCTGTGACATGGCATCAGGTAAGTCCCAGATGTGGAAGCAGTGATGAGAAATGTAAAGTTGTTCACCCAAAGTAGCACAGTTAATAAACAAGGGAGGTGGGGTTTTAATAAGTGTCTCCAACTCGAAAGACCTTATTTTTGGCATTACATCACACTGCCTTCAATAAAAGATGATTTCATGTCACTGAGAGATGGAGGGGTGGGGTGGATGCAAATTGAGAGAGGGACCTCAGAGACCCAAGGATACAAATCATTCAAAAGCCATCAGTCAAGAAGGTTAAATGAGTGATGTGGACTGGAGGGTGAGTGGTAATCTCATTGCCTTCTTGAAAGGACCTGAGATTCAGTTCAGTTCAGTTGCTCAGTCGTGTCTGACTCTTTGTGACCCCATGAATCGCAGCACACCAGGCCTCCCTGTCCATCACCAACTCCCGGAGTTCACTCAGACTCATGTCCATCGAGTCAGTGATGTCATGCAGACATCTCATCCTCTGTCATCCCCTTTCTCTTCCTGTCCTCAATCAAAGTATAGTAAACAAGGGCTTCCAGCCCAAATTTGACAGATTTTTTTTTTTTTTCAGGAGAAGCTGAAATGTGGAATTTTATGTGAAACCACCTTATTTATATCTGTAGCCCTAACCCATTCCCAGGTTCAACCCACAGACCCCAGTTTATAAATTCTGGACGTTGAGATTAAACTCTTCACCACAGGAGTGAGAAAGACCAAATCATTTCACTTTGGGACCTTATAAAGGCCTCATCTCTGATTTCCTTTTCAGAGAAAGTGAATCTTCTGGAATGTTCAGAGCTAGGATACAAGGGCACTGTGATTCAATCAACCCCACTAAGTCGCTGGGCTCATACCAGCAACTGCTTTTTCCCTTGCGGAGTCGAGGGGAGCCATATATGCCACTAAAACCAGTACGAGTCCCCTTTTTTTCTAATAAGCAACAAATTATTTGAGGAGGACTTGGTTGAAAACTAGTTCTACCCCTATAGTTAAATCCAATTATACCATAATTACAGGGAGTCTGCACACATCAGAGCTTAGCTGGAAAAGAATAGGAACACTGCAGGTCTTCAAAACACTGGCCGGAGGTAAGCCTGTAATTTCACCTGCCGTCGGCCTGGCAGAACCTTCATGGGAAAGACACACCAGCTCTTGACTCTCCATCAGAGGAAACCCAGCGGGTGCCCTCGGCCCCTGGGCGGCCTTGGCTCTCATACTTCAGAAAAGGCAGGAGCAGGGAAGCGTCTCTATTTCCTTTCAAACTGGCTGAGGAATAAGAGTAAGACACGTGTCTTCAGGCCCAAACAGAAAGAAGCACTAGGCCTATGCAGAAATAGAAAAAAATCTCATTGTTAAATCATGACCATTCCCTACTTTTATTATGTTTTTTCCTTGCGGTGGAGATGAAGGGAACCCTTAAATACACAAAGAAATTAATGAAAAATAAATAAATACGTCTACAAGGAAAACCTTTGGAAGCACCTCTTCTTTACTGCAAAAAGTCCATTTCCTTGTTCACTTTCATTCCCACATGGACCCCCCTGTCCTCACATTTAAGGGAAATGTTAACCTGCTGTCCTGGCTACAACACGATCAAGAGGCAGAAGACCTTTACTGTAGCTTAGACGGTCTGACACGGGCTCTGTAACAACAGCACATTTTGTTAATAACATTGTTCCGCTGCAAGTCCACAGCTGCGTGTCTCTGTGGAAACCCTTTCTGCGGTCTTCACACACACTCCAGGCTTCACTCTGAAGGGAACTTCTAGCTGAGTACCCACGGGGCGGGGGCTGGGGTGGAGATGCTCAGGACTTTGCTGAGGACAAGGTTGACTCTGTAGAAGTAATACCATGCCATAATTCCTCCCTAATCCCCACCTCATTTTCATCACAAAAGACGTGACTGAGAGGAAGGAACGTTTCAGTCAATTCATCACGCGGACGTTAAACCCTGACACTGTGCAGGGCATCGAGCTGGGTTCTGTGGGGAAGAGGAAAATGACATCGGAAATGTTCCCTATGAAAATGTGCTGGGAAGAGTAACGGCAAAGCACTGGCCCCACATCAGGAAAAATCTCTTCTCAAATCTCAATCCTCACACTTCCCAGTTAGGTTACCTCACATGGCCTGCTGAACCTCAGTTTCCATGTCTGCACGATGTCTGCGCCGTGTGGACTCTAGGCAGGCCTGGCATAGTTATCATAAGAGACTTATTCATGGAGGGAAGAGTGTGATCAAAAGCACAGAGTTAAACAAACAGACATATGGACGGCCTCCCCTGGAAACAGGAAGCAGCCCAGGGGAACCAGAGCTTGGGTCTCAGGATCACAGCTGGGCCCCCTTCAGGGCCCTCCCATCCCTGCGCCAACGTGCTGAGCGTTTCTGAGGAGAAACTAGGCCGGGAAGCCGGCCTTGGGGAAGTAACACGGAGAGCCACTGAAGAGGGGAAGGTGGGGTCAGGGATGGGCTGGGAAAGGCTTGACCACCAGCGCCCAGGAGGACCCTGATTTGTAGCGTGGTGTCAGTCCTCCCACTGCGGCTGATTTCAAGCGACCAACACACCCAGATGGGAAACTACTTCCTGAAATGCTAACAACTGGCTCTTACAGCTGCGGTATATCTCTAGGTCGAGTTGAAAACTGGGGAATTCCCCCTGGGTCCTCCTCGTCTAACACGGAACCAGAAACAGGGTCCACCTGGCAATTTCCTGAGTCCATACCACTCTGCCTTTCAACGCTTGGGGACCTCAGGTGTGATAAACACTCTTAATGATTCTGAAGTCCTTCGTGGTTTCAGGGAAATATTCCCAGGCCTTATCCAGGCGTCACTCTCACGTCCTTTTTACAGGTCAGGAAACAAGAGTGACCTGTGATTTGGGTAAATTGCACAGTTAGGAATGAATGGAGTCTGACCCCTCTGCCCACCGCAGAGGACCTGAGACCTGGTTCAGCCCACTTCAGTAAGAATGGGTCCTTCTCCAGCTCCTCCCCATCCTGCGCTTCAAATGAGGCTGAATAGACTTAGGTCATCCGTTCTCCTAGCCTTTGAAAAGTGAATCCTCGCGTTCCCAGTGGAGTTTGGGCTCTCTGCTTCCTCATCTCCCCCTCATCCGCCACCCCCCCCCCCAACCCAGTGTCATAAACCCTGAGCTGCCCACATGCTTCTCTCCACCGGGAAGGCACTGCAATCTCATCACCTCCACCCAATTTGCTTCAGTCCTGCCTCATGTTCCTGCTTATTAAATTGTAGGATTATCCCCCTCCGCTGCAGCGACAGGGCTCCCGGACTGGTTTATTGCTCTATTGCTCAAAACTGCTGAACTCAGCAGCGGCGTGGGCTTCTCCAGCACTCGGCATGATAGATGAGCTGGCACCCGCCAGCTTCGGGTGAGAGCTGAGGCCTGTGCTCTGAGCCCCCAAACGACTCCCCAACCTGAAAGGTTGGTCTCTTAATTGTTTCATCTAAGAATTGCAGGTATGAGAAGAGAGACCCAAACTTGGCTCACCGCACCCTCGAACAACCCAGCGAAGGTTGGAACCTTCCACAGAAAAGTTTCGCAGCTGTCCAATCCTCCCCCTCTCTTTCTACCTCCATCATTTTGCCCTCCTAATCGCCTTTCTGTGACTAGTACGTAAGCCAGGCTAAAATGCCGTGATGCTATTAATTGGCTGCAGGCACCTATGTGCACACACACACTTATGCACACACTAACCCTTCCCAGTGCTGAGCTAAGCATTCTAGAGGCCTCAGGTCTCCCTGTCTCCATTTACCAGCTCACCAGTCAGTTTCCTTCCACTAAAATTTACCCCTCTCCTGCCAATCTTCCCTCTTTATTTAGCAGATTCTTACTGGCATCTCATGAAACATACAGAAACACGCACTGAGGCAGCCAGCGGAGATTGCCAAATTTGATTACCTGCGTCGATCCATCTCGCGGAGGTGCTGATGAAGTTCAGCTTAGATTTTTTTTCCTCCTCTACAGGGTGGGCTCTTTCAATCCCCTCCCACTCTTCACTCCAGACCCCCCAGGTTGTAAACCTACTGTCTGGGCAGTGACCCAGGGTACAGCTTGCACTTTTTCATCTTTTACTTTAGGAAGAAGGCAACCTGCCCACGCCTGCTCAGCTCTGCCGCCCCGAGGAGTCCCCACACCAAATCCTCTCTTTTCTCCAGTTGGCACGTGTCCTCTTGCATTTCTGAGCTCACTGGGGTGGCACCTCTCTGTGACGTCCTCCTGATCTACTAGGCAGGGGCAGAGGCTCCTCTCTCTTGGTTGCTACTGGCTAATGCAGGGGCTCCGTCCTTGCCTCTCCCTCCTGTAGCCCAGATCACCATGCTGGCTCCCTCACTGCACTGGAAAGCCTCTGTGTCCCAGGGCTGAATCTGAGTCATCCATCAGTCTCCAGCATCTGATGGAGTATCTGGCACATAGTAGGTGCACAATAAAGGTTGAGTGAAGATCTCAATTAACAAATGACACCTGTCTCTCCTCTGGTCTTCAAACCCTCTAATTCTCCAAATGGTGAGGGTCAGGAATCAAGGATAGAGGAAGATGCGAGCTCTCTCTAGCTCACTGTTTTTGGATTCCCCTCTTGGTGTCAAGGGGCTTCTCAGGTGGTGCAGTGGTCAAGAATCCGCTTGCCAACACAGGAGATGCAAGAGACTCAGGTTCAATCCCTGGGAGGAGAAGATCCCCTGGAGAAGGAAACGACAACCCACTCCAGTACTCTTGCCTGGAGAATTCCACGGAGGGAGGAGGCTGGAAGGCTACAGTTCATGGGGTCGCACAGAGTCGGATGTGACTGAGCACGCACCGCACTTGGTGTTGAATAACCTGAACCTCTTTAGCTTATCCAAGCCTGTTCTATTAAGAATTCTCCCCCACCCCTCTGCTTTCCTAAAGTAATATTCAGATGTTGACAGAGTAAAATAAAATCTCCAACAAGCATTCTCCAGGGAAATGGAATTTCCCCCAACCCACAAAACCTCCAGGCAAGTTGGAGAGATGTTTAGGGGAACAGATAACTGCAGGAAACGTCCAGAGTGGCTGCTGTGCTGTGCTATGCTTAGTCACTCAATCATGTCTGACTCTTTGCGACCCCACGGACTGTAGCCCTCCACGCTTCTCTGTCCATGGGATTCTCCAGGCAAGAATCCTGGAGTGGGTTGCCATGCCCTCCTCCAGGGGATCTTCCCAACCCAGGGATCAAACCCAGCTCTCCTGCATTGCAGGCAGATTCTTTACTGTCTGAGCCACCAGGGAGACAACAACTTGGCTCTCACCTGCTATAATGTCCCCTGGGCCCCCTCTTCTGCCCAGTAGGGGTACAGGGGCAGGCCTCGAAGTCAAGTCTCTCACCTGAAGGACTAGATTAGGCCCTGGGAGGGAGGGGTCTGGGAGAGGAGACCCACAAAAGACAGGCTTCACCCCCTCTCCAATCTCTGGAGAACACACCCACCTCCAGAATGAGGGCCCTCCAGCCCAGAAATGGAAGAGTAGCAGCAAGCTTTCAGAGCCCCCAGAGCAGGAAAAGAGCTGGTCCTGAAACTCTGGGACCATACTGAAGTGAAATCCAATACGGTTCTGATCCATACTGGAGCGAAATGGGGGCAGGCGGGTGGGGGAGGGGTGTTAGCTCGGGACCCCAAGTCTCCCGTTCAGAGCTCTCCCCTTCTTTCACTCGATCAACAAATATTTACTGAGCACTTACCACGAGCCAGGAACTTCTACCCGCTGGCTTCCCTTTCTTTTAAGAGGTTCCTGATCTCAAGAGAGAGAAAGGCAAGAAATCAATACCCATAAGGTGACGTGTTACAGAGGCGTGCACCAGGTCACAAGATCGTGTGTGCAGAGTGGGGATGTGGCCTTAGGAAACAGCCAACATACAAAGGGCTGGCTAGTGAACAGCAACCCCAAACTACACTCCTGGGGACACACCACTGGCACCAGGCAAGTCAACTACGGAGATACAGTGAAGTGGGAGGGAAAGGTATTCATGAGGGCAGAAAGAGGCCTCAACGTGATTTACGGACTTGGGTTTAGCCCTTTGGCTCCGCCTGTTCAGACGGGTGTTCTGTACCTCCTAGCGGCGTATGCAGAGCGCACGCCTCGTCCTTCCACTTTGGGGTGAGACTTTACCCTCTTCCGGGGGCTACACTGACTCCAGAACCACTGAGTTTCCTTGCTGCCCGCCTGTGCCCTCTGTGGTCTGTTTCTAAGAAGGTACTTCTGTGAGGGACTGCTGATAGGAAAAAAACGCTACCCCTCATTCCATCCCATGAGACCGCTAGGAACAAACATAAACCCCTTTTACGTGGCGTTGTCTTCAGGTATTTGAAAACAGCAATCATATCCCTCCCTCCACTCCCCAGCCATCACTCTCCCAGGCTAAACAGCCCCAGTCTCTTAATCCTTTCCCAGAGTGAAGTGACCTATTTTCAAGTCCACTCACCATTCTGATCACGTTTTTCTCACTTTCAGACTTGTACTGACCCCTCTTAATATGTGAAACCATAATCAAACCTAATAAACCAAGTATAATCTGAGCACTACTGAGCAGAGTGGAAATATCACCTCCCTCATTTCCACCTCGTATTTCTAATAATACAACCAAAGATAGAGCTTGCTCTTTAGGCAGCCACATCACAACGTTGTGTCCCACAAAGTGAAAGTGTTAGTTGCTCAGTTGTGTCCGACTCTTTGCAATCCCATGGACCGAAGTCCACTAGGCTCCTCTGCCCATGGGATTTTTCAGGCAAGAATACTGGAGTGGGCTGCCATTCCCTTCTCCAGGGGATCTTCTGGAACCAGGGATTGAACCCGGTCTCCTGTGTTGCAGGCAGATTCTTTACCATCTGGGCCACTAGGGAAGCCCCAGCTTACCATAAACTCAAATCCTAAGTTTTGTTTTCTATCTACGTTGCTGCTAAGTCATATCTTCTCCACCCTACATTTGTGCAGTTACTTTCTGGGCCAAAGTACAGAACCAGGCAGAAGCAGGTGAGTTAGCATGTTTCCCTCTGGACTTTGGGCCCTGAGAAACCTCTCAGGGAGCCTTCCTCCTGGTTCCTCATAACGTGGGGCAGAGCCGGAGCCCCAGAAGCAGTGGAAAGCTGGTAACGAAGGCTCCAGTCTGCAGGCAGCCCAAGGGGCACTCAGACACAGGGCTGGAGGTCAGAGCAGAGGGAAAGGTGCTGAGTTTCCAGGACCCCGAGAGGCATGTGGGGATCAAGGTCCTCCGCAGCAGACCAGCCTTGGCTCAGTGTGGGGACGGGAGACAGAGCCAGGATCGATCCCACCAAACCGTGCGGCTCAGCTGGAGAAGGTGAGCAAACACTGTTAGAACAGCCAGCCCCCGAGTTCAGACGAGAGCCCTGTGCTCTGCACTCAACAACTCTGCCATCCCATTCCCTTCCCAATCTACCCACCAAGACTCCTGGGCGGGCAGGCAGGCAGCCCTTGAAAGGGTCTGCAGAAAGCCTCTTAGAGACACAGAACTAGACATGTGGGGGAGAGCAGATGCCTGGGGCTTTTGCCTCTCAAGATGACTCTGGAGGAAAGAGCTAGACCCAGGAGGAGGGGACAGGAGGCTTCCCACAAAGCCACCCTGAGCTGCTTCCCACCGCCTTGTTGCCCACCACACAAACCAGTGTCCACAGAGCATCCTCTATACCCTCACGAATCAAGCTGAGGGGAAGGCAGACGCTACTACTACGGCTGTGGGTCCGACTCTGCGACCCCATGGACAGTCCATGGACTCTCCAGGCCAGAGCACTGGAGGGGGGAGCCTTTCCCTTCTCCAGAGGATCTTCCCAACCCAGGGTTCAAACCCAGGTCTCCCGCACTGCAGGTGGATTCTTTACCAGCTGAACCACATGGGAAACCCAAGAATACTGGAGTGGGTAGCCTATCCCTTCTCCAGCAGATCTTCCCGACCCAGGAATCGAACCGGGCCTGCACTACAGGAGGATCCTTTACCAACTGAGCTGTGAGGGAAGCCCCACTGATAAAGGGCAGGGAGATTTTCTGGCCGTGTCAGCTAGGTTATCGTTTGTTTCCATTTTTCTGAACAAATTTTGAGGTCAAAATGCCACTGTGGGGGAAAGAATCTGACCAGCAGAATTTATACATATTTTCTGCCCTCCGTACCCATCCTTCCCTTCCCAACACCCCACATTTGGGGACCAGCAGCCAGCCACCTGCCTCTAGTCCTACCCGGAACCAGGGCGAGCTTCTTAACCAGAGAAAGAAGGCTCCTTCTTCATTGCTTTCATTCAAGCCAGGTCCTTACCGATCCCCTGTCTCCACCTCATCTTTTCAGAGTCAGCTCAGATGGCACCTTCTCTCTGGGACCTTCCCTGAATCTCACAGACAAAAGTTGGCAGTTTCCTTTTGGGGGTTATTCATAGTATTTTTCTCAGCCTGTATTTTTCTGTCTGTCCGTGTGTGTGTCGCTAAGTTGGGAGTTCCTCAAGGGTAAGCACAGTCCCTCGCTCAGCTGGTGCAGAGTTCATGCTGTTGTGGAGGGAGGAAGGGAGGGAGAGAGTGAATGAATGAAATACAGGGAGGGAGGGGTGGACAGGGCACAGGGCTGTGTCAGCTTGGTCATCTCTGCCTCTCTCTCTACATCACTAGTTGGGAAAGGGAGAGTTGAGGCTGTGATAAGGCGAACAGGGTCCAGCTGGCGGGGAGTTCAGGGGCCCTGATCGTCAAGGGGCGGAGCTCATAGACTTAAGAAAACACTCACCTGGAAAATCTGCTTTCCCCATCCCAGCAGAGCCTTCTCTTCTTCCAGAAAGAGTGTGGAATGCTCCAGACAAATGCAAGACCCTCCAGAAACGGGGAAGACAATCACGGAGTGTCTGTTCTAAAGAGTCCTTTAATGGAGGCTGGGGGATCCAAGTAGATTTGAATCTTAACCCTACATGTGAGACAGAAATTCTCCCCTCAGAGCCTGTTTCCCCATCTGTTTGGAAAGAGGCTTGAATTGACTGATTGTCTAAGGAGATTCTGAGCTGAGAGTATTCGGGTTCTAAGAAGGGCTGTGAGACAGTGCGGCCTGCAATATCCTATCAATCGGGCTCTTTAATTCCCCTTCCTTCCGTCTGCACCCAGAGACCTGCCTTGTGAACAAGCGGAAGTCAGGCCAGGAGGCTCCGCAAAATACACCACCTCTGCTGCTGCTGGTGCTGCTGCTAAGTCGCATCCGACTCTGTGCGACCCCACAGACAGCAACCCACCAGGCTCCTCCGTCCATGGGATTTTCCAGGCAAGAGTACTGGAGTGGGTTGCCATTGCCTTCTCCGACACCACCTCGGAGGAGACTTCAACTCTCCTAACCTTCCCAGTGTGGCAAGGGGGAGAAGAGGGGAGAGCGGAGCAGAGACCAGGGAGGGGAGCTGAGAACAATCAGGAGCTGATAGACCAGCCGCCTTCATGTTTCCCAGCGAGCTGGCTGGCTCTCCCTGCAGTTCCTCTTCCCAGCTTCGCCTGACAAGCCTGTCTCTTCCCCACCGTCTGAAATGAAAGAGAAACAGATTGCAAAGCCTCTTGGATTATAAAGCCACTTACTCCTCTCAAGGAGCAGAGCAAACTCACTCTGTACTAAATGCCAGGGGAACACACTGGGTGGGACTCTCCTCAGACTCAAGGGTCCCTGGATGGGCTGACGGACCTCTGCTGGATTCCGGGAGCGCCCTGCATAGAGCTAGGACTCAGGGCACAGCTAAAAGCTCTAAAAGTTCCAGAGGCCAAGCAGTCCCACAACCTGTGCTTGTCCTGGAGTGCGCATGAGTGCACGCGCGCGTACACACACACACACACACACACAGAGTCTCTCCTAGCCAGGTCTTTGGGAGCCCAGGGCCTTCACAAACAGCGCTCCGATCACCATTCTCTGCAACCCAGAGACCTCCCCTCCCTCTTCCGGTGTTTACAGAACAATAAGAAAGCCAGGGTAGGTGCAGAAAGGCCGTGCCAGTCCAGGCCTCTGAGGGTGTGGGTGCCGAGAGGAGGAGCCGGCAGCCCAGACCTCTCCCCATTGGGCAGGCTCCACAGGTAACACGAAGCTCAGCCAAGCGGTGCATAAATAAAGTGGGGGACTAGCACCACCTCCTTGAAAGGGGCCGAGTCCTACCTCTTCACCCTCGCCTTAGGAAAACCGGCTCCTCTCTTTTGTATTGTCTGTGCTGAAAATCCAACTGAGCCCCGCCATAACTCCAAAATTTTTCTTTCCGGTTGATTTTGCTCCCTGGCATGCCATCTCCCCTTTCCTCTGCTATTTTATGCTTAGAGTGACTCCTCAGGACTGAGCCCCACCTGCCCTCAGGACCCATTTCTGTTCTGCACGGGGCCTGCTCAGCTGGACACTTTATACAGTAAGTGCTTCTCATTTCTTATTCTCTGTCCTCAAAGCTTAGGAGTCAATGAGCATTGCAAGACTCAGATTCCTCTTCTTCCTTTCATGCGTGTGAGTCTCTGGGCCTATACGGTAGTCGTTCAGTCATGTCCAACTCTTCACGACCCCATTAACTAACCATCCAGGCTCCTCTGTCCACGAATTCTCCAGGCAAGAATCCTGGAGCCTCTAGCCATTTCTTTGTTTGGAATTATCTTACCAAAAATATCTATGCATTATTTTGAATCAAGCTCAAAAGGAGGCCCTGCTACCTGAAGGTACAGACACTCAGACGTTCAGGTGAGTCTGAATTCTCTGTATCTGGGGGGGACTTTGGAAAATTAAAGCCAAGAGGCTCCATCAGGAGAATCATTGGGCAAAAGAGAAGAAAGTGAGCTGTGGAAAATGCCACAGTCACTAGAAGTTGATCATCCACTTCCTCCAGGGCTAAAGGGACTGAACCTGCGGCATTTCTACCAGATCCCCAACCAGTTCAGGGTTTTCTTGATCCCTGATTTCCAGGGATCTCAGTAAGTCTCCCTGATAATGGGAATAGGTGTGCTGAGTTGGGTGCTAATCAGTTAAGTTCCATGATTGCAGTTCTGTCTGGTTTCATGGAAATTTACCCAATTAAAGGAACAGGGGGCTGGTTGGCTTTTCAGTCCTGGGCTGGAGGGTACAGTGCTAACAGGAGATTCTTCAGTTCTTGGGTCCAAGTCGGTTTCATTAGGAAGTTATTTAAGGCACAGTCCTGAAGGCAGTTAGACAGCACAGGAGGGGAGTCAATGGATGAACATACTCTGTAGCCAAATACATGTGTGGTTTGCTCCTCTGAGCAACCCCCACACTGCAAATGACCAAGGCAGAGGTCACCGGGACATCAAGTTGGTGAAGCAGTACTGGGCAGAAGAATCTTGGCTGAGGGATGGGACCCAGAGTGGGTCAAGGCTCTGGATACAGATTCTAGCTCATCTTTTCCCATCTCTATTTTGTAGCTAGAGGTCTGTAGGGCAAGGAGAGGGTGATAAGGGAAGGGCCTGCCTTTTCTGGGCTCTCTGATATCAGTGCTACCTCCTATTTGCACAGCCTTTCACAGTTAAAGTGCTTATACAGACTCTGTCGTCGATGGAGTAGCCACCACGGAGGTTAAGGAGCCCGTATGAGGGTGATGCTGTTTGCACACTCCGATTGAGGACTGAAGATCTGGTGGACCGTGCATGTTAGGAGGGGTAAGAGTGGGGTAAGGAGGGTCTGGAGGGAGTGGAATCATCCCTTGTGCTCTCTGGGTTGGGCTGAAATCCAGAGAGAAAGCAAAGAATCCTTCCATCCCAGAACTATTTCCTCCCGTCTTCTGCCATCATTTAGCAGGGCCAAATAGGTCAGTCCCTTTTCTCCTTTGACTAGAAAATGGTTCAAAGGCAGTGCAGAGGGACTACATTGACTAGATCACTCACAAGCAGGGCGTGCTTCTCTCTCATCACTGAGAACCCTGAGTGTTAACAAAGAAGGTGGCTGGGAGAGGATGGGTCAGCCTCCCTCCTCCCAGTACTCAGATCTGCACTCCCAGCCCACCCCAGGGTCCCCCTGACCAAGGAAAGTCTGGCCCTGCCTCAGCGGTAGCTGGAAGCCCGGGCCCTGGTTGAAGAGCCTCTTTGAGATGCCCAGTGCCCAGGGGCTTGGATGGAGGGGGAGGGGAGCCACAGTCTAAGCCGCTACCTCCCTGCTTCGGGTCAGAACAAGCCCCAGGAAGAAAGTATTTCAAACAACAGGGTGGATCTGCCCTAACTCACCCAGTCTGCAAGTCAGTGCTGAGAACAGCCTTTTACGGGCTTACACGGAGCCCAGGGCATGTCTGGACGCAGCGAGGAAAGGGGTGGGGCAGGAACTACAAGGCAACGGGCGGATGGCATTTCTTCAGGAGGACGCGGAGCTCCCAGGGTTGCCATCCCCTCGGTTTAGTTCAGTCCCTGAGAGCAGGTGACGGCTTTTGTTCCCACATCCCTGTATCCTCGAACCCCCAAAAGATGTTAGAGGTGCCATTTCCAGGCAGGTTTGGGAAAGGATGTGAGGTCACCCAAAAGTGGCCAACCTAGCTGAGTCTGTAGGAGCGAGACCAAGGACACTCGCCCTCCTGTGCCCATCCCAGCCCCCATGAGTGTGCCTAGCCGCAGCTGGCTGCTCTTCTCCCTGTTTCACGCCCACAAATGGGCCTGCAATGGGCTGTTCATGCTCTTTGGACAGTGCATTCTGGAGAGGAACACCTCCACCCCTGCTTCCACCACCTGGGTAAGCAAGAGCACAATAGATGGATTTTCTGAAGCAGGTTCAGAACACCCACCTTCTGCAGCCAGGACCAAGCTCGGCTATGGCACACGCAGCGGGACACAGACATGGGGAGGCCAGCCTGCATCCCAGCCAGGTAGACGCAGAGACGTGTCCACAGGGACTTGAGTGGAATGGCTGCTTCAAGGGAGACCAACAGCAAGGGCCGGAGCACCATCCCCACCCCTCAGCACCCTCGGTGCCGCAGGCCTGGTGGGGACGGTTCTTGGTGAGCTGGTTCTCTTGGCTCCTGGAGGAAGTGATCCTGGAGAGGGTGTGAGTACTCGGGTCTCCCACACCTCCCAAGTCTGTGATTCAAAGATCCTGAAGGCTTCTGGCCAAGCAACAGCCCTGTGGGCAGAGGCTGGGGCTGCCACGTGGCCCACCCTCTGAGATCAAGACCTCAGATAGTCCATGTGTTTCTCTTGTCCTTCATTCCACCGGAGTCTGTCTCGTACCCACCCAGATTTCAGTGGAGTGAAGCTCAGGAGGCGTGGAACTGACACCGGAGCTGCCCGCAGGAGTAGGTCTGACTTGGAAAAGGAAAGGCTCAGTGAGAGGTGCAGACACCTTGTATGTGTGCCCGGCTGCACAGGGGACTGGGCCAGCGGTGGACAGGGGAAAGCACCGCAGATGGGATCTGCCAGTTACTTCTGAAATGGACATGGGTGTTTTCTGTAACTCACAAAAATTAAAAGCTGCCTGTTTCTGCGACTCATGATGCTATTGCATGCAGATCCCCTGGCCTCCTAAGTCACTCCCTCTTTGGGCTAAAGCAGAGTTGTCGGCTTGAACAACTAACACAACTCCTCCCTCCAACCTCCTTGGGTTCTCCAGACAGGTGGCTAGCACTCTATTTGCAGTCAGCAAGGAACCCTACTGCCCTCAGCCTCCCTGCAGGGCCAGCAGGACCTGCAGAATGGGGTAAAAAAAAAAACTCTCAAGATTTTTAAAACCCATTTATATTGTAATAAAATAAATGTAAATAAGATTTAAGTGAAGACAGATTGAAGATATTTGAGACACTATACAAGATATATCTCATAGAGTACAGATGTAAATTCTGTAAAGGTTAATGTACTTTCAACACATTTGACACATAAAAATGTCAGGACCAACATTAATCATTTACCAATTGTAATTGCCTTTATATGGGTCTCTTCTCCCCAAGACACATGATTAAAACACCAGGCTTGGTGGAAATCTGGGAGGGAGGAAAAACAAATAATACTTCTCAGCTGTCAGGGTCTATGATTTGCTTTGATAGATTTAGCATTGATTTCATCGGTTTTACCATCCTGTGTAAATTTCTTTTCTCTCGCTCCTTTAAGGAAAGAGAAGGTTTATGGGGAGGAGGGTGGGCCCCTTAGTTCAAAGGAAGCCCCACCCAGTTACTGAGGAGATGCCCACGGCTTTCTGTGACTCGCCCCTTCCTCAGCTAAATGGGGGCTTCCCAGGTGGCGCTGCTGCTGCTGCTGCTAAGTTGCTTCAGTCGTGTCCGACTCCGTGCGACCCCATAGACGACAGCCCACCAGGCTTTGTGGCGGTAGTTGTAAACAACTCGCCTGCCAATGCAGGAGGCATAAGAGACGCAGGTTCGATCCCTGGGTCAGGAAGATCCCCTGGAGGATGGCAAGGCAACCCACTCCAGTATTTTTGCCTGGAGAATCCCACAGACAGAGGAGCCTGGCGGGCTACAGTCCATGGGGTCACAAAGAGTTGGACATACCAAAGTGACTTAGCATTCACACACAGGGGCTTCTCCAGGCAGCCAACCTGCTAAAGCAACAAAGTCTGAACAAAGCCTGGTTCTGACAAGACTTCAGAAAAACCGGTTTTTACCTCCAGAATGTGCTCCAGATAGTAAAAGTCAATAGATGCCCCCTGGCCTGGCTGAGTGGTGTTTTCTCAGGAGGCTGCTATCAAGGAGGCTCTGACTTTGCAGATGGGTGCTTGTCACTTGGGTATCCGAGCCCCCTCCCCCAGTCAGTGACCTCTGAGGGGAGTCCCTCTGAGGGACTCTTCACCTACCTCATCGCTCCCTGGGATTCTGCTCCTCAGGAATAATGAGCTCCCAGACTGGGGGCAGGAACCAAGAGGAATAAGCATTTCTTCAAAACATTTTCCTGCTTCAAATTCAAACAGATTCAAAACCTCTTCCCTGTCATCCTCATCCCTTCATTCTGAGGTCCACAGACAAAAAAAGGGCCAGGAGGCTAAGCCACAGGCAGTTTTTGAAAACGTGTTTACCCGTAAAATTACACAGTGACCGGGGGTGGGGATGGGGTCAGAGGACTCAAGGCTAATGAACCAGCAAATATCTTCCATTCAAGGCTCTGAAAGAAAAAGAGCACAAAGCCAGAGTGATGAGGCATTTTCATTTGCAGCTTAGTTTGAGCCCTACCACCTGGAATGCCTTTTAAAGGAAGAAAGATGGCGGGGGGGGGGGGGGGGGGGTTGGGTGTGTGCACACACGTGCATAGGGTCAACTGTAAATGGTGTATGTGTGTGTGCGAGTGCACATGCATGCCCAGAGGGTCAACTGTCAACCACCAGCCAGGGCTCAGTGCTGTAGCTCTGTGTAATGCACTGCTGGCTTCCTACAACCCAAGCCCCACTCCAACACCATCTTTGTTGCAGCCACGCAGGGTCTGAACTGCCCCCACCGCCGCCCTCCCCCCTCCCCCCATCGTGCAGCACCAGCTAGATACCGGATTCCCCTTCAGGAGGCTGAGCCAGCCCGGAGCAGCCTGCCAGGGAAGCTAGTGTGTGCTGTGAGCCTGCATGAACCACCCCATCCATCTTCCTCATCCACCCCCCCACTATTTTATGTCCTGTATCTTCACTGCAAAGCATGGCTCGCCACGATACAGCACAGAGAAAATGATTCAATCAAAATTCCCTTGCAACAACAACAAATAATATTGCCCTGCTTGCTTTATTCATGATCTTTTATTGAGGTGAAAGGCAAATATCATTGAGCCAAACAGGAACAGACAAATATATACAACATGGGTAATTTCCTATTCCGTGCTAATGGTATACACTGTAGATACAACCTGAGAGGAGTAAATTACAAGCCTATCAATAATACATCGCACCCGGGCTCCAGTTTCCCAGTTCACGAGAAAATGCGTATTGGCAGAGGACTCTCCAAATAGTAATAGCCATGCATATAGTGAGACGGAAGCTACACGCTCCCCTAGGATGGTAGTCTGGTCTTTATCAAGGTCCTTTATGGAAGAAATTCCCCACGTTGAAATATCCTAAAGCCAGGGCCAGATGAGTTGTCCGGGTGAAGCTTCAATCTCAGAATAAGCTACAATCTGGGCCTCTGTTTGCCAGATGGCTCAGAGACCTGCATCCATTTGGATGCCTTGGGTCTATGGTAAATGTCCAGGGTCTGTGGGGGTGACCTACGACAATGGCTAGAGGTCTCCAGATGACCCCAGTGCAGGCGGCAGTGTCAGAGAGAGAAGTCACCTGGCTTCAGAGCTCTCACGCTGACCCTAACCCTGACCTTGTGTGTGGTCCCCCAAAAGAAAGGAAGAAGGAAGGGAGGAGGAAGACAGCGGGCAAGGAGCCAACCACCTGCAAAAGATACGAGATTTATTCTGCAATCTTAAATGTCCCCAGTTCCTAAAAATCAGTGAATCCAAATTCCCTTCTTCCTCCCTGTTTGCTACCACCCGTGGAAGCAAATGACAATTTTATTTGAAAGCAAGGAGGAACTTTCTGTCAAAGTAATACTACTATTATGGACAAATTAGATTACTGTTTACAAGAGGGCTAGTCCGTGCTGCAGTCACACACTAATTCCCATCTTTGACCTCCCCTGATTAAGGAAACAGTGAGGGATCAGACCAGATGGGCCAATCAGGTCCGTACCTCCTTTATCTCTCTCTCTTTCTAAAATCAAACCCTGAAGGAAAGAGCCCACAAAGGGATGAGAGCCTGTCAGTGACTCAGGCAAGACGAAAGCAGTGCAGCCAGCAGCCTCAAACTCAAGCTCAGAAATGGGAAGGGCTGGACAGACACCAGTTCATTAGTGGAAATAAAAGCTACCTAAACTGCAGGGAACTGACAAGGCTTTCTGGAGAGAGACACTTAGGCATCAAAGAAAAACAATACAAAAGATTCCCTTTGTCTGGAGGCAAGGAGCAGTTTCTAGAAGACCTGTCACAGTCTCCCCCCTCCTCCCCGCAACGCCTCTGTGGTCAGTCACTCAGTCGCGTCCGACTCCTTGAGACCCCATGGACTGTAGCCCTCCAGGCTCCTCTCTCTGTCCACGGAATTTTCCAGGCAAGAATACTGGAGTGGGCTGCCATGTCCTCCTCCAGCGGATCTTCCCGACCCAGGGATCGAACCCGTGATTCCTGAGCCTTTTGCACTGGAAGGTGGATCCTCCTCCACTGTATCACCTGGGAAGCCCTCCATCCCTCTTCAATTCCTTTTCCCATCCAGAGGGGTGAAGCAGGCCATTTCTCCTTCATGCATTTCAGATAGCAGGGCTGGGTGGGACACCTGGTGGAGAACAGGAGAATTACACCCAGCCTGGCTCTCAAGCATTACTAGGTCTGGGGAGACTTGTGCACCCTCTGAGATCATGGGAAATAACAAGGCAAGCAGCTCCCCAGGGTATGCGGTACTGAAGTGGACTTTAAATATAGTAGCAGTGGGGTAGAAACCCACCTACATTTCTGCTATGTTCAACTGTATCAGGGAAGAATTTGGCTAGGAATAAATATAAGTACCTGGAATCTATAAACAAACATACACTATAATGTGCAATACAACTCCGTCATTATTTAAACTTCATTATTTAAAAAGTCATGTTTAAAGAAGATATCATCCCAGAGGCCTCATCGTGCTGAACAGCTGGGAGAAGTTCCCCAAAAGATAATCAATGGATGAGAAACTCTCACCAAAGATAATCGAACATTGATTGCTCAAGCTAAGACTATTTCTTATTTGCACCCTAGTGCATTGCCTGACCAGAGAAGGCAATGGCACCCCACTCCAGTACTCTTGCCTGGAAAATCCCATGGACGGAGGAGCCTGGTGGGCTGCAGTCCATGGGTTTGCTAAGAGTTGGACACGACTGAGCGACTTCACTTTCCCTTTTCACGTTCATGCATTGGAGAAGGAAATGGCAACCCACTCCAATGTTCTTGCCTGGAGAATGCCAGGGACAGGGGAGCCTGGTGGGCTGCCGTCTATGGGGTCGCACAGAGCCAGACACGACTGAAGTGACTTAGCAGCAGCAGCAGCATTGCCTGGCAGCAGGCAGCAGTTTGCCAGTGTGTGAAGTAGTAAAGAGGGGTCAGATTAGATCCAGTGCCAATTTGATCTGGCCAGGGGACTTCAAGCCAGTCCCTTAACCTCTCTAAGACCCAATTTCCCTATCTGTCAAGTGGAAATAATAGTAATAATGGCAAGTACTTACTAAGGGCCAGGCACTGCATGCTTGGTGTGTATTAAATCATTTAACATTTCTAAGCATAAGTTATGATTGATATTTTAGTTTTTATCATCATAAAACTGAAACAGAGAGAAGGTAAGGGACTTGCCCAAGGCTACCAGTTGGTGAGCAGCAGAGATGAGCTCCAAGCCGGGCTCCCTGGCCCTGAAGCCCACATACAGGATTCTGTTTCTCTCTCCCATATCTTAGAGCTGGAGTGAAGATGAGATAGGATAACACATGCAAAGCCTTTAGCAAGTGCCCAGTAGAACCTAAAGAATCAAAAACAGTGTTCATTATTGTCATAACAAGACAATAACGATATCAAGACAAGTACCTTTGAGACGCTTACCCAGTGTTCACCAACGAGGAATAAGTAACTAGCGCATCTTTAGCTGCCAGCAATCCAGTGTTGAGTTTCCTATGCAATTTAGTCTCAACTACAATCCACCTCAGCTTCTAGAACATTTCTCTCTTCCTCCTATCACCTTCATTTTTGGGGAGTTTTCCCTTTTTAGCTTCATATTCAGTGCACGTGTCATACCATAGGGACCTTGAAGTTTTTCTCTTTTGCAAAATAGGCGTGGCATAAATCAGAAGTAAGTAGCCATTTTTCCAGGTTAAGCGCCATTTCAAATGTTCGCTCTATTTTCCCAAGGGCAAGTGCAAGGTACAAGGGAGGAAGAAACTGGTGAAGAGCTAATAAAGAAACGGTTTTAACTCCCAAGAAAGTGGAGCATTCAAGAGATGAATCCAGAAAGAAATCAGGAAAGAGCAAACAGATCATCAGCGAGGGGACTGCAATGGCTCTGAGCTCAGTACCCTGAAGCCAGAGGCTGAGGTTTAAGGAGCGGCTTCGAGCAGAAGCCAGGCCGTGGAGATGGCAGAAAAGAGACTGCAGCTCTAACAGAAAGTGTGCCATGTCCGCCCCCACCTCCCCACCCCGCCAGGCAGCTGGGCTCCTTCCCCAAGGGTTTTCAGAGATGAAGTGGGGCTGTTTCGCCATTCAGACCGGACCTGTCAGGTGCTATGCTCTCAGATCACCCCACCCTTCTAGGTTGCCATGTCCTTCTCCAGGGGATCTTCCCCACCCAGAGGCTGAACCTGCATCTCCCGGGTCTCCTGCATTGTAGGCAGATTCTTTACCCACTGAAGCACCTGAGAAGCCTCCCAGAGGGCCCAGCTGACCTCAGAGGATGAGGGTCCTGGCTGGAGACTGCCTACCTGGTAGGTGCCAGCAGTGGGAAGGGTCTCACCTGCAGCTAGACAAAGGACAGGCTAAAAGAGAAAAGGAAGTGTTTACCGAAGGAGTTCCTCTTGTCTCCTTACCTTCCCCCAGATCATTTGCTTTCTAAGAAAGAGAGCCAGGAACAAAGAAAACGTCCCTTTTTATAGCATGACCATATCAATTACATTTCATTGCTACACCATTATGGCACATTGTGTTATAATCCAGCGGTTAATGGCCTCACCTCAAAAGCCTCCTGCACTCCCCTTTGCCCTCCTGACAACCTGGCTTTCAGCTAAGTCAGTTTATCTATATGCAATTTGGTCCACAGTCCTTCCTTCTTCAGTCAAGCCCATGCCAATAATGGCAGCAACTTTCCTGCCCCCCCCCCCCAAAGGGCTCTATTAAACAAGTCCTGCGTCTTGGCAGTTAATTTTCAATGTTTCCGTGGATTAATAAACCAGCAGTGCTTCTTTAACTTGAGTGTGTACACAAGTCACTGGGAATCTTGTTAAAATGATCCAGCAGATGCAGGGTAGGGTCTGAGAGTCTGCACTTTTAACAAGCTCCCGGGATGCTGCTGCAGCACGAGGACTACACTTTGAGTAGCAAAGAACCAGCGGGCTTGAGAGGCAAAGCCAGTTCCCTCCACAACATGCCTGCCCTCGGTGCAGCAGAGGGCTAGGACCTCTGGTCTTTCTGGTCACTGGCACCTTAGCCACTCTGGGGAAATGTGAGAGGCACGGAGGGCAAGACGGTGGTTCGGGCTTATCACGTCACCCCAGGGTCTGACATGTGATGAGGAAGTCGGTGTCTTTTCTGGGTATAAGAATGGCCCACGTGATCCCAATTTGAAGAACTCACCGCAGTTCAGAATAGCAATCACACCTCCAATGTCTAATATAGGGGCTTTCCAGGTGGCGCTAGTGGTAAAGAATCTGCCTGCCAATGGAGGAGGACATGGGTGGGGAAGATTCCTTGGAGGAGGGCATGGCAGCCCACTCCAGTATTGTTGCCTGGAGAATCCCATGGACAGAGGAGCCTGGTGGGCTTCAGTCCATAGGGTCGCAAAGAGTCAGACATGACTGGAGCGACTTAGCATGCAATGCCTAATATATAAGGTACATTGTTAGAAATAAAATTGTTGTGACTCAGGAACCACAAGGAAGCGATTTCGAGGATCTTGGCCGGCAACCACTGACCTGGAACCATGGAACCTGGAACCATACTTTGGCTGCCAGAAAACTCAGAGCTAAACTTAGTGAGCAGTTTTGAAGATGGAAGAAGAGAGAATTCAGGTAACTTACCAAAGATCAAGACTCTTGGCCAGGCCTTGAATTGACCTAATCATCCTGCCTCGTAGACTAGTATTACTTTCATCAAGCTACTCTACTGCTGTGTTAAGAACCATTGCTGACTTACCATGTAGACATATCAACAACCTGAACCTCAATGTCTCAATACAGTTTTTTTTTGCAATATGGAGACCACAGAGCTGATAAAATTCAAAAATGAAATATTTAATATCATATATATTTATAAATGTATACCTATAATATTGAGCTATGTTCTCACTGTTTACTGGAGAAAATAATACCACAGATAAATGACCATTCTGAGCAGTACTATGTTGGCTCATGAAGTTAACGACTGGGCGGAAAGAACTCAAGCTGAAGCAGGACAGATATGGGTTCAAATCCAGAGTCTGGGCTTCCCTGGTGGCTCAGATGGTAAAGAATCCACCTGCAATGCAGGAGACCCGGGTTCAATCCCTGGGTCAGGAAGATCCCCTGGAGAAGGGAATGGCTACCCCACTCCAACATTCTTGCCTGGAGAATCCCATGGACAGAGGAGCCTGGTGGGCTACAGTCAATGGGGTTGCAAAGAGCTGGACACAACTCAGCAACAAAGACTTTCACACCAGCGTCTGTGACCTTAATAAAATAGTAAACCTATTTGTGCTTTAACGGACAAAAAACAATTACAAAGTAAATCATGTTCTTTATCCCTCAAGGTACAAAAAACACTCAGTGAATGATAAATAAGAATAAGAGTATTTTTTTTTAATCCCACTGGTTGTAAGTCACAGAGAGAGGGAAAGACAGCAGGACCAGGAGAGCTGAGGAGAGGCAGCAAGGCCATAGCCAGAGGAAATTAAAGACAGAAAAAGTAGGAGCCTGAAACCCAACGGGCAGAGAGGTAAGTGTGGATTCCCGAGGGCAAGTCGGATCCAGATGGATGGTGGAGGAGGATCTCGGCAGAGGGAAGACACACTGGGACCAATCATGAGAACAAAGTTGTGGTCCAGCAGACCAGGCACACACAACGTAGGGGTTCAGGAGCCAAAGTGAGACAGTGAGTCAGAAAGCCAGACAAGTTGGTGGGAAACAGACACACCCACCCCTAGAAACACGCACAGGCGGCTGGGGTTGACCTTGCTGGAGGCAAGTGTCTGGTCCAGTCAAGAGCCCCTCAGTGCTTTCCGTGAGGGCATAGACAGCTCCAAGCCTTCAGATAAGGGCAATGAAGTAGCGGAAGTCACCACATCTGGCTGGGCTGCAAGGAGAATATTGGGGCAGCCACTGACAGCGGGTTCTGACACAGAACCACTAACATACTCCTGACCCACATTCATTTTGTCCAAAGATGCCCTTCCAAATTGAGCCTTTTGTTGAGAAGACATGCTCCCAGATCTGATTTGAGTAGGGAACATAGCTGCCTGCAAACTAAGAGGCTAGAGAGGACCTGTTTTACACCTTCACTCTGCACTGAGAAGCAAAGCATCCTACTTTGTATTCACATTCAGCGTTTCGGATAAACTGTCAGGTACCTCTGCCAGATTTTTATGGATAATTAGAAGGTTGCAAGAAGCAGATGTTATGAAACTATCTATGACTAGTCCTTAATGGTGGATGACAAGAACTCAGCACCCTTTCTTAATTGCATAAGACATAGTGAGGCGCATAGGGAAAAATAGAGGGAGAAGTTGTCAAAGCCTGACAAGGTATCAAATGGTTAATCACCCACATTGAACCTGAACACTTCTTTACTATGTAATTCAGAACACAGATCCCCCCACCCTTTAGCTGAATAATTCTATAAGGTGTGCATTCTCCTATGTGTTAATGACTAAAATGCCATTTCAGGTTTTAATAACTAAAATATGAACTCCTGCATAAAATAGGTGAATTTTCTGCTTAAAACTTCCCTGACAAGAACATTTGCATTTTATTAAATAGAGATACAGTTTTGCTGCATCAGATCACATTCAGTGGGATAAAAAGACACAGGGCCTAGAAAAGCAGGCGCTTGTCCCATGAGGATGATGGCTACAGCGAAAACGTTTTTGAGCTCTCGCTCTGTAGTGGGCATAGAATAAGCTTATGGCCAGGCAGCCTCCCAGCTCTCAGTCGCCATTGCTCATTGTTCAGTCACGAAGTCATGTCTCACTCTTTGCGACCCCATAGACTGCAGCACGCTAGGCTTCTCTTGCTCAAACTCATGTCCATTGTGTTGAAGATGTCATCCAACCACCTCAACCCTCAGTAGGTGGGCATTTTGTTAGCTCCGTTGTTTAGAAAAGGAAACTAGTAATAATAATAACAATGATAACCACACCAGCTACAACTGTTGGCAGTTATCAGGTATGTATAATGTCTTCACGTTACACGCATTGTCTTATTTAATAGGGCTAGTGCCATAGTGATTTTTTTCTTCCACTTAATAGAGAAAGAAACTAGGACTCCAAGAGATTGAAGGACATACCCAAGTGATTGTAAGTGTAAAGTCAGAATTTCAACCTTAATCTTCCTGACTCTTAAATGTATATTTAATCTCTGGGCTAGGCTGCTTCCATCTGGCAGGGTGACTGTTATGGGCTGAATAATATTCCCCAAATTCATATTTTGAAGTCTTAACCCTTAGTTTCTCAGCGTGTGACTGTATTTGGAAAGAGAACCCTTAAAGAGCCAATGAAGGTAAAATCAGGTCATATGGAAGGGGCCCTAATCCATTATTACTACAAGAAGAGGGGATCAGGGCAGAGACAGGTCCAGCGGGAAAGTCATGTGAAGACTCAGGGAAGTGAGGGAGGGATGGATTGGGAGTTTGGGATTCAGTTCAGTTCAATTCAGTCACTCAGAGTCTTTTCCAATAAGTCAGTTCTTCGCATCAGGTGGCCAAAGTATTGGAGTTTCAGCTTCAGCATCAGTCCTTCCAATGAATATTCAGGACTGATTTCTCTTAGGATGGATGGGTTGGATCTCCTTGCAGTCCAAGGAACTCTCAAGAGTCTTCTCCAGCACCACATTTCAAAAGCATCAATTCTTCGGTGCTCAGCTTTCTTTACAGTCCAACTCTCACATCTATACATGACCACTGGAAAAACCATAGCTTTGACTAGACAGACCTTTGTTGGCAAAGTAATGTCTCTGCTTTTTAATATGCTGTCTAGGTTGGTCATAACTTTCCTTCCAAGGAGTAAGCATCTTTTAATTTCATGGCTGCAGTCACCATCTGCAGTAATTTTGGAGCCCAAATAAAGTCTGTTACTGTTTCCACTGTTTCCCCATCTGTTTGCCATGAAGTGATGGGACCAGATGCCATGATCTTAGTTTTTTGAATGCTGGGTTTTAAGCCAACTTTTTCACTCTCCTCTTTCACTTTCACCAAGAGACTTTTTAGTTCTTCTTTGCTTTCTGCCATAAGGGTAGTGTCAGAGGGGGAGAGGGTGGTAGGACTCTTCTAATTTGCAGTCAGCTGGGCACACATATGGTTCACCTGGGCACACCATCTATGGCTCAGCTGAAGTGGGGGCATTCTTTTGGGACTGAGCCCTTGACCAGTGGGTCTGCACTAACACGCAGTGCAGATACTGTCTTCCCGTATCCCTGCCCAGAAAGGGCCTACTAGCTGGGAAGACAGTATCTCCTGCTGCCTCCCCAGCCCCTCAGGGCTTGGCACCAGGACGGAGGGTAACAGAGGGGCCTGTGCCCTCTGTCTCCCCCCAGAACCCCTCCCCCTGTCACCAGGAGCACCCACCCAGGCCGAGTCTGGGGCCTCTCACTCCTCTGTCGGGAACAGATCTCTGCCCACAGGTCAGCTCTCCCTTCTTTCCAAGTGATACCGATTTTCTGCCTCCAGCTGTGACCTCATCTGGAACTGGATCTCTTAAGTGTCTGACTGGCCTTCCAACTCCTCCCTGAGCACAAATTCCCAACCAGATATACCCTCTTCCTCCAGAGAAATTCCCTCTCCCAACTTGCTGAATTCTTTATGTGTGTTCATTAAGTGCATATTGAATTCTCAATATGTGCAAAGCATAGCCCTAGATGTTGGAGGTACAATAAAAGAATAGGACCCAGTCCCTGCAAAGAGCTTATAATCTAGTTGAAAATGTGTGTGGCTGAGCTCAATGAAGGAGTTGACAATGAAAGCAGTGGTCTTGGTGTCCTGCGCTATCCATCTACAAGGTCCACTGCACATAGTATGAGGGAAACGCTCCGGGAAGGGAACAAAATGCAAAATCAAATGAAGGGTTGCAAAGCCTACTGAGGCGAAGGGGGCAGGGCACAACCTTTAAAAGAATGACAGCCTCTGAAGACACGACAGAAGCCGATCAGAACCAACTTGGCCCAGGACGGCGGACAGTTGACCTCCACTAGAACTTGCCTCTCCGTATATGCTCCTTGTACTCCACTAGCATGCTAAGTGACACGCCCGCAGGTGCCGAGACAGTTCTGAGGCCTACCGTCAAAGGTCAAAAAGTGGGTGGCATTCTGATTCCTGGAAATCCCCAGCCCTTCCCCAAAATAGCTGGAAGAATCCTCCCACTCATTAGTCTATGAAATTATTACCCACTGTATAAAATCTAGTCGTGAAAGTAAAAAAGCAATCTTGCATAGGAATCTGGAATGTTAGATTCATGAGTCAAGGTAGATTGGAAGTTGTCAAGCAGGAGGCTTCCCAGGTGGTGCAAGCGGTAAAGAACCCACCTACAGTTACAGGAGACATGAGACCAGGGCTCAATCCCTGGGCCAGGAAGATCCCCTGAGGAAGGACATGGCAACCCACTCCAATATTCTTGCCTGGAGAACCCCACAGACAGAGGAACTTGGTGGGCTACAGTCCACGGGGGTTGCAAAGAGTTGGACAGGACTGAAGCAACTTAGCACAAGCAGGAGATGGCAAGAATAAGCATCTATGTCTTAGGAATCAGTGAGCTGAAATGGACGGGAATGGGCGATTTTGATTCAGATGACCATCATATCTACTACTGTGGGCAAGAATCCCTTAGAAGAATTGGAAGAGCCCTCATAGTCAACAAAAGAGTCTGAAAAGCAGTACTTAGAAGCAATCTCAAAAATGACAGAAGAAGCTGCAGCTGACTGGTTCTATGAAGACCTGCAACACATTCTAAAACAAACACACACAAAAAATGTCCTTTTCATCATGGAGGTGGGGGGCACAATAAAGGACAGAATCAGTAAGGACCTGACAAAGGCAGAAGCAATTAAGAAGAGGTGGCAAGAATACACAAAACTGTACCAAAAAAGTCTTAATGACCCATATAATCAAGACGGTGTGATCACTCACCTAAATCCAGACATCCTGGAGTGTGAACTCAAGCGGGCCTTAGGAAGCATTACTATGAACAAAGCTAGTGGAGGTGGTGGAATTCCAGCTGAGCTATTTAAAATCCTAAAAGATGATCTGTTAAAGCACTGAACTCAATATGCCAGCAAAGTTGGAAAACTCAGCAGTGGCCATGAGCCTGGAAAAGGGCAGTTTTCATTCCAATCCCAAAGAAGGGCAGTGCCAAAGGATGTTCAAACTGCTGTACAACTGTGCTCATTTCACAAAGCTATGTTCAGTCTTTCAAGCTAGGCTTTAGCAGTACATGAACTAAGAACTTCAATATGTACAAGCTGGCTTTAAGAAAGGCAGAGGAACAAGAGACCAAATTGCCAATGTTTGTTGGCTCATACAGGAAGCAAGGGAATGTAGGAAAAAAAGCCACTTCTGCTTCATTGATTACACTAAAGCCTTTGACTATGTGGATCTCAAAAAACTTGAAAATTCTTAAAGAGTTGGGAATACCAGACTACCTTACCTGTCTCATGAGCAACCTATATGCAGGTCAAGAATCACTAGTTAAAATTGGACATGGGACAACTGACTGGTTCCAAATTGGGAAAGGAGTATGACAAGGCTGTATATTGTCATCCTGCTAATTTAACTTCAATGCAAAGTATATCATGAGAAACGCCAGGCTGGATGAATCACAAGCTGGAATCAAGATTTCTGGGAGAAATATCAATAACCTTAGATATGCAGATGATACCACTCTAATGACAGAAAATGAAGAGGAACTAAAGAGCCTTTTGATGAGGTGAAAGAGGAGAGTGAAAAAGCTGGCTTGAAACTGAACATTTAAAATGCTAAGATCATGGCATCCAGTTCCATCACTTCATGGCAAATAGAAGAGGAAATAGTGACAGATTTTATTTTCTGGGGCTCCAAAATTACTACAGATGGTGACTGGAGCCATGAAATTAAAAGGCATTTGTTCCTTGGAAGGAAAGCTGTGACAAACCTAGATAGAATATTAAAAAGCAGAGACATTACTTTGCCAACAAAGATCTGCATAGCTGAAAACTATGGTTTTTCCAGTGGTCATGTATGGATGTGAGAGTTGGACCATAAAGAAGGCTGTGCACCAAAGAATTGATGTTTTTGAACTGCGGTGTTGGAGAAGACTCGAGAGCCCCTTGGACTGCAAGGAGATCAAACCAGTCCATCCTAAAGGACATCAGTCCTGAATATTCATTGGAAGGACTGATGCTGAAGCTGAAGTCCTTTGGCCACCTGATGCAAACAACCAACTCATTGAAAAAGACCCTGGCACCGGAAAAGATTCAGGGGAAGAGGAGGAGGGGACGACAGGATGAGGTGGTTAGATGGCATCACCAACTCAATGGACATAAATCTGGGCATACTCTGCGAGACAGTGAAGGACAGGGGAGCCTGGCATGCTACAGTCCATGGGGTCGCAAAGAGGCAGCCACAGTTTAGCGAATGAACGATGGCAACAATGGAAATTGGTGACTTAGTACCCTGGAGCTTCTCACTTTCTGAGACGGCCCTCACTGGAGTGTGGATCTCCCTGAATAAACCTTTCACTTTGCCATGGTTTATTCTTGAATTCTTCCTTGTGAGAAGCCACGAACCGGTGCCCTGTCCTAGGGACTGGCCTGAGACCTGGGGTGTGAACGTCCTCTTGCACCACCCCCACCTCTCTCTCTGTGGATGCCTCTTTGCAATTTCAGGTGTGGGCTTGGGGATTTCCTGCAAATACCGTTCCCTTCCTCTGGGTGACTCAAAGGTAATAACTGACTTTTCCTTTTTCCAGTTACAGCACTCTGCTCATAACATCACGATCAAGCTTTTAGAGACAGAACAGCTAAAAACTACTCCCAGTAAATGGACACTGATGAGTCAGAAACCCTTAAAAGCTGTGATCAGAGGCCAGTGTGAGGCATCGAGTTGGGCAAGCAGGAGTCACCTACAGGAAAGGATAACGATTATTCCCATCAGCATGAATGTCGGTTCACTCCCCCCTCCCACCCACACTCCCCACACAGCACCTGGCTTCCCGTTAATTTACCTGTGACATGTTGCTACACTTAATTGCATTTGACAATTAGTAACATTTCAACACCTCTTTTAATGGAACAATTAAGAGAGTGCTTGTCGTGGTTGCAAGAAAATATATGAGCTGATTTTTCAGAGGGAAAGGAAAGAAAATACTAAACATAAACCCCGAGCAGTGATTCGGTTATAGACAGCTTTGAAGTAGGCCCTTTCCCTTTTTGTGCATTTTGCAAGAATTATGGGCCAGCACGCCTTTTCGTGTTTGTTTGTGTGTTGCTTGGTTTCCCTGAATGAGCATTTCTCCACCAGACAGCTCCGGGCTGTTCTCGCAGCCACGTGATGTTAATTACAAGGAAGAATGGATGCTAAGCGGTTGCTGTTCCTCATTTCTCACTCTGTTGTTGCATCGATTGCTTGGGAAAGCAGATACCCTGAAGGCAGAACCTCTCACAGTCAGGGTGGGTGTGGGCCCCAGGGAGGGCTGAGAAGATCTCTGAGCCTTTGTCTCGGTTTCCAGGTCTCTCCAAATAACAGAGTCCTGGGGAAGTGTAGCCCCATGAAGTCCCTGGAAAAACCTAAAAACTACTATTTTTTATTATCTAGCACCTCCCCCCTCCACCACACACACACTTGCATTATTAACACAGAAAAATTATGCTGCTCTGTGATTACAAAACTTACCTTACAGCAGTAGTTTACAAATCTTTGGACTCACCAATAATGCAATACTGTCACTGTAAACAAGCCCACAAGGAGTGTAATGCTCGAAACCTCATCTAATAAGAGCTGAGGAGGGCACAGTATTAAATGTCACTTGCAAGGGTTCACGCATTTCATTTTCCAAACAACCCTTTAGCCGAGCAGATGGAATGGATCACTGACATGGTTTCTGTTAGAAAAAGTCCCAAGAATATGATGGACACGCTGGCTGAGGCTTCCGTTGTTGCCCAGTGCTAACCAAACTCAAGAGCAGATCCTGCCTTTAAAGTTCACCACCATCCTGGTTCTAGACAAATCAGATGCCCGCTACCCATGACGTGACCACAACTCTCCTGCAACCATGTGGCCGCCTTCCGTTCCCTCCTGCCTGCAATGCTCTCCTCTGCTTGCCCCAAACCCACCCTTCCTCAAGACAGAGCACACATACCATGTTCTTCACGAAGGTTTCCCTGGTCCTCACCCCTTTTTTCTCAGACCCCTCACTGCCTGGCTGCGTCCTGTATCACTCATTCTTGCTTTGTCTTAGCAGCATCAGGACCATCTGCTCATGGCTGAATAGACTGCAAACTCTGGGGCCAGGAATTCTATATGATTCTTTTTTAAATAATCTATACACTCCAGTACAGTAGATGCTTATTTATATTCAGTTCAGTTCAGTCGCTCAGTTGTGTCCAACTCTTTGCGACCCCATGGACTGCAGCACGTCAGGCTTTCCTTGTCCTGAAAGGGAAACTGTCAGGACACCAGCTCCTGGACCTTGCTCAAACTAATGTCCATCACGTTGGTGATGTCATCCAACCATCTCATCCTCTGTCATCCCCTTCTCCTGCCTTCAGTCTTTCCCAGTATCAGGGTCTTTTCCAGTGAGTCAGGTGGCCAAGGTATTGGAGTTTCAGTTCAGCATAAGTCCTTCCAATGAATATTCAGGACTGTTATAATAATGTAATTATTATAATAATGTAATTATTTGCATTATGTAAATAATAATATAATAATGTGACTGTTTACATTATTAATGATAATTATGATAATTAGATATTCTTCAACAAGCATTTGTTGAATTAAATTGTATTGAATTGTCAGAAATGGAGTCTCACTTTTACAAAAAACTGGTTTGTCAGTTGCCTTTTTTACCCTACCCATCGCCCAAAAGCGCCTGTACAGGTGAAAGGCTGGGAAAACAAAGAAGACCATTTCTTCTCCTCTGGGTTCGATTTTAACACCCCTCCATCAGCTTAGGTTGGTGCATCACCCAGACTGGAGTGGCTGGGTGTTTGTAACCCGAGCACAGCCACAATGTCCCCAGAGGCAGAGATGCAATCAGAAGAGCAATAATGACTGTCTGTGAGCTGGAATGAACAACTTCATCTCTCAGGTCACAGGGGCAGCCGTCTTCTGAGATCCAGCACAGGTTTATCACCATTCTTTCTGTTCCTTTCCACCCTGATATTCCCTTTTCTCTTGCCCTTCACACTGCAGTTTGTAGCCAAGGGCCCCCGACTGGACTGTCTGAGCATCTATATAGAACTTTGACAGGCCCCATCCCTCTCCTGGATCAAGAAAGAAGGGGGTCACTGGTTCAAAAGATGGGCTTAGTTTCTTCTTGCCCTGAAATCCTCATCACTCGTGTCTTCCCAAAACACACACCCACACACAGCTAACTGCACATGTTAATGCCACATCTTGCTAATTGTGTTTCCCTTGCTGGTTATGATTAAGGTCTTGCTTTCAGGACATAGAGAGAAGCAACCACGTAATGATCAAGGAGACAAATGGAGCGTATCACTGCAGCCACCATGCAGCGATAATGAGTTACATAAATCAAAAGTTCGGTAATTTACCTATCAGATGGAACAGTGAATAGGGATTTTCAGTTATTGTGATTGTTTTGTGATAGATTTTTTTAATAACTCTTGTACATAGATGTTCTGGAAACGGGAAATGTGTTTCCCTAAGGGAGGCAAGCAGAACACTGTGCAAAGAACATGGTGGCTCGATGAGTCCAGAGACTCGAGCTAATTTTAGGTCTGCCACTTTGCGGAGAGAAGCCAGATCCTTTCTCTGGCTTTCAAATTCTTCCATCGAATACTGTAGAGGGCCTTTGATCTCCTGAGGGTCTCTTTCTCACTGAGATTCTAGGTACCACACTCCCCAGACAAAATGCAATACGGCATCTCCTGCCTTCCACTTTCCAGAGAGCTGCAGATTTAGCGAAAGCTGACCAGTCCTTCGTTAACTAACGAAACATGAGTTTCCCCTTACTGTGTGTGCATTCCTTTCCTCTGTAGACCCTACACCAAACCAAGGGGTGGTATAAGGCTCTTCCTCTTTTTACACTTGGTGAAATGGTTTGTCCACATGTGTAACTGGATGAAGTCATCTACGATGATTTGCCCTGGTCTAGAGCACAAATTGTTTGCATGATAAACTATTTTGTTTTGTTGTTATTTGAGGGTTAATACTTAGAAACTTTGAGGAACTGAGGATCTTTTGGACCCAGGGGATTAATAACTCATTTTGTTCCAATTTCCCAATGGAATAAACTTCAGGGAATAGGGTATCTCCTGAGTCACACCCAGACTAAGGCAACAAAAGCCCCAGCGAGATTGCTAGATTCAGAAAGGGGTCTAAGAACAAGGTTCCTTTTGAGGGGTGGGGGCCAGGAGCACATGTATGTACATGCATGAGTGTATAAACACGTGTGTCTATACATGTATGTTTGGATGTGGGTGCCTATGCATACATACATGTATGTTTTTCTGTATGTATATGTGTGTGCATATAAATGCGTATACACATGTGTATCTTCTGCGTGTGATGCACTGTATGTTTATATGTACATGTGCTCGTGTGTTTGGGTACATGTGTGTCATGCCTGCATGTGTGTGCGTGTGCACATGTATACATGTGTATGCGTCTCTGTCTGTGTGTATCTGTGTGTACCTGTATGTGTGTAAATGTGTGTGTACATATATGTGTATGTAGAATGGGGTATTGATGTCTCCTGGTTTAAGTCCTTGGATCAAATGGTGGTTACATTTATGATAAAGACGATGAGTTTGCCATAATCTCATCCCTCCCCAAACTACCAGGCTCTGCCTCCCTTTCCAAACAAGGATACTTTCAAACTCCAACCGCAGGAAGAAAATAATAATCTCGTCTGCATGGAAAGAGACTCGCCAAGCATGAAGCAAGTTGGCGCTGGCTCCATTAGAAATGAACAGATAAACAAACAAATGGGAGCTTGGAAGGAAGAGATGGTTTATGAATAAAACAATGTTTTATTAAGTTGCTATTAAATTTCAATTGAACAGTGCTTGGGATACATAGGCACAGACGTATTCCTGAAACTAATTGGTTTTCCACATCTGCCTTGCTTCCTAATTGGACTAATTACCACACTGTAGGATAATGTTCGCCATACTACAGAAAGCAAGAAACCTTGATTTACAGTGAGAGGAGCAGCAATTAGAAGGAATTAATTCATAAAGCAACATCTAAATAAATCATAGTATGAGAAGACAGCACTGTAATTATTGTGACTGGTGGGTCCCTGGTGGGGGAACATCAAACTCAAACCTCAAACCAAGCAGCTGAATTCTCCTCGGATCGCTGTAGCGTCTCCAATTTCATCAAGCATGTACTACCTATTCTTTAAGGCCTAATTGAGGCTCCATGTCAAAAACAATATGGCCCGACACTTCTCTTTTCTAGTGGCAGCGGAAAAAAACATTAAGTTCTCACCACCTCATATTTGTCCTTTGTCAGAATTAAATATGAGTTCAGCACAACATGGGTAATGGGTTATGGCTGCAGTTTCAAAATGGGATTCTCTGCAAACTTAAGTGTCATTGTGAATCTTCTCTTGACATCCCGTGGCATTTTGGGGGTTGTAGCTAACAGTGCTTATTTGTAAGAATAGCATGTTAAACTTCAGAGTTTCAATAATTCATCTCCCCTTGCTAAGGAGTCACAGGTTAAGGTCCTGTTTGACAGGAAAGGTTCTAAAGGCCCCACAATATTTACACCATTCCCTCCCCTTTGACAGTAGAGATACTCTATTTCTCTTTTTGGTTTTGTTTTTTTTTTTTTCTGTCTTTTTGTTTTATTTTTTCCCCTTCTTCCTACTGTCATTCAGACTGAACCTGGGAACTCATGAATAGCCTCCAGAATAAATCTTTTGAGCCTCAGTCTCCCCATCCATTAAAAATTCAGTGATTTTCTCCTAACTAACCTGCCACCTGTGATATGCTCTAAATAGAGTTTTCTCACTTTTTCATATCAAGGTACAGGTATAAAATGATGTCTATACAACACAAGGGACCTCAGAGAGGTCGTTTGTGGCCCAAAGTCATCTGGGGCTCTGGACTCAGGCTCTGGCCATCCTCAAACCTACCTTCCTAGTACTGAGGGAATCAGGGTCCTGGAACTCCTACGATCTGCTGGTGCCATGAACCACTGGGGAACTCTTCCCCTAAGAAGCTTCATTCCCTACTTTGAAGGAACCTTGCACTCAGGGCCTGGAGTAGCCCCATCCTGCAGCCCTCGGCTTCACAATAGGCCACTACTCTCCGCAGGTACCCATGTGCTCACTGTCCGTTGTGGTCCTTTAATGGACTGGAACCTGGCAGTTTGGAGTTGATGATAAGAAAGTAAAAGAGAGAGAGAGGAAAAAAAAAGAAAGACATGGGGACCCAAGCTCTGATGGAGCAAGGGTGCTTTATTAGCAGAAATGCAGGCTTATATATTTTTAGTAAGATGATTACTTAGCTATTACACAGGATGACATTTTATCAATAGCCACAATATGGACAGTCTAATACATACAAGGTCGCTGAACCGAAAAGAGTCACTGCGTGTCTCACGCATCCTATGACCTCAGTCCTGAGAACTGCGTGCAGCTCTGCTCGTTCTTGGAATATGAACTGACAAGGAACCGAGAATCCTTGAGAAACAGAAAACAGCATGCAGGAATCCTCCTGTTAAATGCTCCCTGACAACTGTCTGCGAGGAGGCATTGCCTTTGCTCACCTGTATCTGCCGGTAAGGAGGTGGGGACCAATCAGAGGAAGACACTGTGGGAAAATAACCTCCGTGTATCCACACGAGTGCAAGGGCTCTGAACTTCCCTTGGAAGGGGTACTTCTTCCCTGCCTATTGTCAGGAAGTCAAGAGTTTAGCAGGGGTCAGAGAATTCTTGCAAGGAATGTCTTTGACTTCCAGGACTAATTGTTAAGAAACAGTGCCTTTAGAATCAAAAAGACTTGGGTTTGAACCTATTTCTGTGATGTCTAAGCTTGAATATACTATTTAACCTCTGTATTTCAGAGTTCTCATCCTCAAAATGTGAGTAATAACACCTGCTTCATGAAGTTGTTATGAGGATCAAGTAATAGAATGTGTGTAAAGTATTTAGCTCCTTCCTAGGCCTGGAGAAGGGAAAGGCTACCCACACCAGTATTTTGCCCTAGAGAATTCCATGAACAGTATCGTCCATGGGATCGCAAACAGTCAGACACGACTGAACGACTCACCAGGCCTAGATAAGTTTCAAAAATTAAAATTTGCCATTATTATCACTATAATCATTATTTTGCCCCCGTCTAATTCTTCTGGCCATTCTAAAGTAGCTTCACCAAATCGCCGCCCATCTGAATGCCTCTGAGAAAGGGGATTTACTTTGTTCTGAGTCAGTCCATTCACTTTTCAAGCAGTCACATAGCTCCTGATTTCTACTTCTGGATCTACATCATGTCAGACTGTGTCATTTCAAAATGATTCTTTTTGCCCAAATCGAATCATTTGGCATCATTTCCAAGTACCTAAGTGAACTCTTTTTTCCCCATTAGGACTTGATCTTAGGAGAACGTTCAACTGGGGGTTGTCTACAGAGGCTCACTTTGGGGATAATTATTCAAATACTGTTTTAGATTCTTCAAATCCAAAGCAATATCTACTCTGATCTCATGAAAATAATTGTACCCAAATTTAGAAAAACAATTGTCAATAGAGAACTGCTTCATGTCAAAAAAAGAAGCTAATTTTATTTCTATTTATCTCCAAGCATTTCCTTAGAATGCAGGTCTAAAAGAATAAATTTCCTTGTAGCTCATGCCACGTTCCCAGACCCATCTGGATTCTATGAGATGATATAGGTAATGAGCTAATATAAAGTGGAATAAATGTGAACAGGTCCACATGAAACGCAATGGCCTTGAACAACACAGGATGCGGAGGATGACAACTAGATCATCTGGAATTGTCTGTGTAAGACGAGGGCTCCAGCATCACCAGCAAGCCCCATCAGGGTGAAGGCCCTCTTGGGTGGGACCTCGATAGGTGCTCACAGGGGGCCTTAACTCTACAAAGTGGCCAGAGTACAGCTGGCCCCCAGCAGAAGCACCCACCACCTCCGTCTGCTCTCTGTTTTGTGGAGTGAGGGTGGGAGCAGCTTCGTAAGGGGAGACGCACATTTGGAGCTCAAACATCTAGCAGTCTAAGCTTAGGTACTGGCTCTCGGGGGATGCTGAAAACACAGCTGGCTGCTGCTGTCTGGGATGCTTGTGGTGCTCAGAACCACCAGGAAACTAAGTTTTGGCATTGCCCCTCCCTCTGCGGAAGGGGAAGCCCTTGATCCCAGCTAGCTCATTATCAGGCAATCCAGGCTTCCGAGCTCATGCACAGACATCCCTCTGGTTTCTCCAGACTCCCAGCTCCCCATCTTAACAGCCAAGTGATTTTAAGAAAGCAACTTGGACTCTCTGAGTCCTCACTGCCTCATTAGCAAAACGTGAGTGCTACTCAAGCTTATCCTGCAAGATTATGGCGTGAGGAGTAAATGAGATGCTGGGCATAAAAAGCTCTTAGTCAGCAGTAGTGATGCCCTGGGCTCTCAGGTGTTTTAGGACAATCCATTTGGGAACGTCTTCCCTTCCAGGAATAGGAGGCTGGGCAGTTAAATCCAATCCCATCTTTTTCTTTGATATTTCATAGTCATATCATATTAAGCTGTGTCAAATCACCTTCGTATGATGGAGAAGAATTAACATAATATGATGTTGGAGGGCATGTTGCTACTCGATACACCATAAGTTCCTCTATTCAAAAGCAAAGCTGCACAGCCAATTACCTACTCTTTAACAAAATTTTCATCCAGCACGTGCCAGAAAGATGAGGGGTGTTTCAGGCAAGCAGACAAGGATCCATCCTGATTTATGATGCTTAATGACACAGCAAGAAGACCTTGCAATTGGCTCCCCAGCTGATGTGAAAAGTGTAGAGAGATAATGTCACTTCAGAAAGATATAAACCCAGAGGGGCAGAGATCTGTTCATCATCGTTTGCCCTTTTCTCTGTCTCTCTTTCTCTCTCTGTATCTATCTTTATCTCTGTCTCTATCATCATCTTTCTATCTCTCTATTTCCTCACCCATGGAATCGAGCCACCACAGCTTGAGGGGAGCCAGGTACATTCAGAGGCCTCACATGTGGGCCCGCAGCCTTGGTGCAGATCTCAGCAAACGGCCAGCATCAACCACTACATGTGCAAGAGGAACAAGGCTGCAGTGATTCCAGCTCCCAGACTAAGGTCTTCCAGCTGAGACGCCAGACATTGCGGAGCATAGAAAATACCCCCATCGAAATCCCTGACCCGCAGAATCCAGGAGCGTAACAAGTGGTTCTTTTATACTACGAAGTTTTAGGGTAGTTTATTATGTATCCATAGTAACTAGAATATCATCTTAATAACAGAGCTTTAAAGCTTTTCATATTCACTACTCACTTAATCCCCACTGGGGAACATATTATTACTCTCTTAATTTTATAGGAAGGCAAAGTTCCTTGATTAATAGACAGAGCTAGCAGATGGTGGAGCTAACATTAAAACCAAAATCTTCTGGCTCCATATCTTGGGGTTCTTTCCCTATGCTGCCTTTACTGGGTCACACACTGCACTTTGGTGAACTAGAGACAGCCTCAGTCAGACCTGGGATTTTCAGTTGCTTCTAGTGGCAGTGTAGCATGTTACGTGTAGTCGTACTGGGATCGATTTGCTGGGATTCAATTCTTGACTCTGCCCCCCAGGAGCTGCATTGTCATTGATCAGGACTCTTTGGGGTCTTCCCAGGACAGATCCCTCCCCCATATCTTCTGCTGTAGCTCCTCCCTGAAGTACCCAGATGATAGTATCCCATGCATATTTACTGAGTTTTTTAGATGCTAAAACCTATCATCAAATGGAAGATAACTCCTTGATCATCTTGAGTATGTAGACCCCAGACCTACTGGTACCTAAGGACTGATGATGTTAACCACCCTACTACCTTAAGCTAGTCAGAGAATTGTGCACAAGCTGGTCACAGACCCTAGGAAGCCCCTCCCTCACCCTGCTGAAATGCTCACCTTTTAAAACACTTTGCTGAAACCTCTGGGGAGTTCAGGGCTTTTTGGCCACAAGCTTCCCATTCTTCTTGCTAAGCCCTGCAATAAAACCTTTCTCTGCTCCAAACTCCATCACCTTGGTTTGGCCTCGCTGTGCAACAGGCACACGAATTTGTGTTCAGTAACAGTATGATTTGGGCAAATTAAGAGGCTTGCTGAGTTTCTTCATCAGTAAAAAATTTGCAGTGATGCCTGGCACATCAGTGTTGCTCAGTCAACGCTGATCATGATTATGGTTTATAGAATCGCTCTCAGTCTCGGGAAGAGGGACCCCTGCCCTAGGCCTCCCACTTTAGTAGGATGCACTTTGACCCATATCTCCAGTCATGCCCTACCCAGAGGGTGAGAGCACCTGGAACCAGAAGGACAGAGCATCCTCGCCCATGTCCTTCCCTCTAGAGTGTTCTCTGGGAATCCTGGGAATCCCTGCGCACAAGCTGCAAGCCCACTTCCATGGCACAATTACCCTCTTAGATTCTTCCTCCTAAGGGCATACTGTGGTTTTGTCCTATTCACCCGAGGCTGAAAGGTGGCCAAAGCTTGGCTGCTTGCATGGGATGAGGATAAATCTTACACGTGCCAACTCAGAATTCTCACATGTATGTGCAACACACTCTCACATAATTCTTCTGTTATGAGCAGAGTCAGGGATGGGAAGACAAGAGGGTGTGGATGATGAGCTGGGGCCCAAGATCTACTTCTTCCTGTTCCACCTTATCCCATCAAGTAACTCAGGCGTCTGAAAATTTGAAACTTGATCTGGGCTTTCAAGTTATTATGAAGGTCTGTTTCTTCAGACAGAAAGCCAGAAGGTATTCTGCTTATTTTTTTGTTTGTTTTAGGTTTTAATGATTTAGGATTGACAAGTTGATCAGGAAAGAGACTAAAGTCAAGGAGCCTAGCTGCAGAGATCTTACAGGCATTCAGATGACAAATGAAAGACCAGAGTAGAGGTGAGGAGCTTTAAAAAGAGTAAACAGAAGTGAGAGACATTTCAGCGATAGAAATGATAAGCCTCACCCATGGGATGATGGGCTTAAGAACAGTCCCAGTGACTCCTCAGATTTCTCTAGTTAGTCCATGGATATAGGAAGGGATGATGCAGCCCACTGGGGAAGGGAAGGGAATACAGTGAGTTTGGGTCCGTGCATGCCGAGTTTAAGATGCTGGCAAGCTGCCCACATGGTGAGGACTGTAGCTTGAGATGCATGGATTAGATTTGACGTATGTTAAGGCGTGATGCAGTGACTAGAATGGTAGAAAAGCACTGAGTATCACCTCGGAGGGAAAAAAGCCAGATAATACGCTGTATCAGTCAGGATAAGCTAAAGCGACAGATGGCCCCCAAACCTCTGGAGGTTACAGCATCAGAGGTTTATTTCTCACCCACATATGCGTTGTGGGTTACTTCATGGCTCTGCCCCATGTTTCCTAACCAGGACCCACGAAATCAGGTGAGAGAGCGTGAGCATGACTGGTGGGACTGCAGAGAGAAAATAGATCATGGCAATTCACACACTGGCTCTTCATACTCCTTGGAAACGACGCATAATGCTCGCATTTCATTGGGCAAAGCAAGTCACATGGTCAAGCCAGCCATCACCGCAGTAGGGAAATACAATTTCTCTCAAGGAGAGGCAGTGATTATTTTTGAACGGTAATATAGTCAATGGCATGCCATCCCAGAAGCAAGGGAAAAGCACCAAATAACATATAAAGGAATCCCCACAGGGCTGTCAGGTGATTTTTCAGCATAAATACTACAGACCAGAAGGGAATGGCAGGACATATTTAAAGCAATGAAAAGGAAACACCTACAGCCAAGATTATTCTACCCAGTAAAGATCTCATTCACATTTGATGTAGAAATAAAAAACCTTATAGACAAGCAAAAGCTAAGAGAATTCAGTACCATCAAACCAGCTTTACAACGAATGCTAAAAGAACTTAAAACACCTACAAAAATAAACCAAAAACAATTAAGAAAATTATAAAAGAAACATACGTATCAATAATTACCTCAAATATAAATGGATCAAATGCTCCACCCAAAAGACACAGACCTGGCTGCATGGATACAAAAGCAAGACCTGTATATATGCTATCTATAAAAAACCCACTTCTGACCTAGGGACACATACAGACTGAAAATGAGGGGATGGAAAAACATATTCCATGCAAATAGAAATCAGAAGAAAGCTGGAGTAGCAATACTCATATCAGACAAAATAGACTTTAAAATAAGACTGTCATGAGAGAAAAGGAAGGACCCTATATAATGATCAAGGGATTAACCCAAGAAGAAGACATAAAAACTGTAGATATTTATGCCCCCAATGCATAGAAGCTCTTCAGTACGTAAGGGAAATGCTAACAGCCTTAAAGGGGGACATCAACAGCAACACAGTAATAGTCAGGTACTTTACCACTCCACCTACACGAAGGGACAGGTCATCCAGATAGAAAATTAACAAGGAAACACAAGCCTTAAATGACACATTAGACCAGATAGACTTAACTGTTATTTATAGGACATTCCATTCGAAAGCAGCAGAACACCGTTCCTCTCAACTGTATGTGGGACACTCTCCAGGTCAGATCACATCTTGGGTCACAAATCAAGCCTTTGTAAATTAAGAAAATTGAAATTGTATTAAGCATCTTTTCTGACCACGATGCTATGAGATTAGAAATCAATTACAAGAAAAATAACTGTAATAACCACAAACACATGGAGGCGAAATAATACTAAATAACCAAGAGATCACTGAGGAATTCAAAGAGGAAATGACATGCTATCCCAGAAAATGTCTTTTTACCCTTACTTTTTTATACTTCATAACTGGAGCTGTCTAGCTAGGGAGTGGCGTGCAGGACTGCTTTTCAAATAATTAATAGTAGGTAACCAAGTTATGTGGTAGGGAAGGGATTCAGTTCAGTTCAGTCGCTCAGTTGTGTCCCACTCTGCGATCCCATGGACGGCAACACCCCAGGCCCCCCTGTCCATCACCAACTCCCGAAGTTTACCCAAACCCATGTCCATTGAGTCGGTGATGCCATCCAATCATTTCATCCTCTGTTGTCCCCTTTTCCTCCCGCCTTCAATCTTTCCCAGCATCAAGGTCTTTTCCAATGAGTCAGCTCTTCACATCAGGCGACCAAAATATTGGAGTTTCAGCTTCAACACCAGTCCTTCTAATGAATATTCAGGACCGATTTCCTTTAGGATGGACTGGTTGGATCTCCTTGCAGTCCAAGGGACTCTCAAGAGTCTTCTCCAACACCACAGTTCAAAAGCATCAATTCTTCAGTGCTCCGCTTTCTTTATAGTCCAACTCTCGCATCCATACATGACCACTGGAAAAACCATACATAGCCTTGACTAGATGGACCTTTGTTGGCCAAGAGAGGATTAAGGTACTGATTCCAAATGGGAGCAAAGGCACATACAAACTTATAGAGATGAAACAGAGCATCAGTTCACTCAGTGAGCACTTACCATCTAGTGATAAAGAATCCACCTGCCAATGCAGGAGACTTGAGTTCAGTTCCTGGGTCAGGAAGATCCCTTGGAGATGGAAATAGCAACCCACTCCAGTATTCTTGCCTGGGAAATCCCATGGACAGAGCAGCCTAGCGGGCTACAGTCCGTGGGGTCCCAAAATAGTCAGATAGGACTTAGCGATTAAACAACAACAGCAAATACCTTGTACTAGGAAAAGATCTTCCCACAAACCCAGGAAATGGTCTAACATGCCCAATAAAACTGAGGTATAGCCATAAGGAGAACAAACTTTTTTAGGGAGTAGTTTCTAATTGCTTCATGTTCACTTACTATCCCTCCACAGTAACTCAGTACAGTGATACTGTTACTGTCAGTTCATAGCTGAGGAGTGTGAGGTTCAGGGGTTACATAACTTTCCCCAGGCTCACACAGCTGTGTATGGTTAGAAGCTGGATTCTAACCCACTCCCAACTCTATCTTCCATTGAACTATCCTCAGCATTCAGAAGTCTGCCCCAAGTAAGAAGGAATTCGGGCACAGAGAGCACAGAACAAAGGCTAAAAAGAAACTGGGGGGCTAGTTAATAGGCTACACCGATTCACTTTAGATGGCATCAAAGAGAATAAGCACAGGCCCAAAATGGTGTCACTTGTGCTAAAACCCATGATACTTTATTAAATAAAATCACATTTAGATTTAATACATAACCTACTGACAATGTAGACTTTTGCCACAAATGTAACTTTAATCAACCAGTCTGGAATTTTCCGGTCAGCAGCAGTAAGGTAATCTGTCTTTGGACTCTTTCCATCCCCCAGAAGCAATCTGCATGAATCCCTTGCCTTTCCCTCTCCCCAAAAAGGAGATATCCTGGCCTAGGAGTAATCCTTTCTCTTCTTTTTCTAATAGCTCTCTTACCCCACTCTTCTCTCTGTACAAACCTTCCATTTTGTATGACCCCTCAGAGTGCCCTTCTACTGGTAGGCCAGAGAGCAAGCTGCCCGATTCATGAGTCACTGAATAAAGCAAGCCTAGTAGATCTTCAAATGCACTCAGTTGGAATTTGTTTTTGAACAATAGTGACGTTTACTCCTGGTGGACTCCTGGAGGGAGAGATATTTTAACTAAAGACTGTTTTAAAAAAAAAAGAAATCAATTGAGTTAACTGTCTAAAAACAAAGCAGTCACAATGTGAAAGTTCGAAGTCGTTTTCTTTGGGGCTAAATGAGGACTGCAGCCCGGGAGGCAGCATTTCAGATGGCTCAGAGAAACCGCTCCAAAGCGGCGAGGGAGAAGTCAGCAGCACGTATGACTTTAGAGAAGGGAGGAGGGGATGCACGCAGTTAAGCACATGCTTGGCAGTGGCTTCCTGCTAGTCAGAAGGGCAGATGTCACCGTTCAGGATCTTAGTGCTTCCCTAGATACGCGGAGATACAAGGAGTGGGTTCATAAAATCTCCTGGAAATATCTAACTATCTGAAGACCTGTTCTGCTGGTTCTTCCCACAGCACAAAGTGCCTCCTTCCTGATCACCACCCTGAACTCCCTTCAGGGTGTGTTGAAGGTGAGCAGCTGCAGCAGCTCGGGGTTTAGTCCTTGTAGAAGTAGCTGGCAAGTGCCAGTTTGTATTAATAGTTGGCAAAATGTTAAAGATCTTATTGGTTTTATTGAACAATTCATGAATTGGGCAGCACCCCCATCTAGCAACTACAAAGGAGCTCTGAGGAGCTGCACAAAGTATAAGACTTATATGTAGGAGGGATCGGGACAAGGAATTTATCCCTGCTAAAAGTGGATTGCTTGTGACAAGGTCATCTTCCTATAGGCAACAGTAGGGATCTATCCGTTAGATGACTTCATTAGTGTCCGACCAGGTAATTCCGGGTTGACTGGTTTAAGATTTCATACCCGGGAGAGGCTGAAGTGAAGTAAAAGTAAAGTGAATGTCGCTCAGTCATGTCTGACTCTTTCTTACCCTATAGATAGTCCATGGGATTTTCCAGCCCAGAATACTGGAGTGGGTAGCCTTTCCCTTCTCCAGGGATCTTCCCAACCCAGGGATCGAACCCAGGTCTCCTGCACTGCAGGTGGATTCTTTACCAGCTGAGCCACAAGGGAAGCCCAAGAATCCTGGAGTGGGTGGCCTATCGAACCAGGGTCTCCTGCATTGCAGGAGGATTCTTTACCAACTGAGCTATCAGGGAAGCCCAGGAGAGGCTGAAACTGTCATTAAATTAAGCACTAAGTCTTGGTTTGATGATGTTTGGTGACAAGTGACTTCATTTTGGGGTCTGTTGTCTTGTTTTTAACATGAAGGACTGTCAAATATGGAAAACCAACAATGAGCAAAGCAACTAGTCTGAGACTGTGAGGTGAGTAAGGAGAGTGGGGGCAGTGGTGAATTGATTTGCTGGAGAGATCATATCAGCTTTGGAGCTCCAGACGAATAACCACCTCCTCTCCCTGTCTTTCCTATCTCCCAAGCAGGTTCAGACTATCTCATGAAGCATTTTGCATCTCTCTGCAAGCAGCATATTCTAGCTTCTATTACACATTCATCTGCCTTACCTTCCATCCGAGATTGTAAACTTCCTAACAGCTGCCAACAGTGTCCTATTCATCTTGTTTCCCAATGCTTGGTATTTAGTAGCATCTCAGTGTGTCTGACCAGTTGAGGATTGTTCCTCAAATAAGTCCCCCTGTGGGAAAGGAGAGTTGCCCTTGATTGGCAAAACTTTAATGGCTGTATTTTGAAGAGGGGTAAGGGAGACTTCTCCTGGGATGGGTGTAATTGGAGAGAAGGAAAGATTATTTCCAGAACATTAGGGGTTGCAGTTATTTGAAGGATCAAAGACAGTCTTTTCTGTCAACTCAGGATGCTCCTTTGCATTTAAAAGCAATGCCATTTACGTACAAATTGCAGTGTTTTTGATGCAAATGAGCCGCTTCTGGACAGTTTCTTGTCCCCCAGATGAGCTAAGAAACATGGGGAAATTGACCAGGGATGCAAAATGCTGAGCCTGACCTGAGGCCTATTAAAATAAAACCTCTATTTAATTATTCCTCTTTCTAAAGAAAGAGACGATTAGAACCCAGTGAAGTGGCAGGAGGGGCCCACTTCAGGACTTTGTCAGAGCTGGCCCAAGATTTTGCTTTTATCACGTGGACTCTGGGTCTGGAGGTGGCCAGCAGGGCACACTTGACCAGACAATGTAGGAAAATCGCTGAGAGCAGAGGCCTGTCCCGGGCCAGATCCGACCCAGACTCACAGAAGAATTGTGGCGAATTACTGAACCCTTTGGCCTTCAGTTTCTCTGTTAAACAGGGAGACCCATCCCTGCCCTCTTTATATTCATGGTGAGAGAATATTAATCTAGTGGCTGCTATTCAACAATGTACAATTTATAAAGTGGTTCTGCATCCATTATCTCATTTGATCCCTGCAAGACCCCATGAGGTGGGAATTAGCATTATTTGCATTTCCAATAGGAAAACTAGGCCTGGTAGGTTAAATTGTGCAAGTCACAAGGTCAGTGATGGAACATGCTGCTTCTGACCCCATTTGCCACTTCCTCCTCCCTCTTAGATAAAACAATGATGAAAAGTGTAGAGGAGAAAAATCTGTTTTTTCTTTACCCATCTTAGTTTCTCCAGCAGGAATCCTGTAAATGAGACTGGCCAAAGCCAGATTAACAAGAGAGAAATAAGCAGAAGTTCATTAACATGGGCAGTGAGTAACTCGGAGTGGTTTGAATTTGGGCTTATATATCATCTCAGGCCAAACAAAGGGGAAAGGGTTTGGGGCTCTTGGGGAGAAGAGGGGGATGAGAAGACAAGTCGTGGAAAGGTGGCCAGGAAGATTACAATAAACTTGTTTTTTAGTAAAATGATGTTTAGCAAATTTTGCTATGCAGATTTGCATTGGTGATGAGAATTGTTACGAGTCCTCCTCTTCCTGGGATGGGCAAGAAAGCACACATGTGTGTTCTCACTCACTCAGTTGTGTCCAACTCTTTGCGACCCTATCAACTGGAGCTCACCAGGCTCCTCTGTCCATGGGATTCTCCAGGCAAGCATACTGGAGTGGGTTGCCATTTTCTCCTCCAGGGGATCCTCCCAACCCAGGGATTGAACCCATGTCTCTTGTGTCTCCTGGACTGGCAGGCATATTCTTTACCACTGAGTCATCTGGGAAGACCATGAGCAAGAGAGACATCTCCACAAATGAACGTTTCCTTTGTGAAAAGAAAACTTGTGCCCTTCTTTAAGAGTTCTTCCTGCTGGTTTTCAATTGCTCTTTAACTCAAAATAACCCAAATGCCGAAGACATATATTTGGAGGCAGCATCTTCTGGTACCTTTTAGAAGATAAGCCACACCTAATAATAATACTTCTTAAGAACTAAAGAGCCTCTTGATGAAAGTGAAAGAGGAGAGTGAAAAAGTTGGCTTAAAGCTCAACATTCAGAAAACTAAGATCATGGCATCTGGTCCCATCACTTCATGGCAAACAGATGGGGAAACAGTGAAAACAGTGGCTGGCTTTATTTTGGAGGGGCTCCAAAATCACTGTAGATGGTGATTACAGCCATGAAATTAAAAGACGCTTACTCCTTGGAAGGAAAGTTATGACCAACCTAGATAGCATATTCAAAAGCAGAGACATTACTTTGTCAACAAAAGTCTGTCTAGTTAAGGCTGTGGTTTTTTCGGTAGTCATGTATGGATGTGAGAGTCGGACTATAAAGAAAGCTGAGGGCTGAAGAATTGATGCTTTTGAACTATGATGTTGGAGAAGACTCTTGAGAGTCCCTTGGACTGCAAGGAGATCCAACCAGTCCATCCTAAAGGAGATCAGTCCTGAGTGTTCATTGGAAGGACTGATGTTGAAGCTGAAACTCCAATACTTTGGCCATCTGATGCAAAGAGCTGACTCATTGGAAAAGACCTTGATGCTGGGAAAGATTGAGGGCAGGAGGAGAAGGGGATGACAGAGGATGAGACAGTTGTCCACTGACTCAATGGACATGAGTTTGGGTATACTCCGTGAGCTGGTGATGGCCAGGGAGGCCTGGTGTGCTGCGGTTCATGGGGTCGCAAAGAGTCGAACACGACTGAGCTACTGAAATGAACTGAACTGAACTAAGAGTCATACATATACTAATTTATTTAATCTTCCCAACAACCCAATAAGGCAGGTACTATTATCATTTTCACTTACAGATGAGGAAAATGAGACACAGACAGGCCATGATCGCACAGCTAAGGGTTAAGAGAACTGAGATTAGAATTTAGAAAGACTGGTCCTAGAACACGTGTTCTTATGCCCTGAGCAATGATTTTTCCCGTTTCCTGTGGCAGAGCAGAAGGACTCTGAGTAATTACAAGTATAATATTCCTTGAAAAATGAAAGCACATATACACTCCTATTTCCCCTCTCTTCGCCCTGAAGTCTTCCCTCCTAACCATCACATTGCCAGGAACTCTACCGTTAGCAATCATTTCTCTAGACAGCGGTATTAGTCCTCCTTGCTTAAAGGCTCTTGCCTCCTTCCCCATCCCCCCTACAGACACATGCATGCACACAGAATAGTCTAAAACTCCAGCAGCCTGTTGTCCATGACTTTGATCGCTTGCCTCTGCCCCGCCCCGCCTCTTCCTCACACCCTGCCTTCCCAACTCACCAAACCTTTGGAACTTACTTAAAGGGGCCACGATCTCCTGTCTTGCAGTGCAACTTCCAAGCTTCCCACTTGGCTAGTGGTAAAGAACCTGCTTGCCAAAGCAGGAGACATAAGAGATGCCAGTTCGATCCCTTGGTCTGGAAGGTCCCCTGGAGGAGGACATGGCAACCCACACCCTTATCCTTGCCTGGAGAATCCCATGAACAGAGGAGCCTGAAAGATCATGGTCCATAGGGGCGCAAACAGCTGGACGCTAGTGCAGTGACTCAGCACATACACACACACTCGTCTTTCAGTTTGGTGCTCTCCTCCTTGCGGCCCGTTGGACGCCTCTTTTTTAAAGTTCATTGCTGCTCTCCCAGTTCACCTTCAGGGCATGTTCTCGGTGCTCCTGTAGCAACTTGAGCATTTTTTTTTTTTCCAATGGGGGAATAATGGTTTGAGCAAATTAACTATGAAAAGGTTATTTTTCTTTATCTTTGTATTACCTGTCAGTTCCTGTTACTTAGTAATGAAAGGATTCAAAACGAGTCTCCCTAAAATGTGCCACTTTGGCATGTGGGTTAATTTGAGGTGAAATCAATCAAAGTCCAAAAGATATAAGAAGAGATTGTTACCTCTCCGTTTACTCCCCAAAAGACACTAGATCGAGCATCTGGCCCAGAAAGAAAGATATCATCAAAAGTAGCTTCAAAGAATATGGACAAGTTCTGATAAACTGGGGTTGGGGGAAGTAGGCAGGGTCTAGAGACTAAATTCCTCTGCGTCCCATGGTCTCTGTGTGGCAGGGCAAACATTTGTTTACCAAACACTTGCCCATCTTCCTTCACGATTTCTTCCTCGCCTTTGTAGCCCCCGTCCCCTACCTCCTTCTTAGTTCAGAATGGCATATTAACACAATTACCTAACTGCCTGTGGGCCTCGTATTCTTATGGGGTTCCTGTACAGACATAATCAAATTTGTTTCTCTCCTGTTACTCTGTCTTATCTCAATTTAATTATTAGAATGAGCAAATGAACCTAGAACAGCAGAGGACATTTTTTTCTGTCTCAACAGTTGGTGACCCAGATGGGACTGACTTTTCTTGCTGGACACTGCTCACTCTGAGGCTACCGCAGTTGAGAAAACTTGGGACTGCTGACAATAAGCCAGCAAAAGGGGGAAATTCTCACCATGTCAGTCTTCTAGCCTGCAAGGTCCACTGGAAGCGAGAGTGGTGAGAGTCTTCTCTTACTTTTCTGCACTTAAATTAGCATGAAAAAAATATCTGTGAAACTAGTTTCTTAGGTAGAGCAGCTCTGGTAAAGATCTGGTGTGGGCTGCTGCTGCTGCTGCTAAGTCACTCCAGTCGTGTCCGACTCTGTGCGACCCCATGGACTGCAGCCCACCAGGCTCCTCCGTCCATGGGATTTTCCAGGCAAGAACACTGGAGTGGGTCGCCATTTCCTTCTCCAATGCAGGAAAGTGAAAAGTGAAAGTGAAGTCGCTCAGTTGTGTCCGACTCTTAGCGACCCCATGGACTGCAGCCTACCAGGCTCCTCCATCCATGGGATTTTCCAGGCAAGAGTACTGGAGTGGGCTGCCATTGCTGTTGTGGGCACTCTTGCTCTTTTATTGGCCCTTTCCCTCCCAGAGATGACCACTGTTTCTCTCTCCCTCTTCTGTCATTTCTCATAAGATGGAAAACCGTAGAGTAGAATAGAGGCGTAGACCCTCGGAGCCTGAAGTTTGAGTCAGCCTTTCAGACCGGTAAGTTCATGACTCTCACCAGACCAGGGCCTATTCTGACCAATTATCCCCAGGTCTTTTGATTACTTAACTAAATGAAGTCTTCTCGGCATTAAAGGAGCATGGTTTTCGTCAGAACTCTACAAATTTCTATGTTTGCCTTTGAAATCTTCTTGTCATTTTGTTTAAATGCATAATTAAGTATTGTTTCATAATGATCTGTGATTCTATTTAGTTGTATTCAAAACTTCTGATATTTTTAATCAAATTTTAAATGAAGATTTTTTGTAACCCACAAGTAACTGTGGGATTTTCCAGAGGGCCTCTGAAACATCTTAAAAGTTTTATTCTCTCTCCTTATAAAAAGAAAGATGTTCAAATAATTAGCTTTGTTTAATAAGTTCATGAAGAATTACCAAATAAGTGATGCTAAACCTTAGATTATATTTATATAGATATATGTTATTAATGTGAGTGCTCCAAAAATTGTATGAAATATTTAAAATTCTGATATGTCCTGGTATGCTGTTAATTAGTCATAATTACAGTTATTATCCTAAAATGTTTTATGTCATAGAAATAAGTAAGTTTCCTCATCAATTACATTATAATAAATGCTTGTCAAATCTTTAAAAATGGACATTTTAAAGTATTTCATCATTTACTCTGTAATTATTTTACTCTGATGCTTTTGCCAAAGTGTTTTTGCAAAACTTCATCTTCAGAGAGATTCATGGAAAAGACTTTTACAAGTATTCTAGAATGCAACTTCCTGATAATTTTAATTTTAATATCATTTAACTAAAATGAGTAAAAATTTTCAGAACTAGTGGGAAAACTAGATTTGAGTATAACAAATATTAAGTTCATTGGACTGAATGAATTCATAGAGGATGATAATAATTTTTTATGACTTTTTCTTTGAAACACTGCTGGTTCTTTTGTTTTATTTTTCCCAGAGTGGAGCAAGCTTTTTTCTCTTTTCTCTCTGCTGCCTATGTAGCTGTTGTTTAGTCACTCCGTCCTGTCCGACTCTTTGTGACCCCATGGACTGCAGCCTGCCAGGCTCCTCTGTCTATGGGATTTCCCAGGCAAGAAAAAGGAATGGGTTGCAATCCTCTTCCAGGAGATACTACCTATGACTTAGAGCAATTTGGTAAAATATATCTTTGTGAACAAAAATGAAACACATTTTTCCCTGCCTGATCCCTCCAGAATTCAGAAATTGTCAGGGAGTATTCTTATTTTCATAGCAATTATTTGCACAAGTTCACTAAGAACCTGTTCTCCTTGTAACAGGACACAATTAGAAACCTTGGTTATATTACCAAGGCTTTGAATGAAATGTTGCATTTGAGAGGAAGGTATATAGACTAGTATATGACCAGACAGGTTTAAGGAACTAAGGTTGACTTTCTGGAACCAATAAAGCCCATTGCACAAATAAGCCTGGACAACTTGATATCAACTGTAGAGAAGTCACTGGAACAGTTCATGTATGGACAATTTTTGTGCCTGTGGCTGTGTGGCTACTCAGAAAGGTCACGAGAGACATTCAAATTGAAAACCAATAAATATATCAAACTGACATTGCCGGCCCTCATACCATCTGAAGATGCCTTGAGCTGGACATCTGGAAATCTCCAATGACTGAGTCAGCTCCAATCATTGACCCCTGTTTTATTTTGTCTCCATGGACATGCTTCTTATTAAGTACCTGACTGCTTGCAACATAGGCCTCGCTTTTGGAACCCACCTGACTCACACCTCTTAAAATGAGACACAATTGTTTAACCAAATTAATCTATTTTCAGACTAAGGGACTGGTTCAGTAAGATAGAGCAATCTACTAACTCAATTTCTGGGCTATAAAATTTCTTGACTAAATTTTAAAGGCAGGCCTGGAGGGTTAGAGAAAGATTCTCCCCCAAATGTGTCCTTTCGGCATGTGGATTAATTTGAGCTGAAGACCATCAAGGCCCAAAAGACTCAGGAATAACTTTTTACCTTTCTCCTTAAGAGCTATCACCAAAGACAGCTGAAAGAATATGGACTGGGTGTGGTGAATTGGGGCAGGGGGAAGGTAGGCAGGGCCTAGAGACTAAATTCCTGTGTCCCATTGTCTCTGTGTGGCAGGACAAACATTTGTGTACCCACTACTTGCTTTTCCTAGCTTCCTGTAAACGGTCTTCCTTCCCTTTGAAGCCCTAAACACCCTCCTTCCCTTCTCCTTAGCTCAGGATGGCATGTAAGTCTCAGCTGCCTGACTTTCTATGGGTCTCATATATTCCTATGGGGCTCCTGTATATGTATAATTAAATTTGTTTTTCTCCTGTTAATCTTTCTTATCTCAATTTAATTATTAGGCCAGGCAACTGAGCCTAGACGAGTAGAGGAATTTTTTTCTTCCCCAACAGTAGATATTTGATAAAGTTGCTCTAGGCCAATGCTGTTCAACACTCTATTATAAGCTAGTTTATCAGTATCTTTCTTCCATAATAGAAATTTTTTTCCTGATTATTAAAGGAAAGCATTCTCATTATAAACATTTCCCATTATTCCAAGAAAATGAAAAGGAGAAAACAAACATCACTGATAACACAGCCACCAGAAATATCCTTTAGCTAGTTTTCTACAGGAGCAGCTAGCTGAAAAAGGATGACACCTGTGACAAGTTCATTCAACATGAACAGGGGCAAGAGAGAAGGAGAGACCTAAATCATAGAGCAATGCCCTGGCAAGGCACTCCTGAGTTAAACACTTCACTGGATATGTTCCAGACCAGCAGGGAAAAGCATGAGGTCACTGGTTACTGAAGAAAGAGCACATGAGAAATAGGACAGCAAAATCTATAGCAAGAGAATAAAGGACGAGGCTTTTCTGCTGCCTTCAGAGAGCAGAACCAGGGCACGTGTAGAAAATCTGCAGGAAATCCATCTTTGACTCAATTTAAATAACTTCCTAATGATCAGAAAGATCTACAAAAACACTACATTGCCTTCTGAGCTAGTAAGCAGCCTGTCCCTATCCCTGCAGATATCCAGATAGCTGCTGATGCTAAAGAAAAGTTACTCATGGCACTCAACAAAAGATGGTAAGGCAGACTATATTCAAAGGGATGGATGGTTACTACAAAGGGGTTTTACAGTAGGAAAGAGAGATGAGATTCAACTCCAAGTACAAGGAAAAGTGTAAATTTACAGCCAAGGAGCAGAGGGGGAGTCAGAGGATTAAAACTTCCTAAGAGGAAACATCAACAAAGGAATGGGAAAGACTAGAGATTTCTGGAAGAAATTTAGAGATACCAAGGGACAATTTCATGTAAAGATGGGCTCGATAAAGGACAGAAATGGTATGGACCTAACAGAAGCAGAAGATATTAAGAAGAGGAGGCAAGAATACACAGAAGAACTGTACAAAAAAGAGCTTCACCACCCAGATAATCATGATGATGTGATCACTCACCTAGAGCCACACATGCTGGAATGTGAAGTCAAGTGGGCCTTAGAAAGCATCACTATGAACAAAGCTAGTGGAGGTGATGGAATTCCAGTTGAGCTATTTCAAATCCTGAAAGATGATGCTGTGAAAGTGCTGCATTCAATACGCCAGCAAATTTGGAAAACTCAGCAATGGCCACAGGACTGGAAAAGGTCAGTTTTCATTCCAATCCAAAAGAAAGGCAATGCTAGAGAATGCTCAAATGCACAATTGCACTCATCTCACACCCTAGTAGAGTAATGCTCAAAATTCTCCAAGCCAGGCTTCAGCAATAAGTGGACCATGAATTTCCAGATATTCAAGCTGGTTTTAGAAAAGGTAGAGGAACCAGAGATCAAATTGCCAACATCTGCTGGATCATCAGAAAAGCAAGAGAGTTCCAGAAAAACATCTACTTCTGCTTTATTGACTATGCCAAATCCTTTGACTGTGTGGATCACAATAAACAGTGGAAAATTCTGAAAGAGATGGGAATACCAGACCACCTGACCTGCCTCTTGAGAAACCTATATGCAGGTCAGGAAGCAACAGTTAGAACTGGACATGGAAGAACAGACTGGTTCCAAATAGGAAAAGGAGTACGTCAAGGCTGTATATTGTCACCCTGCTTATTTAACTTATATGCAGAGTACATCATGAGAAACGCTGGGCTGGAAGAAGCACAAGCTGGAATCAAGATTGCTGGGAGAAATATCAATAACCTCAGATATGCAGATGACACCACCCTTATGGCAGAAAGTGAAGAGGAGCTAAAAAGCCTCTTGATGAAAGTGAAAGAGGAGAGTGAAAAAGTTCACTTAAAGCTCAACATTCAGAAAACGAAGATCATGGCATCTGGTCCCATCACTTCATGAGAAATAGATGGGGAAACAGTGGAAACAGTGTCAAACTTTATTTTTGGGGGCTCCAAAATCACTGCAGATGGTGATTGCAGCCATGAAATTAAAAGACGCTTACTCCTTGGAAGGAAAGTTATGACCAACCTAGATAGCATATTGAAAAGCAGATATTACTTTGCCAACAAAGGTCTGTCTAGTCAAGACTTTGGTTTTTCCAGTGGTCATGTATTGATATGAGAACTGGACTGTATGGATGTGAGAGTTGGACTGTGAAGAAAGCTGAGCACCGAAGAATTGATGCTTTTGAACTGTGGTGTTGGAGAAGACTCTTAGGACTCCCTTGGACTGCAAGGAGATCCAACCAGTCCATCCTAAAGGAGATCAGTCCTGGGTGTTCATTGGAAGGACTGATGCTGAATCTGAAACTCCAATACTTTGGCCACCTGATGCGAAGAATTGACTCATTGGAAAAGACCCTGATGCTGGGAGGGATTGGGGGTAGGAGGAGAAGGGGACAACAGAGGATGAGATGGCTGGATGGCATCACCGACTCAATGGACAAGAGTTTGGGTGAACTCTGGGAGTTGGTGATGGACAGGGAGGCCTGGTGTGCTGTGATTCATGGGGCCGCAAAGAGTCGGACACGACTGAGCGACTGAACTGAACTGAACTGAAGAGGAAACATCAGGGCTAAGAGGATTCTGATTAAATTAACCTAATGGGATTCTTGCTGAAGGCATGCCAAGGTGATTCCAGGGTGATTAGACATCACCTGGGAAATAGTGGTGAATGAAGAACTTAATCAGATATTAAAGGTAGAGGATTTTGGTTAAACTGATTTAGCAGAATTCCTGCTAAAATTGGACAAAGAAAAGTTTAACACAGAGACCCAAAAGTCACAGCTTAGTTGAGAAGACAGTTCAGAGGTGCCCAGTGTGGATTTTGATCAAGAAGAGAATCTTTGTTACTGAGAGAGATGCATTCATTTACTGTCAGTCAGTAATTCCATCAATATTTATTGAGCATCTGCTATTTGACAAATGATGTTCTAGGTGTGGGGAACCGAAGTCAAATGAGACCTGGTGGGCCTTGTCCTCAAAAGGCCATCCATCAATGGGAGGGTATTGCTAAAACAGGTGTGATTTCTGAGATGCTTTCTACCTACAATATCCAATGAATCTTACTTCTAAGAAGTCTTGTCCCAGCAAATCTCACAAATACATTCCAACTTGAATGTGAGTAGAGAAGATGGGAGGGTTTCCTGTGATACCCTTCTGTCTCCTCTCCAAGAGGGTATTGCTTCTCCTCTAAGGGAAAACCTAAGGAGTAGCTGCATTTCTAGTTGCTGCTGCTGCTGCTAAGTCACTTCACTCGTGTCTGACTCTGTGCGACCCCATAGACAGCAGCCCACCAGGCTCACCTGTCCCTGGGATTCTCCAGGCAAGAACACTGGAGTGGGTTGCCATTTCCTTCTCCAATGCATGAGAGTAAAAAGTGAAAGTGAAGTCGCTCAGTCATGTCTGACTCTTAGCGACCCCATGGACTGCAGCCTACCGGGCTCCTCCATGCATGGGATTTTCCAGGCAAGGGTAGTGGAGTGGGGTGCCATCGCCTTCTCCGGCATTTCTAGTTAGGCTTAGGAAAATCCACTTTCCAAAATGGTTTGGATTTTTACAGGATTTTATCTAAGTTCCATCATGGGGCAAACCTGGCTCATGACCAAGGGATTATTTATTTCATAAAATAGCCTGCAGTTGTGTTCTTCACAATGCAAGTGCTCCTCATGTCTTTAGGACTGGATTTAATCTCACCAATAATCCTATCAACTTTGAGGAGGTTACCTATTTGAGAAATCAAGCCTCAGGTGTTTTAGCTCCCTGGTTCTTTGTTTACTCAGACAGGTACACCAGCTCCTCCCCATCTTGCTCTCCATGCTGTATGCTCAAAATCCCTTTCCACCATTACAGTTGATCTGGGACCTCTGCAGAGACAGCTTCGTGGAGCACCTATATGATGATAGAGAAAAGACTGGCAAGTCCTTGGAGTTTTGGCTGACGAGGACTGCAGGGGCACACAAGATGGTCCCTTCACGTGAACTGAATATCAGGTACTTTTCACCAGGACTTCCCTGGTGGCTCAGACAGTAAAGAGTCTGCCTGCAATGCAGGAGACCAGGTTCGATCCCTGGGTTGGAAAGATCCCCTCGAGAAGGAAATGTCTATTTATTCCAGTATTCTTGCCTGGAGAATTCCATGGACAGAGGAGCCTGGCAGGCTACAGTCCAGGGGGTTGCAAAGAGTCTGACACGACTGAGTGGCTAATACTGTCACTTTTCACCTGGCAAAGATCTTACTCTGTCCTACATCCTAGAAACTCAATTAGTGCCCCCATAGTAGTTCTCTCTGCCCAATGGTCTGGAGCCCCAACTTGGCTGTTTTACTCCAACAAGATCCCGGAACCAGATTCTCCTCCTTTTTGCTTTTTCCTCAGCCTCTTCTCATTTGCAGAACATGCTTGCATTACCCTCAACCCAAAAGCTTTATTTTGTTTTTCTTTTTCATTAGACCCCTGAGTGCAATTTTAATGACTCCTAAATAATTAACATGCTTGCCTGTACACACACGCACACACACACACATATGCATGCACACACAATAGACGTTCCTTTGGCTTTATGGCAGGAGGGTCTGGTCTTCAGAAGCACAGTTACCAGTGGGAAAATGTTTGTATTTTATCGAAGAGAAGGTCACCTTCCTGTTCATAAGAGAAATTGACTTTTAATTCAACAAAGTAAAAGCCAAAAGTAAGTTGAGTTGTTGACATGAAAAAAGAAAAAAGAAAAAGTAGATTGTACTTTAGCATTCTGATATGTGTCCGTGGAAGCTCTAGCCAAAGCAGCTTAATGACTCCTGGCTCAGATGGGTTGGAAGCACTCCAAGACTGGCCAGGAAAACAGTGGAAGAAACCAGGAAGATGGCAGATGGCACGAGAAGAAATGATGCCTGGAGTGGGCCCGCCTGACTGTCAGCCTCAGCAGAGCTTTCCCAGCCTCTGCCGCTTGTTTCTATGTCCTTCCTAGATTGAGTGGTCCAGGTAGGGTGAAGTTGTGGCAGGAGTTCTGTCAAAAGTCCCAGATAGGCAGTGGGGTAAGTTGTCCGGGTGTTTTTTGCAGATAATTCCTTGAAGGAATTGCTTCACAGAGTAGAAGAAGGAGGAGAGAAGTAAATGGCAAGTTTTTGTGATAGAAAGCCTCCTTATGAAGCTGTGATTTGAATTCCCATCAGCAGAGCAGCTGTGTGTGGGTATATACATTATTCTCTGCGAAAATGAGAAAAAAACAACAGCCTAAAGCATCAGTTCAGTTGCGCAGTCGTGCCCGACCCTTGGCAACTCGGTGGCCTACAGCGTGCCAGACTTCTCTGTCCATCACCAACTCCTGGAGTTTGCTCAAACTCATGTCCATTTAGTCGGTGATGCCATCCAACCAGCTCATCCTCTGTCATCCCCTTCTCCTCCCACCTTCAATCTTTTGTAGTATCAGGGTCTTTTCCAATGAGTCAGCTCTTCACATCAGGTGGCCAAAGTATTGGAGTTTCAGCTTCAGCATCAGTCCAGTGAATATTCAGGACTGATTTCCTTTAGGATGGACTGGTGTAGTCCAAGGGACTCTCAAGAGTCTTCTCCAACACCACAGTTCAAAAGCATCAGTTCTTCAGTGCTCAGCTTTCTTTATAGTCCAACTCTCAGTGAAAGTCTCTCAGTCATGTCCATCTCTTTGCAAACCCCATGGATAGTCCTTGGAATTCTCCAGGCCAGAATACTGGAGTGGGTAGCCTTTCCCTTCTCCAGGGTATCTTCCCAACCCAGGGATCGAACCCAGGTCTCCCACATTGCAGGTGGATTCTTTACCAGCTGAGCCACAAGGGAAGCCCAAGAATCCTGGAGTGGGTAGCCTATCCCTTCTCCAGCGGATCATGCCAACCCAGGAATCGAACCGGGGTCTCCTCCATTGCCAGCAGATTCTTTACCAACTGAGCTATCGGGGGCTAAAGGATAAGTTGAGGCGAAAGTCTGGGCCTGGCACAAGGCTACATTTACCCAGAATAGGCATCTTTTCTCAGCCCCATAAAGGCACTGAATATCTTAGCTTGTCTTCATAACCATCATAGTCCACAGTCTGTTTCCCTGCCTGGAGAGAGCTGGAAGCAGCAGGACAAAACCCTGGATCATCACCATGTCTACATCCTCCCATCGCCCCCTGTACTCCTCTTTATGGACAGGGGCATTGAAGGCAGCTTCAACGGGAGAACGCATGAAGGGCTGAGGTGTCCGGGGAATCTGTTTCTTGTTCAGTGACTGCCTCCCAACTGCATACTGTGGACAAGTCACCTAATCTCCTTGGATCTTGGTTTCTTCATTCCTAAAATGACATCGATCACACGTCCTAACCGCCTTGAAGCTTACTGGGACAAGGAAGCAGATTTCCTGCCTTTCAGCCTTGTGCTCTGCCCCTCGCCCACCAGACTTCAAGTAAGTGAGAGAACTCTATTTGCTGTACCCAGAGTCTGCTTCTGAAAGTGCTGCAGAGTATTTTCCCAGGGAAAATGTCCTTGGGCGCTTGCAGGCATGGCCCGAGCAGTCACAGACCCTGGACCATTTTCTATCTCTGCGGCATTCTTTCAGAGAGGGAGGGTGTGAAGGTGCTTATCAAATTTGCGCAAATAACTCTGAGCCGCTGAATATGATGCTGCCTACCTGTGCTCCCTCCAGCCCTCCACCTGCTGCTCTCTGCTCAGGCCCTCCCCTGAGATGATTGGGGAAAGGCTGAAGTCCTCTTAAGCCAGTGTGGTGTCATCATCACCATGCAAAAGGTAGGTCTCTTTGCCCTTCAACCCAGCATGCCTTGTGGAGCAAAGCCTCTGTTGAGATCATCTGCTTGAAACTTCAGCTGCCAGGTGGATGCTTCCAAAGCTCTCCATCCAGCAACCCTTGGCACTGGAGATTTAGTAGCCGATCAGGCATGAGGGCTTCCAATTTACGGTTCAGAGAAAAGAAACCCTATTAATCTGGGACCTTTTATTCTACCGTAAATCCCGGCCATATTTAACTCAGCCACTATCAAGGTTCTCCCCTATCTGCCAACAGCACAGCCATAATATAAAGCTTGTCAATTCAAGGAGAAATTAAGATCCTGCTTAGTATTCAAAGAATGGTCGCTTTCACTAGCTTCCCCTCCGAAGCTAGGCATGCCCATCTAGGCGGGAGAGGAGCACCTCCATGCTCTTAGGGAAGCCCTTTAGGCCCTGTGGCTGGGGAAAAAGAGGCCTAGTTTCCTTCCACCTGGTAAATGGGAAATTCAGACTGTCTGTGCCTACGACCTGTTGCCATTCATTTCCCCTCACAAAGCCCAGAGAGTGAAAATGACCCCAAGGCCATGGGCTCCTAAGTGGCAGAGCTACAGCCAGAGGGAGAAGGAGGAGGGGAGTTCTTTTAATTAATTAACAATCGCTTTTGTCAGCATCTCTTATGTTCAAGGCAGGTTTTTTTTTTTTTAATTGAAGAACAGTTGAGTTAAATGTTGTGTTAGAGTCAGGTGTGCAGCAGAATGATTCAGTTATATATTCTTTTTCATGTTCTTTTCCATTATGGTTTATTACCAGATATTGACTAGAGTTTCCTGTGCCATACAGTAAGACCTGCTGTTTATCTATTTTATATACACTAATATGTATCTGTTAATCCCAAACTCCTAATTTATCCCTCCCCCATCTCCTTTCCCCTTTGGTATCCATGTTCATTTTCTATTCTGTGAGTCTTTCTGTTTGTAAATAAGTTTGTACCATTTTTAAGATCCCACGTAAAGATGATATTTGTCTTTCTCTGTCTGCCTCTTACGTATTCTTTCCTATGAAATACTTACAGCTCTGGAAAGTCAATGTTACACAATCTCTACTCAATAAATGAAGAAACTGAGGCTCTGATCGCCCAGCTCTAAAAGCAATTCTTTCTGAGTCGTCATATATTTCCTGAGGGCCTGCTTCATGCCCGGAACTATACTAAAAGCAGGAAATTTTAAAGCGAACAAGAGATTTTGTCTTCTAGCCTAATAGAAACAAAAATCAAGAAATAGAGAGGAAAAATATCAGAGTGCTGAGTGCTCTGTAGAAAATGAAAATAGGATCATGTTATAGAGACAAATAGTAGATTGCGTAGTTAGGGAAGGCCTCCCTGAGGAGGTGACATTTAAGGAGGGATCTGAGAGCAAGAAAGAGCCAGCTCCTACAAAGTGAGAAGAAAGGAGAATCTGAGTAGACATGGTCACTGAAAAGGGCCCAAAGTGGGGCTGGTTTGCACGAGATGAGCAGGAAGAAGGTCGGTGTGGTAGACACCGAGCACGTGAGGTGAGCCCAGCGCTGCAGGCAAGGACCAGAGTAAGGTGCTTGGAGTTTGGGTATAATGAGAACCCCCCGGAGGGTTTTCGGTGGGAGACTGACATCATTTGCATAACTGGCACCCTGCAGCCTGAGATGCAATTGTTTACCTGGTTACGAATCTCTCAAAAGGCCCAGTGGGTCAGATCCTTGGGTCAGATCCTCTATGCTGTTATCTGAGGTGCCAGCCCCTGTCAAGGTTCCCAAAATTCTTGTTCGTAAAGAATTATTTTCTGGCAAAGAAGACAGCAAACCTCTTGAAAATAAAAACATGAAGGGGTCAGGGCAGGAACCTCAGAATCAGCTGAACAGACAGCTCATTCCTGGGTCATGGACCTGAGGTACCAGACCCTGGATGTGCCAATGAGAGCGGGCATGGCTGAGAAGAGACTCAGATGACGGGCTGGGCCAGGAGTCCCTCAAAACCTAATAGTGTGAACAGCCTGTTTAGCTCCCCCAAAACTAACATGAACTCAGAGGGCCAACTTCCAATCCAATCTCTACTCCTTACATTCCCCATGACTTGGCCAAATCACTAAATGTCTATCTCTATTTTCTCAGCTCCAAAAAAGAAATGATTCTACTCCTCTCTGCCTTCACTAGGGCTTTTGGGGGGCAAATAAGATAAGTTCAAACTAACATGCTTAAAAACTATGGGGAAGTTGAATAGGCAACTTCCCATCTCTTGATGCTGATGGCATCACCGACTCAATGGACCTGAGTCTGAGCAAACTCTGGGAGATAGTGAAAGACAGGGAAGCCTGGTGTGCTGCAGTCCATGGGATCGCAAAAAGTCAGACACGACTTAGTGATTGGACAACAACATCTCTTGATACACACTGGCAGCTGTAGAGTCAAAGTCTCCAAAGGGTGATGGAACGTAGAGTTCTCCATCAACCCCAAGCATGCAGTGAGCCAGCCCTCTTCATCTCCTCCTAGGGATGTCAGAGGTGATACCTGGACCACTGGTCCTTCTGCACTAGAATGACATGGAGCATCTAGGGTTGCTTGGAGGTGATACCTGGACCACCAGTCCATCTGCACTAGAATGACATGGCATACCACTGATTCTCTGGCAGAGCCTGGAAATGTGAATTTTTCAAGTATGGCAGTATTCTGCTCTCACTGATGTTTGTAGACTACTGGAGGCCCCAGCGGGTCACCTCCTATTGGCTACAGATAGAACGCTGGTGGAGAGGACTTCAAGACATCACACAGGTCATCTCCTGCTTAGAACAGGTCACAGCTCTACCTTTCTCAAAACAAAGAGTCATCTTATTTGCCCTCAAAAGCCCTAGTGAAGGCAAGAAGGGATAGAATCACTCTTTTTTTAGAGCTGAGAAAAGGGAGACCTTTAGTGATTTGGCCAAATCATGGGGCATGTAAGGAGTAGCGATTGGACTGGAATCCAGCCCTCTGAGTTCAAACTCTGTTGTTTCAGATGATAGAAACCATCTGTCCCAGAGCTGAGGAGAGACACCCCATCCTTGCAGCGCTGGGAGGAGGCTGCCGAGACCCCGGTGGCAGAGCTGCTGTCGGGAAGGCACGGAACAGAGAAAGAAACGCTGTGTTCTGAGGGGAACTTAATTGCTCTGATTTATCTCGAGATGGATGAGGAGCAACCAAGGTCCTCAGAGTACAAGGAGTCCTGGTTTACTGCCCTCTCCCTGCGGCAGGATTTTTACAGGGATAAACGCCTGGACTTGTATCTCTTGATGCCCACCTGGTGAATGAATCTTTTTCCCGCTCACATCCGCCCCTTCTCCACCCGCACAGGGAAGGGAGGGGCCGGCACTGTTTCTCGAGGTGGGGAGGAGGCGAGCGGGAGAAGATGGGGATTTGGGGTGAAATTTCTGTTTGTTCCTGAGCCAAGCATACTTGTCCCACTCTAAGCCCTTCAGGGAAGGGAGAGGAATTAGTTCAAAGGGGCTTCAAAGAAAAAATCATGACTGACTGGCACTTCTGAATCCTGCCCAAGTTGGAGTGAGTCACGGGGGCGGGGCGGAGCAGGGGGGGTGCGGGGGGGGGGGTGAGAAGGGCGGGGGGGGGGGGGGGGGTGGGGAGAAGGGCGGGGGGGGGTGGGGAGAAGGGCGGGGGGGTGGGGAGAAGGGCGGGGGGGTGGGGAGAAGGGCGGGGGGGGGTGGGGAGAAGGGCGGGGGGGGGTGGGGAGAAGGGCGGGGGGGGTGGGGAGAAGGGCGGGGGGGGTGGGGAGAAGGGCGGGGGGGGTGGGGAGAAGGGCGGGGGGGGGGGAGAAGGGCGGGGGGAGGGGAGTAGGCGGGGATAGAGTTTTTTAACCCTTTCTGGGGGAGATGTGTCTGACCAGCCTAAACCAAAGGTCTTGGAGCCTTAAAGAATCACATTGGATTTTATTTAAAATGCAGATTCCTAGGGCCAGCTCCCAAAGACTCTGATTCAGGAGGCCAAGTTCCTGAATCAGTGATGGGTCCCATTTTCACTGAAACTTCTGAGCGTGTTAAGAAGCATAGGCGGGGAACAAAGCAAAGCTGTGTCACTCATACAAGGGAACCAAACCCACGGCCTTGACCTCATTAGTACTCTATTGTCATCAGCTGAACACAACCCATAATCTTGATGGAGTGTGTAAGTGGAGACCCTCCCATGGTGAAACTCAATATTCTTTTCTTTAACCAATATTCTTGCAGTGCTTCCTAGGTCCAAGACCCCCACAAGAGTTTGATGACAAACAACTCAGACTAAGTCCCAGTTTGCCTGGAAGATAATTATTCAAACAAGCTACAATACTAAAGTAGTAAGATGTTAGGATAGGGAGCATGCTATAAGAATAGATGTAATGAAAATCAAATCTCAGTATCCCTGTCATCAATGCCCTGTGGCCTGAATAACCCTGGCAAGCCTTTTGCATGTGTGTGAGTCTCAGCTTTGTCTTCCATATAAAGACACCTCTCCCTTAAGAGTCTTTGAGACAGTGTATCTGTAGCATTCTATAAAAATGCATGTTCTTTCCCAAAGGTGAGAAAGTATTCCTGAGATTCCCAATCTGTCTTCCCTTCCAAAGGCCCCATCATGGTGAATGGTGAGAGAACGTCCTGATGGCCTTGAGTTTTCCCCAAGTCAACAGTGCCAGTGTCTATTTCTGGCTGAGCCCCAGGCAGGCAGGAACCGTTAGCTGGAGGATTTCTGCGAGTCTCATTCTGAATCCCAGCTGTGTGCACTCCTAGATACGCCGTCCACTCCTTGACTATGCCTACCCTATCCATACCTTCCCGACACTCATCATTATGGATGACAGAGCATACCACAATTTTTTCTATGTTACCCAAAAGTATGATCTGAGTACCAGCAGCATCAGTATCCACTGGGTGCTTGTTAAATGTAGAATCATGGCCCCTAACCTACACCTCTTGAATCAGAATCTAAATTTTAGCCCAATTTCCAAATGGTTTAACATGCCTTAAAATTTGGGGCACCTTGGCTTAGAATATAAGTTGATTTCCACCCAGCTGTATAATTTTTTTATTTTAAGAAATAATGGCTCTACACCTACAATGTGCTGGCACTGTGCTAGATGCTAGATTTATCCTGTTGAATACCCCCCAATAGTGGAGAAAACGGTTATCTGAAGTCTTTCAGGAATGAGGCACATTATAGGTTAATAAGAAGTGGTTAATTTGACACCCAGACAAATCTACGTGACAGAATCTAAGAACCTCTCTGATACGGATGACACAGGGTGGGCACATGGGAAGAGTAAGCTGGTGTGGATAGTTGAGAAAGACTTCGTGACGGTGGATGCAAGATTGAAGGATGAGTAAGAGCTGGTCGCTGGACAGGTGGAACAACAAGAGGATAAAATTCCTGGCCAAGAGATGGGGATTACGGACGTCAAAGCAAGAGGAGTCCTGTTCAGCTCTTGGCCGAGGCCCAAGCTCAGCTCTCACCCTGGGAAAGCTCGCCTCCACTTGGTGCTCTGCCAACAATCGCTGCAGGGCCTTGGGCAAACTACCACTCCTCTCTGGGCGCCATCTTCACCTAAAACTTGGGGGTTGGGTTACCACTTGACAGTTCTCAAGAGGGAAAACATTCCTGCAACCTTTAGCAGTGGCCAAAGGGAAAGGAAAAGAGGCAGGACTCTGGGCCAGCCACCAGAGCAGCTGCCAGTCATGCAGGCAGCCTTCTAGATCCACGGATTCAGCCAACTGAATCCAATCAGGATGCAGAGGACTGACCTACCCTGTTTTATAGAAAGGACAAGAGCACCACAGACTTCAGTATCTGTGGGAGTGAGGAGAGGACATAGTGATTCTGAAACCAGGCTTCACCACGCAAATCCTGCCCTTTAAATGCTGAGGACTCTTGCATTTGTTTGCCTTGATGGACTCCACTTAGCTTTTTATGAAAGGACATGTTGGGAACTCCCTGTGGGTCCAGTGGTTGGGACTCTGCACTTTCACTGCTGAGGCCCCAGGTTCAAACCCTGGTGGGGAAAAATAAGATCTCACAAGCCATGCAAAAAAAAAGGACAAGTTAAGGTTGAGTGAGATTTCACATATTTAACGTGTGTCTCAGGCCAGTGTTAACACTGAATGAATGCTTACTCAGCTCTCTAGCACCTCTCCGAGTCACTACCCGCTTGAACTATCAACCTTACAAGCAGAAGACTCCTCTCACTGTATGTCTTAGAGATGTAATTTCCTCTCTTCTGTCTCTCTTTTTTAAAACAGAACTCCTTTCCTAAATGAAATCATGTAAGAAAAACACAACATGAAGAAGATATCAAAGGAATAAAGAAAGCTCTGGGCAGATTACATCTTATTGTTCAGCGATACTCTTTTGTATGAAATCTTCTTGCCTTTATCACCAACACACCTCCAGCCCTTCTGTAGACCCCAGGATTGAAAGTAAAAAGCAATGACTGTAAGGAAAGGGTTCAAGCTGAGATGAAGGTTGTGGTAAGTCCTGGAACTATGAAAGCAGAGAGCTTTCCTACAGGAAGGTATAGACTGGGGGGTGAGGGGGTTGGGGTAGGGGGGACTGGGAGCAGCAGCTTAATGGAGGTTGCTGCTGCTGCTGCTGCTAAGTCACGTCAGTTGTATCCGACTCTGTGCAACCCCATAGACGGCAGCCCATCAGGCTCCTCTGTCCCTGGGATACTCCAGGCAAGAACACTGGAGTGGGTTGCAATTTCCTTCTCCAGTGCATGAAAGTGAAAAGTGAAAGTGAAGTCGCTCAGTTGTGTCCAGCTCTTAGCGACCCCATGGACTATAGCCTACCAGGCTCCTCCGTCCATGAGATTTTCCAGGCAAGAGTGCTGGAGTGGGGCGCCATTGCCTTCTCCGTTAGTGGAGGTTGGGGAATGGGAAAAGGAAAAAGCAGAGGAACAGATGAAAGAAGAAACATTCAGAAACAAAAACAAAAGACAGGAACAGAAAGAGAGCTCCCCCAAAGGCCAATTTAGTGATCTGAGGCAAACTCTATGAATGCCTTAATGCCTTCTGTGTACACAGCCACCTTTTAAAGAAAGGGGCCCTGATCCATCCTTCCCCACTTGCTGTTATGGGCTGACTTGTATCCCCCAAATGATATGCTGAAGTTCTAACCCCCACGCCTTGGAACATAACCTTGTTGGGAAATAAGGTCACTGTGGATGTCATTAGTTAAGAGGAGGTCATACTGGACAGGGTGGACCCTCATCCAATTTGACTGGTATCCTTATAGAGATAAGAGAGAGAGAGATACACGGGACGAACACAGTCATGGCAGCAGAGGCAGAGACTGAGGTGCGGCAGCTGCAAGCCAAGCATCACTGGCCACCGCCGGAGGCCAGGGCTTCCCTGGTGGCTCAGACTGTAAAGAATCCGCCTGCAAAGCAGGAGACCCGTGTTCAGTCCCTGGATTGGGAAGATCCCCTGGAGAAGGGAACAGCTACCCACTCCAGTATTCTTGCCTGGAGAATTCCATGGACAGAAGAGCCTGGCAGGCTATAGTCCAAGAAGTCACTAAGAGTCAGACATGACTGAAAGACTTTCACTTCACCAGAAACTAGGAAGAGCAAGGAATGACTCTCCCCTTCTGGTTTCAGAAGAAAATTGGCACCTTGATCTTGGACTTTGAGCCTCCACTATTGTGAGACAGTAAGATTTTGCTCTTTTTAGCCACTCTAAGGTGGTGGTACTTTATTAAGGTGGCCCTAGGAAAACAACACACTTGCTTTGAAACTAGCCATGGGTTTTGCTAGAGAAATCATCCTTGCTACTTAGCAGATCAGTTGGGCATGGATGTGGACACAGAGTCCAGGGTGCCTCAGAGCCAGCCTGGCGCTCTCTGTCTAGTTGGGTCCTTCTCATTCATTGGTGACAAAACAAAAGAATGATCAAGCATTCCAGATTACCCAGGACTGAGGGGGGTTCCTGGGACACAGGAATTTCAGTCTGAAAAGGGAGGTAATCCCAGGCCAACAAGGATGAGCTGGTCATCTAATGAGAGGGAGTCGAGAGAGGGGAGGAAAAAGAAAGGTTTGTGTGATGGGAGAAGTTGTCAGCCCGCAGAATGTAGAACAGATATAGACCAGTCCTGGGCAGGCCTTGCCTTCCTGTGGCTCAGCCAGATGGGCCTCTTTGTCAGTCCAGGGGAACCGGTACTCAGGATTCAATCAGGACCTCTACTCTGACCAACGACTCTTGGGAAGGGGATGGTGGGGAACGGGACCATCCCCCTCTGCAATCTGGAAGACTCCCCTCTGTCCAGGAAGGCTCCAAGGGTAGGAGCCCTTCACACCGAACTTGCCATCACATCCCACTCAGCAGAACTGGTCCACCTTATTCCACCAGTCCCGCAGGGAGTCTTGTAAGGGAGGGAGCCCATTTCACTTCTCGCCTTTTCTTTCACTCCACAACAGCCACAAATCTTCGCTGGGATGTTCTCAAGGATGTGTAAAAAGTGTCATTTATCAGTTTATCCCCTGCAGGTGAGAGAAGTCCTCTTGCTTATGTTTCTCTTTTCTCCCAGATATACACCTATTGTAGCAATTTTCAGAATGTAACTCAGTCATGACTGGTTTTATAGGCATCCTCCTCTCCTTGAAACAGTTTCCTTCACAGCGGAGCCCTCATCTTGCGCGTCTCTGAGACCCTGAGGACCTGGGAAAAAGCCTGGCAAGGAGAAGGTCCTCTTACGTCATCTGACAAGTGACCTAATTAATAAATTCATGAGTTGGTTAGTGTAGATCAGCACGATCTTTCACCTGGAGTCAGGTATTTATGACCTGGCACTGTCTGGATCTGTGATGTGTTGGTCATGAAGCCGTTTGCATGTGTCTAAAATAAAAGAGGTGAGGGGAGGAAACCCATCAGAGCCCTGCAGCCTCAGAGGGCTCGCCTGAGTGAGGAGTCGCTGTGGCCAACCCCCAGGGCAAGTCTAGGTCTTATGCTGGGGCAGTGACAAGTGCTCAGAAAGTGGGGGTAGATCCCTGGACCCACCACGATGGGTTCTTCCCTAATCCTGCTTCGTCCACTCTCATCTGATGACCATGAAAAGGAAACCGAGCTAGGGAAAAGCCCAACTGCTGAGCTCCAGACAGCAGCTCGATGAAAGACAAACGGGATGGATGGGCTAAGAGAACAGTTGGCTTGAACACCCTAGAACGTGAATCACAGCTCAGAAGGACGGCCCCAGATGATGGGGCAGTGGGCCCACCTTCTGCTCTCCGTTGCCCTGCTGTGTGCATCCAGTCCTGTGGTCTAGCCTCTCTGAGCCTCCATTATCCCATTTCTACGCTCAGCTAATCATCCGTCTGTCCCTGGTCCATTGGGGGGACATTGAATCAAGAAATGCCAGACATCTTGAACTCTTCTCAAGAGGAGACCTAGAGCAATTTAAAGCAGAGAATTTTCTCTGCCTTAAAATGACTCCCAGAGCTCCAAGGACAGCTACTTTAGAAAGCCTACTGATGGATTAAAGTTTATGAACCTGAAAGCTAATGTACCTTTCTCTATGAAGAGCAGGGCACTGCTGGATTTTTGGCTGCACAGAAACTCAAACACTCACGCAAGAAGCCTATTAGTAAATAAGGCTTATCCTTTGTAATGTGGAAGCAGTCTACTTCTAAAACAGCACTGTTCAAAATTCTTCTGTTCTGAATTTTATTTAAAAAAACAGATAGGCCTAATGTTTCACTGACCTCCTGTGGGCACAATAAAGAAGTACATTCATTTCACAGATCTTCCTGGTGTGGGCTAAGGAAGAACTTCTTAAATCTAGCCATCTGATGGAAAATTCACACTGCGTTTACAGACCTTCTGAGAATGAGATTCCTCATGCTGTTTCATCTTCCCACAAAATCCTCAGGTCCTTGTGGGCAGTTCCCTCTGATAACCGGTACCCAAGTCCATTTCATAGCTGCAGACAGTGGCAGACCGGGCGGTGGACAATGGGCATCATTCAGGAAATGACTGAAGGACAGATTCCTAAGCTCCACTCAGAGATTCAGATCCGGTGAGACCAGGGTGGTTCTGGGAATCTGCATCATATTCCTAAGCACCTGGCTGATTCTGACGTAACTATTTCTTTAGATCTCACTTTGACAAGTTCCATCCTGGAACTTCCTGTTGAATGTGAAAAATGGAAGTCAGACAAATAATCACACAAATACGTGTACAATTACCAGTTGGAGAGAACGAGAAGCTTGACGCATAATGTGAGACTAGAACGCTTGGTCACAGGTGGAGGGGTGGGTAATCTGGATTGAGGGGATCAAGGAGAGCTTTCTCAAGGAAGTAAAATTTCATTGAGTTCAAAGTGAACTAAAGAAAAAATGGGAGAAGGATGCCAGTGGGCACTCAACGTGAGCAGATTTCTGCAAGAGGACAGAAACCAGCCAGTCATATGAAAGGCTAGCGTAGCTAGAACTCAACAGGCCAGGGAGGGTATACGCCGAGTTCCCCCTCCTAGAATGTCCTCTCCACTTCTCCCCTCCAAAGTTTGCCCTTGGGGCTCACTGCCTCTTGCCTCTCTAAACCCTTACCTACCCAACCCTCCTCTCACTCCCCTTGTTCAGTTCTAGACCACCTCGTCCCAACACCTTGCAATTTCAATCAGTTATGTATCACACTGTACTATTCCAAGAGTTTAAAATTTTTCTTTCTCCATAGTAGAAATTCTCTGAGGAAAGGAACTATAGCAAGTTACATCCTTGCACATCTGTTAACATGCATGACATACAACAGACATTTAAAAGATAGTTTGGTCCCTGGGCTGGGAAAATCCCCTGGAGAAGAGAAAGGCTACCCACTCAGTATTCTCGTCTGGAGAATTCCATGGACTGCATAGCCCACGCGGTTGCAAAGAGTCAGACACGACTGAGCAACTTTCACTTTCACTGTAGTTGAAAAAATGACCGTGAAACCAATGGTAAAAAATTATAGGACTGGAAATCTATCTGCACACATGACTTCCCTCTCTTTCAAATGCACATATGAATACACACACGTCTATCTGCAGAGCAGGCTCTAAAAGTGGGGTTGGTAGAAAGGACAACGGAAAATCTGGTCATTTTAGACCACCTCAGGTGATTTTAATCCATTCAAAGGGAAAAAAAAATACTTCTAAATTCTTATGACAGATTAGACACATAGTTTAGACACACATTTCTTCTTTCCCAAAATCTCACTTGTACTACTGCAAAAGGATTTAAAACCTAAACGCTCAAACACAAGCAAGCAACAACATTTTAGAAGCTGGAAAACACATGAAAAAGAATAACTTAGTGACTTAGCAAACTTGCAAAATTTAAACTCAAGCTGATGGTAGAGAAATCCAACAAGTAAAGGTATGCATCCATGCATGATTTTCTAACAGTATGCTCTGGTCATTTGGAAACTATTTTCGTTCATTGATTTATGCAGATCCTCCAATTGTTGACACAGTTCATTATATAACATTCCCAAAAAAGTTGCAACAATTAATACCACCATCAGTCTCAAAATCTTAAGAACTGGGGAGCTATCAAACTTACAGTGGTAGTTAGAATTTCTTCAAAAGTCTGATTTTCACTTGAAAGCTCAGTTTTCTTCTTGTCAACAATATTGTCAGTTGCTCTCCCTGGATTGGCTGGCCCATGTCAGGCCTTTCTTAGAAAATGCCTGCTAAATGCCCAAGTATGAATAATGGTATTTTGCCTATCAGCCATTCTTTCAGGTAAACATGGCGTTCCATGGGGAAAGCTCACAGCTGCTTTTCCACAGATGTTCATGGTACTTTGACATACGGCAGAGTGCTTTATGGACACTTCTTATTTTGCCATACAAAATATTTTGAAGAACCCAATGAAGGTGTCTTAAGGAAACCCAAAGTTTTATTTTTCCCCTCAGCAAATGTGTTGTGGTGAAAAACAGGATTCCTAGTACGTTTGGTGCCGCGGCTTGAGTCCTGCTAAGGTGCCAGCCGACTCGCCCACCACTGCGCTGTCAGAACCAGCGCAAATGTCAACACGGTGGGAAAGGAAAATAATATTTTAGTATTTGCATGAACACTGTCTTTTTTTACATTTGGAATTTTAATTTTTAACTCAGTGATCAAGTTTTTAAAACTGCTCTTTTATTAAGTTAAGAATTTTTTGAACTAGTCTAGTCAAGGCTATGGTTTTTCCTGTGGTCATATATGGATGTGAGAGTTGGACTGTGAAGAAGGCTGAGCACTGAAGAATTGATGCTTTTGAACTGTGGTGGTGGAGAAGACTCTTGAGAGTCCCTTGGACTGCAAGGAGATCCAACCAGTCCATTCTGAAGGAGATCAGCCCTGGGATTTCTTTGGAGAGAATGATGCTGAAGCTGAAACTCCAGTACTTTGGCCACCTCATGTGAAGAGTTGACTCATTGGAAAAGACTCTGATGCTGGGAGGGATTGGGGGCAGGAGGAGAAGGGGACGACAGAGGATGAGATGGCTGGATGGCATCACCGACTCGAGGGATGTGGGTTTGGGTGAACTCCGGGAGTTGGTGATGGACAGGGAGGCCTGGCGTGCTGTGATTCATGGGGTCGCAAAGAGTCGGACACGACTGAGCGACTGAACTGAACTGAACTGAAGTCTAGAGACTGTCATAGTTCATTAATTTTTACATAAAACATTTATCCACAAGAAAATTGCTTTTCATGAAGTAGACACATTATATCAACACCTTTCTCTGCTTTTTGTAAATTTATCCTCCAGGATTTTTTGGGTGGTATTCATGTGAAATTAGAGCAGACTCCTTAGCAATTTCCTATGGCTACTGTTCTTTTTTTTCAGTACTTCTAATTGGATATGGTTACTATGACTCCATGAAATATAATGGAAATGTGAATAAAGAATTTGCTACATCAAAGATTTTAAGCATTTGGTATTTTTAAAAAATCTTTTGTGAATGTGGAAACTAGTAGTGTGGAGCAGTATAAATATTTGAGGTAATGACTTGTGAAGTAGCCCAGTACTGCCTTAAATAAAATCATGTTTCATTTCTTGTTTTATACATGTAAAAAAAAAAAATGTGGTTTGATCTCCTAGATATCCTGAAAGAGTCTTAGGGACATCCAGGGATTCAAACACTGCACTTTGAGAACACTCTCCTAAGGCTCTGCTCACTTACCTGTCCTCACCGCCTGCTGTGTGGCCTGGTTCGTAACAGGCCACGGACCCATACTGGTCTGTGACTCAGGGGTTGGGGACCTCTGCCATGAAGGACCCAGCTGGGCTTGTGAGGTCCTGGTCTCCATGGAACACCTCAGGCTCCAGAAGTTTTGTAAGAAATTGAAGGTCTGATGCCAGTAGATATCGCCTCTGTTTTACATTGCACTGCGGGAGTTAGTTCCTAAGCAGAGAGAAGAGAGAAGCTCCAGTAAGGGCAAGGTCTGGATTCTCTGACCCATTCGGTCTGACCCTTTGCAGTGGGAAATGGCCATCCCATCAAATCCTCCCAGAAGCAGCCAAGCAAGGGCGCTCCTGGCCAAAGGCGGTGGACTTCCCGCAGGCCAAGGGAGAGACCTGGGCTCAGCACCACTGCCAGGCGGACAGTGTGACTTCCACACAGAGAAGTCACTGGGCGAGACGCCAAAGCCACTCCCTGAAGGGAAAATTGGTTCAGAAATCAGCTGTGCCCCTGTCCCACCACCTGCTGCTGAGCAAGAGGAAATTAAAATGCAGGGGCAACCTGTTGACAAGTGAATAGCATTGCTAAAATCTCGAAGGGGTGAGTGGAAAACAGTCCATCATTCATGTAGAACAGAGAACAGATCTGTCTTAGGGCACAGGGCGTTCTGGGTTTGGAACCTCCCTCTGCTCCTGGCATAATCATGCAAGCTCATGTGAGGTGTCAAGCTTATCTGTGTGCACGTCTAGCACGGTGCCTCAAACACAATTAGCATTCAACTAATAATGCAGATTATCATTATCATATTAACACTGCTGTTAGTTTGTTATTAAGCAGATAAACAGATACTTTCAGGGCAATATGAATGTACTAGATGCCCGAACACAATTACCATTCAATTACTGATGCTGATTATCAGGAAAGGCACCAACATAAAAGGAAATGAAAGGGAAACAGAGAAAGAACAGTGAAGGAGCTCAACCTCCCTGATACGGTGGGCTTGCAGGAGAGATTTTGCTCACATCGCTTTTTCCTTATTCGATGAGTCCCGGAGAGACCAGTGGGCAGGATCAGCCACATCAAGCTTTAGGTATCAATCACAGGGACGTTGCTTGAAGCCCCTGAACCTGGACACTTTGGAAATGCAGTTCAGCTAAGTGGAGCTCAAACAGTCTGGCTCAGAATCTGTCTTCCTTTTGCTCTGGGAGGTGAATTCAGATGCTCAGCCAAGCTTCCACCAAGACAGGGCCATGCAGGGGGCAAGATGGTATAAATCCCACCCCAGGCACAGCCCCCTAAGAGCAGGGACAGAGGGACATCAGTTTCAGGGCTACTGGCTGAGCATTTAGCTGGATGACTGAGGTGGGGTGACAGGAGGAGCACGGAAAAGCGTCCTGCCTGGTCTGCCATCCCAAAACACGCCCTGATAAATCACTGCCAGTTTCCACAGAACACACTCCTGGGTGTCTTACAGTGTCTTTTCGCTCCATCTTTCTGGCCTCACCTTGACACGCCCTCCCCAGCTCGCCCTTTCCTCTGCTGCTGCTGCTGCTGCTAAGTCGCTTCAGTCGTGTCCGACTCTGTGCGACCCCATAGACGGCAGCCCACCAGACTCCCTCGTCCCTGGGATTCACCAGGCAAGAACACTGGAGTGGGTTGCCATTTCCTTCTCCAATGCATGAAAGTGAAAAGTGAAAGTGAAGTCGCTCAGTCATGTCCGACTCTTCGCGACCCCACGGACTGCAGCCCACCAGGCTCCTCTGCCCATGGGACTTTCCAGGCAAGAGTACTGGAGTAGGGTGCCATTGCCTTCTCCACCCTTTCCTCTAGCCACACAGAACTTGCCCCCTCTCCGGACCGTTTGAGCTCTGCGCGTTGGGTTCCGCCAGCTGTGGCAGGCCCTCTCTTCCTTTCCTCTCAGAACAATTTCAATATACCTGTCAAAGGCTGGCTCTGAGAACTCACGCCTTTATGGCCCCTTTGCTCTTTGCTCCCTACAGGATATTCACCTGCACTGAAAGTATCTAACAGCATAATGCTCAGCGTCATCAACTAAATGCTACTGATGTTCTAGGCACCTCGTACGTTCATATTACATTTTTTGATCCTGTAGTCACTAAGTCATGTCCAACTCTTTGCAGCCCCATGGACTGTAGCCTTCCAGGCTCCTCCATCCATGGACTTGTCCAGACAAGAATACTGGACTGGGTTGCCATGCCCTTCTCCAAGGGATCTTCCTGACCTAAGGATCAAACCTGGGTCTCCTGCATCACAGGCGGATTCTTCACTGTCTGAGCCACCAGGAAAGCCCCATATTGCCCTGAATACTCTTAATAATAATCTAAGAGTAATGATAATATAGTAATGGTAATCAGCATCACTGATTGAGTGATAATTTTTTTTGAGGTGCTGGACTAGACATTGCATAGGCTTGACACTATTGAACCAATAGCAGAGACAGGATTCAATCCCAGGATGAGCTGTGCCGTGAGATAGAACTCCTCAGTGAGAGAGACTGTGCTTTTTTCACTCCTTGACACTTAGATTATATCAGGCCCTCAAATAAATACTCATAAAAGGAAGAAGTAAGGACATCTGGGAACTTTATCCTCATGTTAATCGCTAGCACCAGCTGAATGTTTAACAATGGCCAGGCACCATGTATAGTACTTTACTTGCCTTCATTTCATTTAATTTTTGCCAAAATACTAATGAGGTCACCACTATGATTATCAGCATCTATCCTAGCACCTGGCACATAATAGATGCCTAGCTAATACAGGTTGACTATGGGTTCATCTCTATTTAAAGATATGGTAACAGTAACCGAGGCTTAGAAATAGTGAGTATTTGGAACATATAGGGTTGGAAATAGCAGAGTTGAGTTGGGAATCCAAGTGTATCTTTCTCCAGGCCCACAGAAGAAGGCAAACAAGAAGGGTCTCGTCCTTTAACACTAGTTTGAATGGAATGCAGTTTTTGACATTTCCAAATGGGCTGTGGGGGAGTTTACTGAGGTGAGCATTTCCTCTGTAGTATTCTTCAAAACTGATGCATGGCAGGAATCAGTCCTGGACTGTTTGGGAAGCCTGAATTCTGGTCCTGGCTTTTGTGCCAAGTAGGAAAATAGCCTCGATGAGTCAAATGACCTCTCTGAGCTCAGTTTCAGCACCATCAAAGCAGGTTTGTTTATAGGCCTAAATGCCAATACAGAGAGAAATAGAAAGTGGGTTTAAATGTAAAATTAGGACCCTTTCGATTAAGATGAATCCAATAGTGACTGCAATAACTAGCATGACTAAGGCCTGATGAAGCCTGTGGGCTCACTGATTCTCAGGCAAGATAAACAACAGCCCAGGGAGCCAGCAGTTCCCTCGCCACCCCCTCCGAAAGGCACCTTCGGGAGAGTCTGATTAGCAGCCTTGCACCTCGCCTGGTCCCAGGCAGCTCTGGGTCCCTAGAGAAGCTGCTGTCATCTCTCTCCCTCTGATTTTATTAGGACCATAATTGTGCATTTCTCCGCTTACCTGTCATGATGAAAGAGCATCATTGTTTCCATAATGCACCATTTGGGAGTGAGGCTAGGGCTCCACACATCACTTCTCATTGCAGTGAAGCGGCACCAAAAAAGCCATCCTTCATCATGTAAAAAACACTCTCCATACCGCAGTGTCTCTATTTGCAACAGCCTCTGAGATATTCATGTGATAGATCATACATTTGCCTGAATCAATATTTCCCTGACACTGGGAAGCCCGCCATCCATCCGTCCCATTTCATTTGATAAAGCCTTTCTGTAGCACCCTTACGCAGGCTGACGGCATCACAGTCCCTCCTCCCCCACCTGATGGATGATGCCCAGATGAGTGACTGCTTCATAAATTACTCTCCTGGGAGCAGAGCCCCCAGAACTCAGACAAGTCTTCCAAGCAGTGGAGCAGACAGCAAGGAGACACGGCATGAAGGGCAAAGGCTCAGGGAACTCAAGCTGGAAATGCTTCATTCAATGACCTAATATAACAGAAGAGGAAATGGAGGCTTGGAGTGGCTAAGTAAGCTTTCCAAAGTCAGACACCTAGTTATTAGTAAGCGTTTAGCTTCCCAGAGAACGTGATCACTGGAGCACTCCGTCAGAGGTAAAATCTCTGCCCTGGAAAGCCCCACTCCTCGTCCTGTGGCTGAAGACATCAGGTGATAAACAAAGAACCCACAGACTAAGCCTGTGAGTGCGACGTGCTCCACCATCCCTGGACCGATCCCTCCTTCCCTCTCAAAGCCTGAGACAGACATGCCTCCTGGAGAAAGCAGTCCCCTGGTCAGTCTGTCCTCCCCATCGCTCCACACCCCACATCCCTCACAGGCAGAACTTGCCGGCGACTGTCTCAGACCAGAAACCCTCACACCATTCCTTGGCCTTGCCCTTTGCACTCCATCTGTGCAACTGCCCAGTTCTTCCCAGCATCTCTGCTGCCCAGTGGTGGCTGGTAAATGTTTAAACAACAAGCAACACCCTCTCAAAGAAAACCCCAGATTTATGGAATTGATTGCTATAACTACCCCACTGTGGACAATTTCAAGGTACCAATATGATGTCAGTGAACCTTGGGATAAGACTTACCTCAGTGCCCCATCACATGGCCTTTCCACCATATAGAAAACCAGATGAAGTAACCTCAAGAGCATAGATATCAGCAAAAAGCAGTCAAACAACCCAGAAGCTATGAATTTTGAGTATTGTATTAACTTTGTGTGTGTGTGTGTGTGTGTGTGTGTGTGCACGCATGCTAAGTCACTTCACTTGTGTCTGACTCTGCTAGGGGATCTTCTCAACCCAGGGATTGAACCTGTGTCTGTTATGAATCCTGCATTGGTAGGTGGGTTCTTTATCACTAGTGCCACCTGTTTGGGTATTTTCAATTGAAGTATAGTTGATTTACAAAGCTGTGTTAATTTCAGTTATATGTGTACACACACACACACTTTTTCACATATGTACATACATATATATGGGGCTTCCCTGTGGCTCAGCGATAACAAATTCGCCTGGAACACAGGAGACATGGATTCCCTCCCTAGATCGGGAAGACTCCTGGAGGAGGGCATGGCAACCCACTCCAGTATTCTTGCCTGGAAAATCCCATGGACAGAAGAGCCTGCAACCCAGTAGGGTCACAAAGAGTCAGACATGAGTGAAGCAACTGAGCATGGACGTACATACCTACCTATTTTCAGATTCTTTTTCATTATAAATTATCACAAGATATTGAATACAATTCCCCATGATATATGGTAGGACCTTGTTATTTATTTTGCAAATAGTTTGTATTTGCTAATCCCAAACCCCTAATTTATTCCTTCCTGCCTTTCCCCCTTGGTAGCCATACATTTATTTTCTATGTCTGTGAATCTATTTCTGTTTTGTAAATAAGTTTATTTGTGTCACTCTTTTTAGATTCCACATATAAGTAATACATGATATTTGTCTTTGTCTGACTTCACTTAGAATGATAATCTCTAGGTCCATCCATGTTGCTGCAAATGGTGTCACTTCATTTCTTCTAAGGCTGAGTAATGTCTCACTGCATATAAGTCCCACATCTTTATCCATTCATCCATTCATCTGTCAGTGAACATTAGGGCTGATTCTGTGTCTTGGCTGTTGTAATTGGTGCTGCTGTGAAATTTAAGGTGCATGTATGTTTTCAAATTAGTGTTTTCTCTGGATATACACCCCAGGAGTGATATTCCCGGATCATATGATATTATCTTTGCTTTTAATATGAATTTAAAATTTTTGAGTTTATGTAAGGGAGTTGGTGATGGCCAGGGAGGCCTGGCGTGCTGCAATTTATGGGGTCGCAAAGAGTCGGACACGACTGAGCGATTGAACTGAACTGAACTGAATTTAAGTTATAATAAAGGCAATGTTTAACACATGACTGAAAATTTAATAACTAGCTCTCATGAGCTGGCACAAGCTGGCCTGAGCACAGCTCTGCATATCTGTGTTGCTTCTGAGGTGACTTGTGACCTCTTCAGTTTTGCCCTCTATATCCTTCAACTGGACAGCTTTAATGGCCTCCAAACCCATCTCCCAGCTTCTGGACCCTTACTCCAAAACTATCCAGCTCTGTCTTTCTAGTCTTCCCTACTCATGGGTGGCAGCTCCCCCATGCCTTCTAACGAAGCATAAACTTGTGTTCTGAGCAGTCGAGGTTCTAAACAGTAAGAGCCCCAAACTTTCCACTGCAGTTGTTTCCCCCAAGCGGTGCACTGCAGTTCCCAAGGCATGCAGAAGCTGACAGGCCTGGGTTTGGCATTTATTTTTGCAGTTTATTAGCTGGGTAACCTGGGGCAAGTTACTTAACTTCTCTGACCTTTAGTTACCCCACATGAAAAGTGGAGAACTCATAGAGTGGTTGGGAGGATTAAATCAGATCACACATAATATTCCTAAGGTCGCGATCAACCCATTTTAGGCAGCCAGTAACAGCAATCTCATCAGTTTCTGTATGAGCTTATCCTGTCTGTAAACACTGGTTCTTTATTGCATCTTGTCTTATTGCTATCCCCATTTGATAGATAAATAGAGATGTCTGGCAGTTATCTCTGCTAAATCCAGATCCGCATCTCCTACATAAATGCTACCCTCCAGCCAATCAGTTTTATTTCCCACTCTTGACTAGCATTCACCTTTTTCCATATGGAAGCTTTTGTTACTAAACTCTGCCTCTCAAAAACTCATTCATTCACTCCATAATAAAAAGACATAGAATCCAATTAAGATGGGCAAAGAATTTGAATAAACATTTCTTCCCCTAAACCCCCATATAAACGGACAATAAGCACATGAACAGATGCTCAGCATCATCAGTATTTAGGGAAATGTAAATCAAAACCCCAATAAGATACCATGTCATAGCCACCAGGATGTCTATTATTAAAAAGACAGACAATAACAAGTATAAGGAGAAGTTGGAATCCTCATTGTTGCTGATGGGGATGAAATAAGTAACAATCACTTTGGAAAACAGTTTGGCAGTTTCTCAAAAAGTTTCATGTAAGCGGTAACATATGACATAGTAATTCTTCTCCTAGGTACGTATCCAAGATAAATACGTTCATACAAAAACCTATACCTAAATGTTCATTGCACCATTACTCACAGTAGCCAAAATTTGGAAATAACTCAAATGTCCTACAACTGGTGACTGGATAAACAAAATGTGGCATACAATGGAGTATTATCCAGCCATAAAAAATTGAAATACTGATATATGCTACAACATGGATGAACCTTGAAATCATGCTAAGTGAAAGAAGCCAGCCACAAAAGACCGCATATTATATAATGCCATTAACATAAAATACCTAGAATACAGAAATCTACAGAGACACAATGTAGATTACTGGTTGTCTAGGATTGAGAAGTGGTGGGAAACAGGAATGACTGCTTATTAGTGCTGGCTTTCTTTCTGTAACAGTGACAAAATGTTCTAAATTTGGATTGCTGTGATGATTGCTTACCTCCATGAATATATAAAACTTCTTACACTGTACACCTTAAATAGATGAATTTTGTAGTATTTGAAGTATATCTCAATAAAAACATTAAAAAGATACCTTGTAGTAAACAATCACGTTTACAATTGCATCAGAAAAGAATAAAATACCTAGGTATAAATTAAGCCACAGAGAGGAATAATCTGTACACTGAAACCCACGTGACACTGAGGAAAGAAACTGAAGGAGAGACAAATACATGGAGACGTTCCAAACCACGGAAGGAAGAATTGATATTGTTAAAATGTCCATAGCGCCCCATAGATGTTGATTCAATGCAACATCTATCAAAATTTCAATGCCATTTTTCACAGAAATGTTAAAAAATATCCTAAAATTTATACAGAACCACAAAAGACCTTGAACAACCAAAGTAATCTTGAGAAAAAAGAACAAAGCTGAAGACATCACGCTTCCCTATTTAAAACTATTTACCGAGCTATAGTAATAAAAACAGACAACTAAACAGAATGGAGAACCCAGAAATACGCATAGGCATTTATGGTCAGTTACTGCCTGACAAAGGAGTCAAGAATATACAATCGTGAAGCGTAGTCTTTTCAGTAAAGGGTGCTGGGAAAACTGACAGCCTCGTGCAAAAGAGTAACCCTACCTCATCTCATACAGAAGGATCAATTCAAAAATGGGTTAAAGATTTGAATGTAAGATCCGAAACCATGAAACTCTGGGGGAAAAAACATATATAAGAGGACAGCTCCTTGACGTCGGTCTTGGCAATGGTTACTTGGGGTATGACATCAAAAGCAAAGACAGAAGTAAGCAAGTGAGACTACAAAAAATAAAACACTACCAAACAGCAAAGGAAACCATCAAAAACCGACCGGACAGGAGAAAATATTTTCAAATCATATACTGATAAAGAACTAATACCCAAAACACATAAAGAAAGCATACAGCTAAAGTAAGAAAAACAGAAGGAAACCCAAGCAATCTAATTTTAAAATGAGCGGAGCAACCGAACAGACATTTTCCAAAGAAGATAAACAAATGTCCAACAGCTACTTAAAAAGAGCTCAACGTCACTCGTCATCAGGGAAATGCAAACCAAAGCCACAGTGAGGTATCACCTCACATCTGCTAAAACGGTTTCATCAAAAAAGGCAAGAGAAAAGTGTTGGTGAGGACATGGCAAAAAGGGACACCTTGTGCACTCTTGGTGGGAATTTAAACGTGTGTAACCACTATGAAAATAGCACAGAGAGTCTCAAAAAACTAAAAGGAGAACCATCACATAACTCAGCAATCCCACTTCGGGGTATACGTCCAAAGGAAATAAAATGACTCTCTTGAAGAAGAAGCTGCACTCACGTGCTCACTGCAGCCTTATTCGCAACAGTCAACACATGGAAAAGACCCAGCTGTCCATCCACAGAGGAGTAGATAAAGAATAAGACACACGCAGGCACACATACACCGCACGCACACACATATATACCCAGTGGAACATTATTCAGGCAGGAAAAGGAGGAAACCTTGCCACCTGCAACAACATGGATGGATTCGGGGGTATTATGCTAAGCAAAATAATCCAGACACCGAAAGACAAATAGCATTTGATCTCGCTTACACGTGGAATCCAAAAATGTCGAACTCATAAAAGCAAAGAGTGAAAAGGTGATTACCAGGAGCTGGGGGCGTCTAAATAGGGAGAGGTTGGTCGAAGGGCACAAACTTTCATAAGATAAGCAGGTCTGAGGATCTGCTCTAAAACATGATAACTATAGTTGATAACAATTGTTTGAAATTTGCTTAGAGAGAACTTAAATGTTCTCATTTAAAAATACAAATAAAAAAGATAAACATGAGAGGTGATAGATGGGCTGATTAACTACGTGGTGAGAATCCTTTCACAATCTGTACATAGATCAAATCATCACAATAAACATTTTAAATAACTTACAAATTCATTTGTCAGCTATACATCAATAAAGCTAAAAAAATATATCCCTTGAAATCGTCCATTCATCCATCAAAGTTTATCTCAGGGGAGGGCCCTTTCCCAGTGCCCACGCCCCTGCTCTCAGCTGCATCGCTCCCATCTCCTAGAATTCACCATGAGGTGCTCTATCTTACTTTCTATATTCTGCTTCCTACCCTAGTTATCTTTGTACCATTTTTATCTATTAGACTAAATAGCTTCGACTCCTGTAAATGTGTAAAACGGAGCAGATTCAACAGTATTCCTGCAAGATGGCTCACATTTGTATTCTTTTATCTTTTTTCAGACAAGGAAGAAAAGAATGGCATTCCAGCCCACTCAGGGGTTCATTGTGCCTGATGTGGGCCCACTCATAGGCCATGCAGCGTACGTGAGCGTCCCCCGGCACAGTAGTATCTGTATTTGTGCAGATGGGTGACTAGTCCATCTCAAATTGGGTAAAAGAAAGTGCAGAGCAAAGGCTGAGTTTTACAAACCGGTTCTCTTTGTGGCTCCTGGCCTAGTACTTTGCCTTAGGGAGGAATTCAAGGAATATGGGTGAAACTCTTCCCTAGACACACAGAGCGTGACTATAACCAACAGAAAATCAAGCAAAGTTGCTGACAGGGTGGCCACCAAGGACAGACCGGAGTTTATTCTTCAGCACTTTTAAGTATGTCTTTCACCAAGAGGCATTTTCCTTCAGAATCACACTTTGTCTTTGTTTTGACTTATAAACCAAAATTGGCAGTGAGTCAGACAGAGACAAATATCATATGATATTGCTTATAAGTGGACTATAAAAGGTGATCCAAATGAACTTATTTACAAAACAGAAACAGACTCATAGACCTCGAAAACAAATTTACAGTTACCAAAGGGGAAAGGGTGGGAAGGGATAAATTAGGAGGTTCAGGTTAACATCTATGCACCAGCGTATGTAAAATAGATAACCAGCAAGGACCTACCGTATGGCACAGGGAACGATACTCAGTATCTTGTAATAATGTATAGTATCTTACAAAGAACACACACACATAACATTGTAAATCAACTATATTTCAATTAAAAAGACAAAACTAAAATTGTGTGCTCCCCCCTCCACCCACCCCCAGGGCGAGAGGACTCTAGTACAACCTGGATGAACAGAAAAAGGCTGATTTTGTTCCTCTGACTTTGGGGACTCCGCAGAAGCTGGTACCAGCCCTGTGCTTAGGTGGGAAGCTGATGAGCAGTGTGGTCAAGACCCAGAGAGAGAAGAGCAGGATGGGGAGAAGCCTCCACTGGCCACACAACTATAGCATCAAGACAGAGAAGTGGAGCTGGGAAGGAATACCGCCTGTCTGGGGCAAAGGGACTAGGAGGCCTTTTCAAACCGGGAGAAAAATCAGCATCTTCTAGGGAAATGAGCTTGTTCCAAAGAGGGTTGCCATGGAGCGCTCCTCGAAATCTAATTTAAGTCTTTTCCCTCAGCAAGGATCAAGCAGAGAAGACAGAGGCAATCCATTTTCACAGAGTGTGGCCCCGCGTGGTCAGTTGCTGCCAGAGTGTTCCTGCGGCCTCATTTGCTGGTCACCGACATTGAAGCAGAACACACGCAGATAGGCAAGCGTGCGCATGCTCGCGCACGCCCACACGTTCACCTAAGGGCACACAGCCCTCGCGTGCCGCCGGCACTTGGGGATGCTGAAACTGTTCTGTCTACTCAGAGGTACGGGTGAGTTAGTTGCTTGTGAGCCTGCTGCTGCTGCTGCTGCTAAGTCACTTTAGTCGTGTCCGACTCTGCGACCCCAGAGACTGCAGCCCACCAGGCTCCCCCGTCCCTGGGATTCTCCAGGCAAGAACACTGGAGTGGGTGCTTGTGAGCCTAGGATTAGGGTTAAAGACAAACCCAAGGCACTCCTCTTTGGGGACAAGGAAAAAAAAAAAAAACCATTCGTACATCGCCACCTAATGGTACTTTTACCTCATTACAGTCTTGGATTTGTTCAAGATCAACAGGTCAGTTCAGTTCAGTCACTCAGTTGTGTCCGACTCTTTGTGACCCCATGAACTGAAGCAAGCCAGGCTTCACTGTCCTTCACTAACTCCCGGAGCTTGCTCAAACTCATGTCCATCGACTCAGTGATGCCATCCAACCATCTCATTCTCTGTTATCCCCTTCTTCTCCTGCCTTCAATCTTTCCCAGCATCAGGGTCTTTTCCAAAGAGTCAACTCTTCGCATCAGGTGGCCAAAGTATTGGAGTTTCAGCTTCAGCATCAGTCCTTCCAATGGATATTCAGGACTGATTTCCTTTAAGATTGAGAGTCCTTGAGAGTCCAAGGGACTCTCAAGAATCTTCTCCAACACCACACTTCAAAAGCATCAATTCTTCAGCCCTCAGCTTTCTTTATAGTCCAACTCTCACATCCATACCTGACCACTGGAAAAACCATAGCCTCGACTAGACAGACCTTTTTTGGCAAAATAATGTCTCTGCTTTTTAATATGCTGTCTAGTTTAGTCATGGCTTTTCTTCCAAGGAGCATGTGACTTTTAATTTCATGGTTGCAGTCACCATCTGCTGTGATTTTGGAGCCCAAGAAAATAGTCTCTTATTGTTTCCATTGTTTCCCCACCTATTTGCCATGAAGTGATAAGACCAGATGCCATGATCTTAGTTTTTTGAATGTTGAATTTTCAGCCAACTTTTTCACTCTCCTCTTTCACTTTCATCAAGAGGCTCTTTAGTTCCTCTTCACTTTCTGCCATAAGGGTGGTGTCATCTGCATATCTGAGGTTATTGATATTTTTCCCTGCAATCTTGATTCCAGCTTGCACTTCCTCCAGCCCAGCGTTTCTCATGATGTACTCTGCATGTAAGTTAAATAAGCAGGGTGACGATATACAGCCTTAACACACTCCTTTCCCAATTTGGAACAGTCTGTTGTTCCATGTCCAATTCTAACTGTTGCTTCTTGACCTTCGTACAGAATTTTTTTTTTAATCTCCTTACAGTCTTGGATCTGTTCAAGATCAACAGGTAGGTGGGTTCAAAGGGTAAGCAGGACTCATAGTGAAAGATGTAAACTTGGACTTCGTCTTCCACGTGTGTACCCCAACTTTCCAGCTGTAGCTCCTGGAGTTGTATGCAGTCCTGGTTACCTGCCCCAATGCCCCGTTCCAGTTCCTGAATGTTCGGAGGCTCCCAGCTTTTCACCCTGGGGTTCCCAGGGCCTGTGTTAGCACAGGGTTTTGATGTCTTTTGGCATGCCTTCCTGAGGACTGTAACTCCCAGCTGTAATCAGTCGCTTTTCCAGATGCAGGCTCCAAGGATAGGTTCCATCTTCTGCACAACGTTTACCTGAGGTTGGCCTGCCACACCCGCCTCATGTTATGCTCCAGGCTTCAGCCTGCCTTCGTGGATAAACACTGGGTCAATGCGATTTGAAAACCAACAAGCACTTCATTTTGGCCTCAACACCCTTTTAAGCTGAGCTTAGAAACAACTTCAGAATCCATTTTAGCAAGTACTCCAGGCGACCATCCAACTAGCCCTGGCTGGCATGTGAGATAAAACTTTGTTTTGAGGCCCGGGGGTCTGTCGTTAGTATTTTACGTGCTCATCTGTTGCACTTTCCAGAACAGCAAAGACAGTGATTTCAATCCTTTCACCTAACCAGTAGCCCCACATACAGTCCTATTCCCAAACAAGGGCTCAGCCACTGCTGAAATGTCTGCATACCGTGTTAAGATGGTAATAACTAACGTTTATATAACACTTAGTTACCAAGTACATGTGGTACCACATTTAATCAATTCACACAACAACCCAGGGAAATGGGTGTGATTGTGGTCCCCAGTTCAGACCAGACAGTGAGCTTCTGAAGAATGAGACAGTTTCTTGTTGGCCCCTGTGGGGCTCCGCTCAGAGTTTGTGGTCAATTCTGCAGAATGGAAGTGTGAGTTCTGAGGATGACTCACACAAGGACTGTGAGGGTCCGTAACTTGTACCAACCGGGTCACCCGTTGGCCAGCTGGGGCTGTCTTAGAAGGGCACTCAGGCTCTCGAGCACCGAATTCTTGGCTTCTGCACGTTTGAATTCCGGTGTCACTGACTTTTCTTCCTTCCTGGTAATGAGGCGAAACCTGGTGGGTTAATTAATCCTCCTTGATGCTGGGCAGGAGTAATAGGAGCAAGAAGAAAGCCTTCCTCCTGCTGAACTCCCAGGGGTGCCTTGGCAGGAGAGCGTGAGGAGATGGAACGCAGCCTTCAGTCTGTTAATTGTTCAAGAGCAAATCATCTGTCAGAAGGAAATAGAAAAGAAAGACACCACCGAATTCAGAGTCAGAACGATAAATAACATTCGGCACTACACCCTGGAGAAAAATAAAGCTGCCGACATTCCGCTTCTCAGGAGAAACAGAAATGCTCGATGTTTCTGCAAACCTGTGGACTGCAAGTGTGATGCGGTAGAAATACCGCAACCAGAGCACATCAGCTGTCTCTTTCATCAACGCAGAAGCCATCGACCTCTGCTCCGCACTCAGCACACCTACCCTGGGGAGGCAGAGGCAGGCAGCAAGGAAAAACTGATCCTGCAAATAGGAAAATGTATTTCCTAATAGGAAATCTTTTTGGAGGAGGGAGATGGAGGGACATGTTGTAATCGCCCCACACTAGTCTCCCTGTACTTCCAAAGCCACTCTAAGTGGTTCCCCAGAACCTTAAAAGATAAAACCAGACTCCGTCATCTGGCTCCTCTGCAGTCACGCATCTTCAGCTTCAGCAGCATCCAAATGCTTCTGGTACCGCCCTCAAGACATTGGGCCACTCTGAGCCTCTGTTTCTTCTTTCCTCTCCATCAGGAGTGCCCTTTCCTCCAACTGGCTAAATCCTCCTCCGTCCTTAAGGATCATCTCACCTAGTGTTTCCCCATCCCTACCTCCAGCCTATGCCACCAGAGCCTCGGGGACTCCCTAACCATCATACCCAGCGCAACAGTTCAGTGTGTGGTCAAAGAAACAACCCCTGAGTCACATCACCCAGGTATGTCTGATCCCTGCCAGGGACTGTCTCTGTGGTCTTGGGTGAGTTTCCTGACCATGAGTGCCCTGTTCCTCACATAAAATGGAGAGGATATAATAACACACAGTACATCACAGAGTTGTATGAGGATTAAATTACTTAATACGTGTAAATTACTTACAACAGTGCTCGTTATGAGCTATTAAAGCCATTAATTATGTTTCCCTGCAATCATGTCGGGTCCATCTTCCTCTCTAAACTGTAAGTTCATTGAGAGACAAGCCCATATCATGTCCATTCTTTTATGCCTAGCACTTAGCGTACTGTCCCCTCCCCATTGCTGTGACTAGCAGCATTCTCCTAAGAGAAAAGTAGTCTCCATGCCCATTGACAGCACCCAGGATCATGTCTGGGGTTTCCCAGGTGGTCGGTGGGAAAGAACCCGCCTGTCAATGCAGGAGACGCAGGTTCGATCCCTCGGTTGGGAAGATCTCCTGGAGGAGGAAATGCCAATCCACTCCAGTATTCTTGCCTGGGAAATCCCATGGACAGAGGAGCCTGGCAGGCTACAGTCCAAGAGGTCATGGAGAGTCAGACACGGCTAAGTGACTAAACAACAACAACGTGATCGTGTGGCTTGTTTTTTGGCCAATGAGATGTGAGGGGGTAGTGACAGTCAACAGTTCCAGAAAGCGACTTCAGAAGGCATTGCATGCTATGTCAGCTCCCATCCCGCCTCTGCTATAAGAATGGCAAGGCCCAGAGAGAGGGTGCTCCTTCATCCTGGGTCCCGGAAGCCAGAACAGAGCTACAACCACAGCTGACCTGCAACCGGTATAGAATATGAAGCAGACGTAGCTATTCGGTTGCATGCCACTGAGGTTCTGGGTGTGTTTCTTACCACATCATAACCTGGTGAAAGCTGATTAAAACAGACCCCACAGAGGCGTGTTGAATAAATGCAAGCACCAATAAAAGAATGAACAAGTGAGTGAGTTATCTTTTGCACAATTTCTAGCTAGGAGGATGGTTCTATATGGGCATCACCAAATCAGGTAATTTAAGCAAGTGTTTTTAAATAGTAAATGTGTTTTTCGACATTTATTTTGAATAGAATTCTTTGTAAATAAAAAAGTGAGATTCTGTAGTCATTCAGACACATTCAGAATATCTCTCTCCAGGCCCAGATAAAAGTAAAAGCAGCAAGAGTAATATTTCTTTGGCAGCGAATATGTTTTAAGCACTTTCCATCTACTGATCCAGCAGAACCTTCCAACAGTCCTAGGAACAAGCTATATTTCCAGATGTGCAAACCGGAGGCTCAGAAACTGTAAAGGTCACCAGAGATAACAAGGGACGATCCAGATGTGGACCTGGATCTGTTTGAGCACAAACCCCTTCTCTCTCCATGAAAGCATGCTGCAACCGTGAAAGCATCTGAAGACCACCCAGGTGATTTGGCTATCCAATAAGACTCCCCCTATAACCTAATAGTCTTCCTTTTTCTCTGGCACAGGACCCAAAAGTTGAACAGAGATCCAAGTGAAACCATTTGAAAATGCAATCACCCTGCTGGGATTAAGCAAACCATCAGCCATTTACTCTCAGTAAATGGATTTGCTTAATCAGATGGTTTTCTGATCACAAAATTAAAATCGGTCCAAGAAAAGAGAAAATGCTGGTTTGGGTGCAATGGCGAAGGGGGAAAGTGGAAAGAGTAATTTCCGTCAAGGGCTCCAAACTGCAATGCCTACAGGACCAAGCATGGTAAGGGAAAAAATGGAGGAGGCTGGGTGGGCTCTTGACGCGTGTGCATGGTCTAAAAGGGACAGCACTGCTCTCTTCCAGTCAGTTGCTATCATGGAGGAATGCCAGGCTTCTAAGAGCTAGAGATTTGGATTTATGTGACATCTCCAAGTATTTAAATGTTGGCATCAAATTCAGGTTGCTTTTTCAAAACTGTATATTCTACCCACCCCCCTCCCCAAGTTGTCACGAGAGTTCTGACCTATCTATCCTTTTGTGATGCAGAGGACACTGGAGAGAATTATAGACTTAGAGGACCCAAGCTTGGAAGGAAGTCAAGGAAAAAAGGAAGTCAGATTCTCAGGCTTATACTTTGGAGGGAGAGAGGAAGAGCAGAGGGTGGGCAAAGACGGTCACAGGAAACAAACTTCTTTTAATACAGTTGTCTTGGGCTGACCTGGTCCTTTGCATTTCAAGGCTGCCTTGAGTAAAAACAGACTCTGACAAGCAAAAGCCATTTGTTCCCGAATAAACTTCATTACTCTGCTAAATATCTTTACTGGATTTCGTTTGAACCCAGTCATTCTCAATTCAATGCTGCACTCAGCCAACTTAACCTTTTAAAAAGAGTTTTATTGATGGTGTGTTATGCAGGTATTAACATTTCTCAAAAAAAATTATTTTTTTAATGGAAGGAATTGAATTGCTTTGCTTAGCGATCTTAATTATCTCGAATAATTAGCTCCAGTCAGTTCTCCAACAAGAGCTCCCTGGAGAAATCAATGTTTGGGGAAAGGGAAAGAAAGGGGGAGCCAAGCTTGGGACAAAAGCAAGCGTTTGGCTAGTTAGTTGGAAATATCTAATTAACCCCAAGAGTGAGGCTGACAATCAAAGCCACCTCCTTAGTGCTTAATTATTAAAGGCAAATAAAGAAAGTAAACACTCAGGGAGCTACTCTGTTGGGCGCTGGCGAGTAGGAGCCACTTCGAGCCAAAGTCCTTAGCAATCCCAAATATACAGGCAGCTGTGTGCATTTCCGTGCTTTTCCTCCTGCAGATCTCTGCTTGGGACACTCCCCCATCCGTCTCAGCTCAAAACTCCTATAAGTCTTCTGTGAAATCTTCTCTGACCACCTCCCTCCCCAACCAAAGAAAATTGTTCCCTCCTGTGTGCCTCCATAGCCTTCTGTACATAAAAATGATTCTGTTGAGTACTCATTAGGTACTTGTCTGCCTCCCTAAATCATAAGCGTTGCAAAGATTGAGTAAATGCTTATTTGCCTCTATATCCTCAGTGTCTGGTATCTTTGGAACAGAGTAAGTACTTCATAAATGGAGGTCAAGTAAACCTATCAAGCACCAGCTTTGTGCATAAAGTTTGCTGTATGGGTGCTCAGTCGTGTGTTCAGTCGTGTCTGCGATTCTATGAACTATAGCCCACCAGGTGCCTCTGTCCACAGGATTTTTCAGGCAAGAATACTGGAGTGGGATGCCATTTCCTCCTCCAGGGGATCTTCCCAACTCAGAGATCGAACCTGAGTCACTTGCCGCCCCTGCTCTGGCAGGCAGATTCTTTACCACTGCACCACCAAAGTCTCGTCCATGGTAGAAACTGAACGAATCCTTGCTTCTTCCTTTTTCCTTCTTTCTCCCCTTCTCCTCCTTCCTTCCTTCATTTCTCCCTTTCTATTTTTATTTCACTTTAGATTCTACAATTAATGGTATTGATTCCGGAGCTGCTGGGCCAAGCATCGGTGTTCCTTTATGTGAGTCTGTCATTTGGAGTTAGTATTGACTTTCAATAAGCCAATGCAGGAGCTTCCCAGGCGGCCCAGTGGTAAAGGATCGCCCTGCCAATGCAGGAGACGTGGGTTCAATCCCTAGGCTGCTAAGATTCCCCCGGAGAAGGAAACGACACCCTACTCCAGTATTCTTGCCTGGGAAATCCCATGGACAGAAGGCTGCAAAAGAGTCAGACATTACTTAGCAGCTGAAAATAAGCCAATGCAGACCACCGCACTGACCGAGAAATCCCAGGGCAAGGGCCGCGTGGCGACCCCACCATGCAGAGCGCGGCTGGGAGGGAAACTCCTTGATTTGAGGTCACTACTCTTAGGCTTGCTGTGCTTGAAACTTCAGGACCTAAAAGAAGACTTGATGGACTCCTAGAGGAGGAAGGAAGGGAAAGTGGGGAGAGGAAAACCCGATGACACACAAGACGTTCGTTGATGTGACTTGGTGTGATTTGTCAAAGCCAGCTGCACAGCTGCCTTGCAGACTGTGGACATCCTGGGGCTATTTGTAGAGTTGATTTAGATATTTGCCCCTGAACCTAAAGCTGAGTCTTGAGAGCTGCATAAGAATTAACTGAGTGAAGAAAGTAGAAAATTCCATCTTCTGAATGGACGGAACAGCATAAACGAAGGCACGGGTATGGGATATCATGGTGAGAATCGAGGCCAAGCAATTGGATTTTCCTTACAGTAGTGCTACTCTGCTTAAACATGCAAATAGGCAGTAGGGAGATGTAAGACCAGGTAGGTCAGGAAGAGACATATATCAGCCAGTCAGTCAGTTCAGTCGCTCAGTCGTGTCCAGCTCTTTGCGACCCCATGAATCGCAGCACACCAGGCCTCCCTGTCTGTCACCAACTCCTGGAGTTTATAAAGAAAGTGAAGTGAAGTCGCTCAGTCGTGTCCGACTCTTTGTGACCCTGTGGACTATAGCCCGCCAGGCTCCTCCATCCATGGGATTCTCCAGGCAAGAATACTGAAGTAGGTTGCCATTTCCTTCTCCAGGGGATCTTCCTGACCCAGGGATCAAACCCAGGTCTCCCGCATTGCAGGCAGACACTTTAACCTCTGAGCTACCAGGGAAGCCCATATAGTCATTGCTAATTTCTGGTCTTGGATGTGGCCAAGAAGTGATGGTTTCCAAACTTGATCTCCTCCTTAATTTCAGTTTCAAAATACAACCCCCGCTGGACATTTATCCTCACTTGGGTGTCCAGGAAGCACCTCAAACTCAACATGCAGAGCCATCAATACTTTGTATCTTTCCATAAAATTCTTCCACTTGATACTCACTGGTGTTAATTGCACCATCACTTTCCTATTTATCTGAGTCAAAATCTTGGATATCATCCTTGATCCTCTTTCCCTCCTTTCTACACTCAACCAGCAAGTCCTGGAAACTTGGCCTCCTAATGCTTCCTGAATCTCTGCCTTCTCCTCTATTCCTACCCTCTTTCCCTCTGAATAACAGCCACCCAAGAGTTCCCCTTACTCCCAGTCTCTTTTACTTCAGTTCCAAGATTTCTACCTATTGCTCTTCTGCCAGGAGGTCTTGATTGGATCCTTAGAATGTACAGGAAAAAGTCCAAACTCCCAGGCATGCTTACACACGACATCTGAGACCTGACCCTGCCTACCTTTTTCACTTGGTATCCGCCCACTTCTGTACCACACTTTCCACTCTGGGGCCTCTCCCAAGCACTCCACGCTCTTTCTCACCTCTGTGGCTTTACTCCTGCTCTCTGCTCGTCCCTGACACGCTTGCCACCCTTCCTCTTCCAGCTCTTATTCACCTTTCAGCATTAAGTTCTGTCATCTTCTCTCCCAGAAAATCTTCCTTGAAAGCCTAGGCTCCGCAGTCCTCCTCCTCTGTGCTCCTATAGCTCCCCAGGCACGCCTCTGCCCTTCAACTTTTATTATTACGCCCACATTATCAGATTACATGGAACTTGTCTCTCTAGGCTCTGGTTTCCTCAAGGGCAGCCGCCACCACCTCCTATTCATCTTAGTAAGTCCAGATCTCAGTGAGGCATTTGGCACTCAGCAGTCACACATATGTTTGCTGAGCTGTAACTCCAGGCTCTGCCCCCTGAGATGGCTCTTTTGGCAAACAGAGGAGCTCAGCCTGAGCCAAACTGTGCCTGCTTCCCTACATGACAGAGGAAGGTCAGAACAGCTGAGAGCTCCTGAGAGCTCTGAGACATGGCTGTTGTTGTTTAGGTAAATCTGAAAAGGGGGAAGAGCATATACTATGGACTCCAAATACGGAATCCAAATACATTCAGTTGAAATCTTAGCTAACACAACCTTGGGAGAGAAGTTTAATCTCTTTGTGTCTCAAGTGACTTGTCTATAAAATTATGAATAATGATTAGCTTAAATGGAAAAAACATTTTGTAAAACCCCTAGTGAGTAGCTGGTACAAAGTTAAGTGCCCAATAAATGTTAGTTTCAAGTACCTTCAAATAGACTGGTGCTGGTTATCTGAAACACAAGATCTTCTGGTTTTTTGCATAACTTAAAAATGTATCATCTATCATGTCTAACTGTAATTATTAGTACTAGTTGACTTTCACCTCCTAAGTGTCTATCATATGCCAGGGACTATGCAAGATCCTTAAGATTCAGTTTCTCAGTTAGTTCTCATGATGGTGTCAGTGGTGATGATGACGAAAATAATAACTAACTTCTTACGGAGTTCTTACTATGTGTTAAACACTGTTCTGAGTCCTGTCCAAGTATTTAGTCTTCAGAGTAACCTTTTGAGATAGGAAGAATATCCACATTTTACAGATGAGGAAACTGAATCTGAGAGTTGTTAAGCAATGTGCCCAGGGTACATGTTATGAAGTAATGCTGGGATTAGAATCCAAGTCTTCCTGACGCTTAACTTCTTAAAAGGGAATGTGATCGTTTTACGTTATTTGTAACACCCTTCCTCATAATGCCTTCTCCCTTTTTGGTCACTTTATATTGCTCAGCAAATACTGTGATAGGTAAAAGAAACACGATAATTTTCAGCCTGAAACTATTCAATGAGATCAGAGGAGTCACTGATGGTGACCTTTGAGAGAGAATATTTTGTAGACTGTCTCCACAAAGATCACCTGCTTGTGTTATTATAGACCATTTCTTTGGAAATTGTGGCAACATGTAATAGTCAATAAGTGGCTTATACTTACCATACTATATTGTACTTGAATGTACATAAATTGGATTTTGAGTTATAGATTTGCTTTAATAAGAGCTGACTCTTTGATCTAGAGAAACTTAAAGAACTAGAGTTAATTGCTCATTCACTCAATTCACTGGGTCCCTGATAAATCCTCAGGATTCAGAGATGATTAAATCATGGTTTCTGTTTCCAATGTACCCACCGTCTTCTGGGAAAGACTCCCAAGAAAATGTATGCCACATAGGAAGACAAGTGGAAGTTCCCATTTAAAGATCCAAAGTGGAATTCCAGCATTTTGAAAGAGTTCTCTGTGCAGTGTCTAGAACTCCCTTCTTCATTCAGTCCTCAAAAGTGAATTGGCCTACAACTATGGAAAACAGAATGGAGGTTCCTCAGAAAACTAAAATAAAATTAAAACTAAAACTAAAAACTAAAACTAAAATTGCCATGTGATCCAACAGTCCCACTACTAGGCATATATCCAAACAAAATTATATTTTAAAAAAATACATGGGCCCCAGTGTTCATAGTAGAGCCATTCACAAATAGCCAAGACATGGACACAATCTAAATGCCCATCAACAGATGAATGGATAAGGAAGATATGGTGCATATACACAGTGGATTATTGCTCGGTCTTAAAAAAATAATGAAATAATGCCATTTGTAGCAACATGAATGGACCCAGAGATTATCATACTGCTTGAAAGCAGTATGATCAGAAAGAGAAAATAACCATATGATATCACTTATATGTGGAATCCAAAATATGACAGGAATAAAATAGAAGCAGAGAAATGGATTGGGAGTGTGGGATTAGCAGGTGAAAACTATAATATAGAGAGTGGATGAACAGTAAGGTCCTGCATACAGAAGCCCACAAATACTGGAGTGGGTAGCCTATCCCTTCTCCAGCGGATCTTCCCGGCCCAGGAATCAAGCTGAGGTCTCCTACACTGCAGGCAGATTCGTTACCAACTGAGCTATCCGGGAAGCCCCACTTACAGAACAGGGAACTGTATTCAAAATCCGGGAAGGAACCATGTGAAAAGAATATGAAAAAGAATGGATATGCATACATATGTATATTTACATTTACACATATATAACTGAATCACTTTGCTGTACAGGATAAACACCTCCCAATCAACAGTTGTACCATCCTCCTCCCCAGTTCCAGCTCTCTGCTCAGTCTTTCCCCCACAAGCTCCCAAGCACAGCACTGATGCTCAGGGTGGACAAGAAGGCCCTGAGCAAACATTGATTCTTGAAAAGTTAATACTTTACAAATTAACTGCTGCTGATAAAAAAAAAAAAATCAGGGCCTGTGCTGCAGGGATTTAGCCTTGATATGCATGCAACCAGCTTTCTCCAGTGGTGAATAAATCAGCAGGGCCAGCCAGGTGGTTCCTTTAATAAAAGGCTTAGAGAGGTAAGTAAGACTCCTATCCTCTCCTATCATAACCACAGAAGTTCTGGGGAGCATGAGTGGTTGCTCAAACTACAAATATGTACTACATCAACAGAAGTCCTTTGAGATACACGTGCAGTAGTCTTTCATGGTGCCATCTTGATAAGGTCCGCTCTTCATTCCAGGAAGGGCACCCAGGATTTTTTTTTTCAACAGTGTATGCCTGTTCTTCTATGCCGCTGGCCTTTGCAAATAACTTCTCTACCAAGAGACATCGACCCTCCCTGGAGAGGCAGTCATCTCTAATGCCTGATAGAGAGACGGACACAAAGTCCCCTTTCTTAAGCTGTTTGAGAAAACATGGGGCTTCAGTGGGCATACAGAGGAATGTGCGAAGAGAAAGTGGAGAAAGAGAAAGCATTTACAATGGAGCAGTCCATGCCTTTGCAAGCTGAAAAGGGGAGCTCAAAGGAGCGCACAGAATCAGAATTATTTTGCCTAGGAAAGAGGTGGCTAGGAAGAGATGGCTCTATTCAGCCTACGGATTATCATATAAAGAAATCTATAGAGGAAGTTGAAGAGGATGAAATAAAATTATGCTGCAGTAAATAAGCTACTGGATGAAACTGTTGTTGTGATGCAGAAGAGGTATTTTTCTTCCCTGCTCTAGTAGACTGTCTGGGATGGCACATAGAGAAGATAGGTTAACAAAACAGTGCACGTGGTAATTTTAGTAACGTTCTCGGGTGGAGAACAAGAAAAACATCTCACATGATAGCCTGTAAAAGCTATGCTAAGAAGAAGCCCATTTGACATAAGAAGGTTCAGATTGGCTGCTGATTGTGATCTCCTCACCCCCACTGCCCTGCCCAAAGCAGAATCCAGGGAAGCAGACAGATAATCACACTCACACACACACACAGCACGCACACACACACTCAGCCACATTCCCACATCTGCTCACACGTGCACATTCACACAGTCATACATAACCACAGTCACACATGCTTATACTTGCACTCACAAGTGTTCAGAGGTGCACACACACACATACACAGTCAGACACAGGCCCATCTGGACAAGACGTGTTCTGAGGAATTCTTTTCTGAGGGATTGGCCTGAAAAACCTCAGCCTGGAGGGTGGAGGGACAGGGTGGTCTTGGGCAGAGCAGACTCTCAGTGTCGTCAAAGGGCACCAAGGGGCCTGGGAACTCCTTCCACCGCCCAAAGGAGGTCTTGGCAGCCATGATTCTGAGGATAGTTCCTCTGGCCAGAGCTGATGAGTTTGGGGACTGAACTCCTGACACTCAGCTAAGTTAATCATATCATGTCTCTTGGAAGTTGAAGTTTGGACCAGAAAGACAAAGATGCGTTGGCACTGAATCATGCTGTCAGTGGGCCTCTCAAGAGAAGGACCACACGCTCCACTCCTGAGGGCCCTGGGTATCTCTGCATCTACCCGGCCTGAGACGTATTTGCTGAGTCCTTCCTTAGATTCTGTGAGGTACCATGGCTGACTCCCTGTGAACATCTAAAGCTAGATTAGCTCTGATTTATTTTACTTGCAAACATAAAACACACACACCATCCATTCTAATCCTACTCAAACACCTACTCCTGCCTATGCCTCCAGTTAGAAGCCATCTTTTCATCCTCAGCACACCCACAGGATGTTTATGTCTCTATTTTCTTCTTTGTACCATCTCTTTCTCTCTTACATTCAGTTCTAGACTGTAAGTTCCTTGAAGGTGGAAGGCATTTCTTATTCATCCTTTCAGCCCCTGCAGCGCCCTGCCCACAACAGCTCTGGATAAGCATTTGTTGGACAAGTAAGCAAGCGCATGATTGAACAAGTGAATAAACAAATAAACAAGTTCAAGAGCCCTTAGCCCTGATGCTAAGTATTTCTTCTATTTCTCCCCAGGAATTCATGAGATCGTGATCCTCGAATCTAGACATCTTTGTAGGTGAATCAGCTCATCTTCTTCCATTTTACAAATTCGTTGATGCACAGCCATGTGCCAGGCCCAGCAGATACAAAGATGAACAAGATATGGATTCTGTACCCAAGACCTTGTGATTTCACTGGACTGAGGAAATGAGGCAAAGGAACACAGCTCCCCGCCCTGGGACACAACGCTGCACACCCCATTCCCAGGAGGTGTAGAAGCGGGAAGTCACATACTGCCCATCCACCCAATCTTCCAATAAGACCATATTAAAGCCATTTTTCAAGCCTGAGTAAGATGTTTATGACCTGATAGGCGATAGCTGGCAAACTCACTCCGTCATAAATATCACAGCAGATAATATGCTTCAGTATAAGTGAGGCATCTGCCTATGCGGGCGTCCTCAGAGTGACTAATGCTTCTCCAATGTGGGCTTCTTACAGATAAACAAATCACTGGCTGTAATTATCAGGTGGCTTGATTTTTTCTTTTTTATGAGCTTTTCTTCACCCTAATCACATTCAAAATGGGGAAATGGAAGCTACAACTGGGACCTCAAGAAGGGAAGAAAAAGGATCCGCTCCCTCAGCAGCGAAGCAGCTGTCAGATAGCCATCTAAAGAAGGAGCTGGCATTTCCATGGCTCTGGAAAGAAAGGAGAGACTCAGCAACAGGAAGATGTGTAGAGAGTAGAGAAATCGAAGATGCCTAAGAAATAAAGAAATTATATGTCTCTCAGTCTCTCTCTCTCTCACACACACAATGCAGATAAATTCATCTCCAAACTGCCTCCACGGCAGACTCGCACATTCTCTAGCCCACGGCGACTCTTGAATATAACCCTCCTTTCTGGAAGCAGCCTTTCTTGTATCCCCTCCAAAGCTTTACAACTTCAATATTACAAACACCCCACATCCTTCACCTCCCTATAGATTCTTATCTGCTCTCATCAATTATTCCACCAAAATGTTTCTTTTTTGATTTCTGAAAAAAATCTTATGAAAGGGACCAGATTCTATTGGATTACTCTCTTCTCCTGAGAAACCGGAGAAATACTTCAAGGTGGAAAGGAAATATGTCATTAAAAAGTAATCAACACATCAGAGGGTCACAGTGTAGTGTGAGAATAACCTTTGAATTAGACGTCAGAATATCTGGGTTTAATTAAGACCATTTCTTAGCATGTGACATTCCTTCACTACACTTCAAGTCTGTTTTTTCCTCACTTAAAAATGGGAATCACCCATCTGCAAGTTACTTTGAAGGTTTGATGTAATAGCATTTTTTAAAGTCCCTATCACCTTCCGAATATTCAATAAATATTTATTTCATCCCAGCATCCTAAGTCTGGACAATAAAGGGCTATAAAACACGCACAGCATCCTCCACTGTACTATTGAAGGTTCTTTCCTGTTAAGAACATTCTCCAGAGGCAGACGAGACCAAAATGGTTTTCTTAATTTATTGATGAAGACATTGGAGCACAGAGCGGTTAAGATACTTGCCCCAAGGCCATGTGGAGATTTAAAACTCAGATTCTTGAATCTTTCTGTCTTTTTGAAGAAAGCATACTCACTTGGGAAGATCAGGTCAAAGGAGGTTCCCTTCATGAAATATTTACAAACCCTGACACTTCTGAGAAGAGAAGCAAGCCACAGAGCTGCTGAGCTGTGAGTCTAGCAGAGGTGAGCTTTGCCCTCAGAGAGAAAGAGCCAGCTGATACCAGGAATGCAGTGGATGAGGTTAATAGCCTGGGTCTGAAATAAATGAGGCTGTGAATGGGGAAAGAAGGAGTCCAGAACATAGAGATAAATGTATTAGTTTCCTAGTTCTACAAACAGAATGGCTTCAAACAACATACTCTCCCACAATTCTGGAGGCTAGAGATACAAAGTCAGGGCGCAGGCGGGGCCATGCTTTTTGAAGGGGAGGGAGGAGCCCTCCCTTGCCTCTCCCTGGCTTCCGGCTGTGGCCAGCTGTCCCTGGCGTTTCTTGGCTAGGAGATGCATCATCTCCTGAGTGTGCCTCCATCGCCGCACAGGCCCTCCCTGGGCTTGTCTGTTTCAGAGCCTCTCCTCTCCTTACCGAGACAGCATCATATGGGACCAAGGGTCCACCCTTCTCCTGTATGGTCTCATTGTAACTTAGCTAACTTCACTTGCTGCTGCTGCTGCTGCTAAGTCGCTTCAGTCATATCCGACCCCATAGACGGCAGCCCGCCAGGCTCCCCCGTCCCTGGGATTCTCCAGACAAGAGTACTGGAGTGGGATACCATTGCCTTCTCCAGTGCATGAAAGTGAAAAGTGAAAGTGAAGTCGCTCAGTCGTGTCCTACTCTTGGCAACCCCATGGCTCTTCCGTCCATGGGATTTTCCAGGCAAGAGTACTGGAGTGGGGTGCCATTGCCTTCACTTAGGACAATCTTATTTCCGAGTAAGTTCGCATTATGAAGTTCTAGGTAGAATGTGAATCTGGGGCAGGGACTGTTACTATTGAAGCAAGTTCGATAAGGAAAGAAGAGCCAGGCAGAGGAGAAAGACTGAGCAACTGGAAGAGAGAAAACAAGAGGGAAGAGAAGGGAGGGAGAAGGAGGAGGAAGAGAAAAAACAGCAGGAGGAGAAAGGTGGGAAGGAGGGCAAGAGGTGGAGAGGACAGAGGAGGCCAAAGCAGGAGATGAAACAGAGAAGCAGGAGGAGTCAGAACTTGAGACAAAGAGATGAGTCTCAGAAGGAAGAGGAAGTAGAATATAAAGGTGCTAGTGAAGGAAAGAAACACACACAACTCCTGCACATAAAGCATGAGAAACAGGGAGGAACATTTCTGTATTTAAAGAATTACCCCCAAATATGCACCTTCTTTCTGACTAGATCTCTAATGAACAGCCCTAAAGCTGTTAATGGGGCCTGAACTGCCTCCTGGAAAATGATCCAGCCATTCACTGGGGTTAATAGTGGACTCCAGTAAGAGAGGTCAGCTAGACGGGCTCCTGGGAATCCCGGGTGGTTTCCATGTTATTACTCACCTCTATGACTGTGGCTCCAGGGACTCTCAATTTTAAAGCTGAGAACCTGGGTGATGGTCAAAAATAGCTTTTTTCCAGAAAGCCAGTTCCAGGGAGGTCTTGTGTTCATTCACTTCCTACTGAGAAGAAAATGAGTCACCCAGGAGATGTGATGACACTTTCCCTTAAGGAGCATATGGTCCTGGTCTCTGGCAAGCTGCAAGACATCCCTCTGTACCTATTATTCATCCAACCAGATGTTATCCACTGTTATTTTTCAGACCCCGTGTCCTGATCTTTTCCAACTTCCTGGAGCTTCCCAAGATCTCCAGAGGGAGACAGCCACTTCAGCATCAGCCAAAACAGACACCAGGCAAGAAGAATCACAAATTAACAGCAGGAAGGCAGTCTTGGGGCTGACGGGGGAACACCAGTGTGTACGTATGCATGCACATGTGTGTGTCTCTGTGTGTCTCTGTGTGTCGGGGCATGTGTGCGAAGGCAGGCTTTCATGGAGAAGAAAGTGGAGTCAGAGGAAGTCAGTCCATAGAGACCTAGCCATTTCCAATCTTTGGAACTCTAGAATCCTCTGTCATCAAACAGTTACTCACAGTGAAAAGTCTCATAAAACAAGCAGAGTTTGGGAACTAGTGTCTCCCCTTGCTTTTTTTTTTTTTTTTTTTTTGCCATATTGAAAACCGAGTTCGACTTTCAGAGTAAAAACTCCCCATTTCTTCCCCCATCATAAAAATTCTTACCTTAGAAGGGAGAACCACAGGCTTGCATGTATCCCCAAGGAAATTTCTCACAGCAGCTTGACCTGGCTGCTACTTTGAATGGAGAAATACAAGTCAAAGGCAGAAAGGCAGACTCAAGTTAACACAGTGCCATCTTTGGCCACTGAGCCATCCCTTTGGAGTAGCAAAGAGAAAGAGCCATCTCCTTGCCTTTTCTGCATTTTGAAGCCTCTAAGCTTCTGGCCTTCTCATCTTCTTCCTTTCTACAGCGGCAAATGTCATAAAATATACACACTCATCTCTAGGATTGGAGAAGGAAATAGCAACCTACTCCAACATCCTTGCCTGGAAAATCTCATGGATAGAGGAGCCTGGCAGCCTACAGTCCATGAGGTCGCAAAGAGTCGGGCACAACTGCGCGACTAATATTTCATCTCAAGAACACTGGAGTGGGTTGCCATTTCCTTCTCCAATGCATGAAAGTGGAAAGGGAAAGTGAAGTCGCTCAGTCATGTCTAACTCTAGCGACCCCATGGACTGCAGCCTACCAGGCTCCTCCGTCCATGGGATTTTCCAGGCAAAAGTACTGGAGTGGGGTGCCATTGCCTTCTCTATCATCTCTAGGAAGAGCCACAGAAAAGGAAGTTTAAGTCATTTATCTCACTTGGCCACACAATGGAGAGCTATTATTCATTCTTTCATTCTCTTATTTATTCATTAATTATTTTTTCTTCCTCATCACACTTATATTGGACTATGTTAAGCACTGGAGGTACCACTACAAAAAGGAAAAAAAAAAATCAAATTCAGTCTCCAGTTTTGACTCAGGGCAAATCAAAATCTTATTCAGAGCAAAACAAGGAAAAGGAACCCTGGAAGCTGAGGTCTTGGGGTCATGAATTATATTACCGTTATTGTATGGTTCTACCTGAGGGCAGGCCTTTGCCGTCTCCCCCTGGGGCTGGGGTCGCCCTAAGTGAAACCACAGACAGCTCTTTGGAGCCTCTTCCAGCCCTGGGCCACTCCTCCACGGGCTGTATAGCCACTCCCTGATGACCTACTGGCTTAACTCATTCTCATGAGCTATGGCACTCCAACCACTTAATGGGAAAAACCACAGGGCCAAGAAGCTTAGAAGTCTAGAAAAGACTGGAAACTTGGATATTTGAGAAGAGAAGTGGTTCCCACGTGGTGCTAGTGGTAAAGAACCCACCTGCCAATGCAGGGGACATAAGAGACACAGGGTCGATCCCTGGGTTAGGACGACCCCCTGGAGGAGAGCATGGCAACCCGCACTAGTATTCTTGCCTAGAGAATCCCCGTGGACAGAGGAGTCTGTCTGGCTGCAGTCCGTAGGGTCGCATAGAGTCGGACACGACTAAAGCAACTGAACACACACGGGCATGCCCGTGGCCATCACTGGTTCTCTGTCACAATAGAGACTGCCCCAGGGTTCCAGACTGAAAGAGAAAAGGCAGAGCCCGGGAGTGTGAACAGTAAAATGAATGGACATGGCTGCTCACAGTACTGAATAAAGTCTGGGGTGACACTATGTACCTATAGCTTTCCTGCTGGGAGAACATTCAACGTAAGAAATACTCACCCTGTAGATTTTAATATCCAGTGTATTTTTGTATTTCACTTGGAGATGTTCGCTTAGCATCTTATCAGCAACACTTTTATTTGAACGCAACAGAGATGAACTCAGCAAACTTGACATTTGTGTGTTATCTCCTATATCCATCCTCTGCCCTCCCCTTGCTCCGTCCTGTTTGGCAGGGATTGACAAGGCTCCCTTGCAGCTGGCCTCCGGGTAAGTTCTGCCAGTAGTGCCTGGAGGAAAGGAGGAGGGAAAAGTCAGGGTGTTTTTTCCTGTCTTGCTTTGCCTCAGGCCATGTCTCTGATTCTAGCTGTGTCTCCTTAGCCTCACCTCCCACAAGACAGGCTGATTCAAATTCGCACTGGTTAGCTCAGCCTCTGGGATCTGAAAAAGTGTGCTACTGTGACTCCGTTCCTAGGAGAGGCAGCACCTTTCTGCAGCTGCTCACCTTTGGGTCACCTCGACATTCCTTGTTTGGTTTTTTGTTTCTCCATTACTCTGTATTTAGTTCCTGATGTTAAATACCCTTAGGTGAAAAGCCTAGAGTGGTTTCTTTTTCCTATCAGAAATGTGATACCTTTTTATTAGTCTGAATCAGACTAATTTTTCCAGTGGTCATGTATGGATGTGAGAGTTGGACTGTGAAGAATGCTGAGCATCGAAGAATTGATGCTTTTGAACTGTGGTGTTGGAGAAGACTCTCGAGAGTCCCTTGGACTGCAAGGAGATCCAACCAGTCAAGAAGATCAGCCCTGGGTGTTCTTTGGAAGAAATGATGCTGAAGCTGAAGTTCCAGTACTTTGGCCACCTCATGCAAAGAGTTGACTCATTGGAAAAGACTCTGATGCTGGGAGGGATTGGGGGCAGGAGGAGAAGGGGATGACAGAGGATGAGATGGCTGGATGGCATCACTGACTTGATGGACGTGAGTCTGAGTGAACTCTGGGAGTTGGTAATGGACAGGGAGGCCTGGCATGCTGCAATTCATGGGGTTGCAAAGAGTCAGACACGGCTGAGTGACTGAACTGAACTGAACTGAACTGATTAGTCTGAATAGAAAAGTAATTTATTAGGAGAATGATGGGTCATTTTTAGAACTGCCAGAAATGAGAGAAGCTACATAACAAGCCTCGTTCAGTTCAGTTCTTTCAGTTCAGTCGTTCAGTCGTGTCTGACTCTTTGCAACCCCATGGACTGCAGCACGCCAAACCTCCCTGTCTATCACCAGTTCCTGGAGTTTACTCAAACTCATGCCCATCGAGTCGGTGATGCCATCCAACCATCTCATCCTCTGTCCTCCCCTTCTCCTCCGGCCTTCACTCTTTCCCAGCATCAAGGTCTTTGCAAATGAGTCAGCTCTTTGCGTCAAGGTGGCCAAAATATAGGAGTTCCAGCTTCAACACCAGTCTTTCCAATGAATGTTCAGGACCAATCTCCTTTAGGATAGACTTGCTGGATCTCCTTGCAGTCTAAGGGACTCTCAAGAGTCTTCTCCAACACCACAGTTCAAAAGCATCACTTCTTCGGCACTCAGCTTTCTTTATAGTCCAACTCTCACATCCATACATGACTACTGGAAAAACCAACAAGACCCATAGCCAAATTCAATCCACAGAACCACAGTGAGCAGTCTTGAACAGCTACTGCTGAACACAGAAACTAAGGGCCACACTCCCAACATCTGTACTGGCACAGGACACCAGCCCTCCCCTCCGCTGCCCTTAGAAACTAGCTCCCAAGCAAAGTCCAGGTGGCTTTATGTCATTTATCCCACTTTATGTCATGTATCTCACTTCTAACTATAGAAGACTGGAAATTGAGTATTTAAACTTTGTAGCAGAGTCATGATCTGTTTTTTTCAGTAAGAATTTTAGGGTCAAGAATTCTCCAAATATGAGAAAGGCGATGAGATGTAGGACTGGGACAGAAGACTGCTGGGTCCCAGGCTGAGCAGCTGGAGTCCATCCCCGGTGGACAGATGCTCCACAACAGCAGAACGGAGAAGCAGAGCCTTGCTCAGATAAGAGATTAAAGACAGCACATATTCCCCATTCTCAAAGTCAAGGAGACCTTTCTGACTCCACACGCACAGAAAGGTTTCTTGGAAGTCAGAATGGGAGGGGGCGCCACCCCGTAATAGGTGATGTCAACCTACCCACAGGCCTCTTGACTAGAATCCATCTTGGCTGAGAGATACTCATGCATGTAGGAAGACCCTGAGATATACCACATACAGACTCAGGATTAGGTGAAACAAGATAACTGGCCAAAGGAAACCTGGAAGAAATGTTCCATATGAATGTCTCAAACTGTTTTCGAATGCAGGCAGCTGTGGTTCAGACGGGAAAGTATCCCCTGCCACGCAGGAGAGGGGGGTTCGATCCCGGGGTCGGGAAGATCCCCTGGAGAAGGGAATGGCTACCCACTTCAGTATTTTTGCCTCAAGAATTCCATGGACAGAGGAGCCTGAGGGGCTACAGTCCATGGGATCACAAAGAGTTGGACACGACCGAGCAGCTAACACTTTACATTACCAGTAAGCAGCAGCTTGCAAGAGGCAGTGAACAGTAGTTGGAAGAAGATTTTGTTCCCAGACCAGAGTCCTAATCATTGGACCACAAGGGCAAGCAGTTAGGGCTATAGTCCCCAGTTCTCGCCCACCTTGTCAAGAAAGAATTCAAGTGAGGAGGCAGAAGATAAAGAGAAAAGCAAAAATTTTATTGGAAAAGAAAAGGACATGCAGAAAGATACATGGATGAACTCAGAGCGAGAATATCATCATTGGGAAGTTTAAATCCTGGGGTTTTGTCTTCTTTTTGGTGAATCATATTGTTTTGGTCCCATGGCTAAACAGATGGATCCCCCCATAAAGGCTTCTGGGAGGGGAGAGCCAGACTCACTATGGTTTGGCATCTCCTGTCATTTTGACCTCCTGAAGGCTTTTGCACGTGTATAGTGCCTCCCTTGCCCCAAGGATAGGAAGTATGTGACCTCTTGATCTTTTAGCAAAGTTTAGTCTCACTCTATATGAAAATGCCCAAAGTCCATTATTCACCTTTACTCCTGTTGTTGGTTTTTATATCAAAATGTCGATTTCAAAATATAGACAGGAGTTTGATTATAGATATGTGGTCCTGGGGTCCTTTTTTCTCTTGCTTCCAAAAATGTAAACAGATGGCTGATGATAAATGTCCAACGGGGAGTTCATCTTCTCACCCGAGAGGGCGTGAACAGGAGCCCAGTTGTAAATGCCTGGCCTGGAGCCCTCCTATCTCCTGTCTCCAAACGACCAGGAGGGCACAGCTCTCTCTCAGCCCACCTGTGTGTCTATCCCCACTATTCTTCTCCTCCTAATAAACTCATTACTTGTTGCACTCCTTTTGTCTCTGCATGGAAATTCATTTATCCACAGCTGACCGGCCAGGGCCTTGCCACTGGCCCCTGGTCTCTGGTGGCCTAGCGGTTAAGATTCAGAGCTCTCACTGCCTTGGCTCAGAGACCCCAGTCTGCTCCAAGTTGCTGTAGCCTGAGACCACCTGAAACCAGGACAGCCAAAAAAAGGGAAAATATTTATCACCGGACTAAGACCAGAATTTGAGGGTTGAGTGGCAATGCTAGGGTTAGCGTGTAAAGAGTCCTCTAGGATGAGTGGGCTGATGGTGCTAGCATAAAATGAAAAAACCTCCTGCCATGGTAACAAACAAGCAACGTCACAGCCATCAGTGATTTCTGGCCTCCAAATGTGAATGAGGGCTCCCCAAACTTCGATCTGATTGCTGAGGAGCTGGGGGAATACAAAAAACTAGGTGAACAACTGACCTCAGATAGCTGAGATGCAAATGAAAGAAATGAATTCAGGGAGCCCAGAGGCTTGCATCTTCCCATACATAGAATGCTAAATTCCTCAACTTAATAACCTGATCTTTGCTGTTCTGACTGACTGTGCCCTTTGTTGCAAGCTTGTATATAGCCTGACTTCCCCTCCTGCCTCCTTGGAGCCCTTTTCTTAGAGCTACTGAAATGCTGTCTCCTGGACGCAAAGTCCTAAACATTCCCACCAAATACAATAACTCTCTACTTTCAGGTTGTGACTATATTTTTTTAGCCAACAGCAGAAAGTCTAGAACTCTTTGTGGGAGCCTTTGACTATCTAGCTCTTTTCCGCCCGAGCGTTGCCAGCCAGAACAGGGACTGAATCCTACTTCCAACCCTTACTGCTTGTGTGAGCTTGGTGTGGTTATATTGCTTATATTTTTAGAGACTGAGATTTCTTGAGTGTTTCTCAAAACTTAGTATGTAAGTACATAAGTATCTGCCATCTTAGTGAGTTCGTTAAAAGGGCGGATTCCTGCTTGACATCCCTTAGAGATTCAGTTCATTAGATAATGGAGTGATTCTGTGGTAGAGGGGCCACAGCCTGTTGTCAAATGCAAGTTCCCCATGCTGGAGGCACAGTGAGGCCAAACAAACCGAAATGTCAAGAGTTTGGAGTAGAGAAAGGTTTATTGCAGGATCAAGCAAAGAAAATGGGTGGCTCGTGGCCAAAATAAAACCAAACACCCCAATGATTCGGGGGCAGGTGTTTTTAATAGGCAAAACTCGGGGTGAGAGCTACGGAGTATGTAACTATTCTGTTTGGTTTGTGGTGAGTTAACAGGGCAGTTACCTCCAAAACAGGCTCCAAAATCACTGCAGATGGTGACTGCAGCTGTGAAATTAAAAGACGCTCACTCCTTGGAAGAAAAGTTATGACCAACCTAGACAGCATATTAAAATACAGAGACATCACCTTGCCAACAAAGGTCCATCTAGTCAAAGCTATGGTTTCCCAGCAGTCATGTACAGATGTGAGAGTTGGACCATAAAGCTGAACACCAAAGAATTGATGCTTCTGAACTGTGGTGGTGGAGAAGACTCTTGAGAGTCCCTTGGACTGCAAGGAGACCCAACCAATCAATCCTAAGGGAAATCAGTCCTGAATATTCATTGGAAGGACTGATGCTGAAACTGAAACTCCAATTCTTTGGCCACCTGATGTAAAGAACTGACCCATTTGAAAAGACCCTGATGCTGGGAAAGATTGAAGGCAAGAGGAGAAGGGGACGACAGAGGATGAGATGGTTGGATGGCATCACTGACTCGATGGACATGAGTTTGAACAAACTTCAGGAGTTGGTGATGGACAGGGAGGCCTGGTGTGCTGCAGTCCATGGGGTCGCAAAGAGTCGGACACGACTGAGCTACTGAACTGAACTGAACAGGGCAGTGCTCCAGGAATCTTGTGCTCAGCCTGAAGTTGCCCTCTTCCAGCTGGGTGAAAGCTCTAGTTTCTGCAGGACAAATTCAAAGACACTGTTATGAATATCCCTTGAGGAAGATCCAGGATCCCGCTTTAATCGCTGCTCCATCTTTCTTGACTGCTCCTCCTTTGATTCTGCCTTCCCTTACTTCCGTGATTAGCAAGTGCTTGAACCTGCCCTGTGGTACTCAGGGATGGTCTGGGCAGACAAAGCCTTTTCCCTACAAATGAGCAATGGGGATGCGTAAAGGATTTGGACCCAGGAGGGCCTCACAGGCCCTGCTCAGTTTCAAGACCACGCTTTGAGAAACACCAACCCACTCGGTTTCTAGGTCCCGGCCATTCTTGACATGGTTCATTCATTCATTCTGTCAGCACTTCCCAGGTTTCAAGTGGGCTTGGGATTTGAGCTTGGATGAAACCGTGTCTTCTTATGATCCAAGTGGAGACGTGCACCTTAGTCCAAGCTCCACCCCGACCTACTGTATCAGAATCTCAGAGCAGAAATTGAGCTGACATCAACAGTTCACGAAGTCCCACACATGTCTGTTGTACAAACCCTGGGCTCACCGCCTCAATACCTCACACAACTCTAGCCCTTTTCTCCCTGTTCCCAGCTCCACTGATGCCTTAACTTCCTGCAGGGTTTCCTGGAGGATGAGGCACCTCTTGGTAGACGTTGCTTCCAGCTCCCTGTCAAAAAATCCATCTCTTCATTTTCTAAGACTTTATCCATATCCGTTTGGCAGGAGACTACATTTCATTACAATCATTACCCATACGGACAAGCAGCCAAGATTTAATGTCTGTTGGTAAATAATTGCTCTCCTCACTAATAGCTCCTGATGGCCATCCAGAGAGAAGCCAGACCTTCTCAACCACCTAGTCCCCTTTGCTGGCACGCACGCATACAAAAGCCAGAATCTGAAGCCCACACACCCTTAGGACTCCAGCTCGAGCCTCTGTAGCCAGGATGGGGAAATGACAGAGGGCTGACTGCTCCAGCCTCACTGTCCAATCCACACCTCACCTCCTCTGTGGAGCCTTGTCCGGCTGCTTTCTCGTCTCTGATTTCCTACCACCTGTCACGTCACACAGCTTAGCACTGCACTGCGTCCTTCTTTGGAATGCTGTCCATCTGCCTCGTTTGCATACTTGCTACTATCCAGCAGTTCTGCAGGCTCTCTGAGAGCAGGATCCAGGTTTGAGACCTCTTCTGATGAAGCAGGGAGGTAAAAAGAGGGACAGATCTAGGATCAGCTCAAGAACCTCACCCTGGGGCTTCCCTAAATGGCTCAGTGGTAAAGAATCCACCCGCCAAGGCAGGAGACATGGGTTCGATCCCTGATCCAGGAAGATCCCACACGCCTTGGAGCAACTAAGCCCGTGAGCCGTAACTACTGAGCCTGTGCCCTAGAGCCCAGAACTACAACTACGGAGCCTATTCCCACCACTGCTGAAGCCCACGTACCCTAGAGCCCGCGCTTCGCAACAAGAGACACCACCACGGTGAGAAGCACCACAACTAGAGGGGAGCCCAAGAAGGAACAAAGACCCAGCAAGTAGATAAAACTATGTATATATGTGTGTGGGTGTCTAAAAAGAACCTCACTCTGAAGTGAGACAGGAGCTGAAGATGCTGCAGCAGATCCGAGTCTGGAAGCATCTCCCTGCCAAGGTGAAGGCGAGGTTCAAGGCTGCTGTCACCCCAGACATGTTTCAGGTCACAGGTGCTAAAGGGAGATCCTCCTGTTGGGGAGGGAGAGGACCAAAGTCATAGCACAAGGCGAAGAATCCAAGTATCAGCTGATATTTAAGACTCATACAAGAGGAAACAGTCACCACCCAAAGAATGTCGGTTGCCAGGCAGGCCCTAGGCAATGGGGCAGCGGGGACGATCCATCAGTCCTGCCCATCCAGGGAGAGGCGGGACTGACCCCCCAAAGTGCCAGGATGGGACTCAAGTCAGGTAACCAATTGGACTTGTGGAAAGAAAATTGACCGAAGACAAATGGAGGTCAATCAGACAGAAAAGAGACCTGCCTGCAGGGACTGACTTGGCCCGGAAGCCCTAGCAGCTCCTCTGCCCTCCTCCACCGCCTCAGGGGACGTCTCCAGGCTGAGAACTGGTTTCCTCTCTCTGCTTACCACTGTTCTGTGGACAGTCCTCTTTGAAGCTGGTCCCAGACGTCTGCCTCACTCTGTGAATTAATTCTTGACTCCCAAGGTTTCATCATCCAAGACTGACTGTGTTCGTCTTTGACTCAAGTGGCAGAGAATTGTGGAACTCAGGTCCTGGTTGATAATTTTCAAGCCCACAGTCACTGGAATTGTGTTAAGTATGTACTTGATGCCCATCTGCTCCAATACATCAAGTAAACTCAGCTCACTCAAGTGCATGCTGGGAGGGTGTGGACAACTCCCTGCTGGTAATGGCAGGCCAGCTTCAGAATCCATCGAACCTTCCTAGTTATCCTCTCTGTCACTCCCTACTTTATCCTTTCCTTAAGATCAAGGAGAAAAGTGAAAGTTGCTCAGTCGTGTCTGACTCTTTGCAACCCCATGGACTACACTGTCCATGGAATTCTCCAGGCCAGAATACTGGAATGGGTAGCCTATCCCTTCTGCAGTGGATCTTCCCAACCCAGGGATCAAACCCAGGTCTCCCGCATTGCAAGAGGATTCTTTACCAGCTGAGCCACCAGGGAAGCCCAGGATCAAGGAGACCTGGGTACAAATCCATCACTCAGTAGTTCAGAACCTTCTGTAAGATAATTAACATCCCCCAAAGATGGAGATAACAAATTCTGTGGATCAGAGACCTCTGCCCCCAATCACTGGATGCCAACTGGCCAGCCTGCTCCTCCTTTCCCTCACACGTCAAAAAGTAGGACCTGAGAATTGGTACTCAGTGAACACATTGACTTGACTGGACTAAGGATATCAAGCTGTAGGCAAGGTCCCACTTACAGCAAGTGGGAGGCCCACCAACGCAGTGCTTCTGGGTCCCAGAGGTGTCACAAGTCAGTGCTTGGGGGAAGAGCTGATGAAATGTAAACTGCTAGACCGTTTGCAGGGCTAGACACAGACTCTCTTGAAAGATGAAGCGCCATATAAACATGTAACATCATAACAGCATTAAGGCATGAGTCAGTATTCTTGCCTAGAGAATCCCAGGGACAGAGGAGCCTGGTGGGCTGCCGTCTATGGGGTCACACAGAGTCGGACACGACTGAAGTGACTTAGCAGCAGCAGCAGCAGCAACATGTTCAAAAGATGGATGAAAGGATTGGGGATGGTGGGGGTGGGGGGCATCAAAGAGGCAGAATGATGGCATGATGTAGAAGCAAGGATCTTTCTGCTCAGGCTACTGCCCCATGCTCTGTTTCAAGGTTTTAGTATGCTTATAATCACTTTACTACTAATTATGCGAACCAATGGCAGGTGCCTGGTGGAAGAAGAAAATAATGATTCAGGCATGAGAGTCATTTTCCTATTGATTTCCTTTCTTTTCATTTCCTCTTGACCTCACTAGAGAAGGCACAAGTCTCACTATTCAAAGAAACCATAACTCAGTCCTCACTGATGGACTTGAAAAAAGTGCTTAATATTTTTCTCCTTATGTCCCAGGGAACCACATTTCAGGTGTTTAATCAATTTTACAGCCTCCAAATATTTAGGATTTATGGAAAGCTTTTAAACTCAGTGGAAAAAAATAAAAACAGAACGTCCTAAATTTAGGATAAATTTCTAGTCTCGTTATGGGTGTTAATTTACGATTTGACAATGATTTCAGGAATTTTCTTCAGATCCTCTGTGGCTTATATTTTCTTATTATTCAACCTAGTTTTATTCTCAGTGTCAAATGAGTCACACATTCAGTCACAGAGAGGATAATGTCCATCACTCCATACATAGAGCCAGAGTATTAGTCAATGGAATTATGACCCCCCTGGGAAGAAGACCGAGGCAGTCCTTGTGGTGTTTAATCACCGCTGGTGATGAAAATACCTAATCCTTCAAAAGACCGACTTGTGGGAGACAATGCCCCTGGGAGCTGAGCCTGAAGTCAGAGTGTCTCAACTGCCCTAAATGAGGCTCCAGCCTCAGCAATAACACAAAGGCTTCTTCCAAAGCAATAAAGCGGTTTCCAGAAGCATCCATCGGTCTGACACTCACTGAAGTGGCTTTGTTTCTTGGTGGATCCTTCACTTCCGCTTCCAAGGGGGGAAGAAGGAGCTGGGATTTGGCTCCTGTGCTTTAGGAATCGCATTTTTCCCCCCTCGGGTGTGAGACAAGAAGAGGGGTTAAAACTGAGCAGGGAGGTAGAGACTCTGATTGTGGACCACAGGGAAAATCTTACCACATCGTCATGGCTCCTGTGCGGGGCTGGGAGACATTTCTGCAGCTGCCGTCTCAAAGCACAGCTCAATCTCCATGCCTACCCTAGCTTTGAACCTTCAACATCTTCAACTCTGATTTCCTTGGATGCTGTCCACTGGTCTTCCCGCCTGACTCCGCTTTTCTGATTTGCCCTTTCAAACTGATGACTTGTTTCAACAGTCTGTATAGATTTGGGATCCAGCTACTCCCCCAAGGTGTTCCCTTCAGTCCCATATTCCTCACCTGTAGGCAGGTAATGCCTTCATCTTCACACTATACCCAGAGCCTCCGGTTCCCCCAGGTTCCCATTTGCCCAGAAGGGAAGCTGGACAGCCTGTGTGATGAACCTTCTCCCAGGGAGAGCAATGTGTCTCCCAGGCAGTCCTGGGGTTCCTGCCCTGTGTCTCCCATCTCCAGTCCAGCGTATACCCACAGGGAGCCGCTCACGCCTGCTCTCCCAGAGCAGGGTGGAGCTCTAGCTCTCTCCCCCACGTTCCCCATCAGAGTCCTGCTTCACGTGTCCCAATAAGGCCTGGACAGGTCTTGTGATATGCCGATTTCTGATCAGGTGAAGACAGAAGTAAGTTTTCCAAAGCCTATTTAAGGGAGAGTGCCTTAGCACAAAGAATGAAGGTGAGAGAATTATAGAACTTCACCTAGACGGATGAAGGGTTTTCTTTAGGGAGAATCATTCAGTGCTATTGCCCCAATAAATTACATAGGATAAAAAAATGCTTTTATCTTTGGCTGTGCTGGGCCCTTGGAGCTGCTTGGGCTTTTCTCTAGTTGCAGCCAGCAGGGGCTATTCTCTAGTTGCGGTGCACAAGCTTCTCATTGCAGCGGCTTCTTGTGCAGCAGGGCCCAGGCTCTAGGGCGCACGGGCTTCAGGACTTGCAGCGTGTGGGCTCAGTCGGTGCAGCTCCTGCGCTCTCGAGCGCAGGCTCAGCAGTTGCTGCACACGGGCTTAGATGCTCATGGCATGTGGGATCATCCCAGACCAGGGATTGAACTCGAGTCTCCTGCATCAGCAGGTGAATTCTTTACCACTGAGACGCCAGGGAAGTCCTCAGGCACCTTTTAAGTTCTCATTTTCCACACTCGTATCTGGTGAGAGAGGCCAGGATCAAGAGGCCGGGGAGGTCCTCAGCCACAGTCCTGGCTCTGCCATCAAAAGCTATGGGGCCTTTGGCAAGCACCTCAGCTCTCCTGGGACTGCTTCGGCGTCTCAAAAATGCCCTGCTGCCCACTCAGTCATGTCCAACTCTTTGGGACCCCGTGGACTATATAGCCTGCCAGGCTTCCCTGTCTGTGGAATTGCCCAGGCAAGTCTATTGGAGTGGCTTGCTACAGAGAAGAAGTAAACTAACATTTATTTGATACCTACTATGTGCCATGGACTTCCCTGGTGGCTTAGACAGTAAAGCGTCTGCCTATAATGAGGGAGACCCTGGTTCAATCCCTGGGCCAGGAAGATCCCCTGGAGAAGGTAATGGCACCCCACTCCAGTATCCTTGCTGGAAAATCCCATGGACGGAGGACCCTGGTGGGCTACAGTCCACGGGGTCACGATGGACTCTTCTTCATATAGTATTTTATCTTTTCCTGCAAACGACTTCCCAAAAGATTGTCTTACTTTTACAAAAAGAAAACTGAAATGGAAAGATTTAAGATAATTAAGCCACGCTACTCAGCTAGTAAATTGCAGAGCTAAGACTCAAACCTGCATCTATACTTTCCCTAAATTCAAGAGTATTCTACTTCAGCACATTTCCCATGGTTGGCCTTTGCCTTCTGGAAGACACTTGTCTTGATGTGTGTATTCTTTCCTGAGCAGGAACAGGCAGTGGTGGGCATGACTCACTTTTCTTCATCCTCACTCACTTCTGACCCCAACAGCACCTGATGTCCCAATGAAAGATAAAGGTTTTGCCAGCCACACTGGTTCTTGCCCCCAGGCCCATTAGGGGGCAGGTTGACCTGCCACACTGCCCCCTCAAGACCTTGGGACAAGGTACTTCCTACTCTCAGAGACCCCAGAACCTCTCCAGGGTCCTGTCTTTCTCTTGACTCTGCAGAGCTGCTCCTTGGAGGTAACGTTGCAGGAAGGAAGGATCCTGGTTTGAGCCCCGTGCAAGTTCCCACTAGACTACTACGGCTCCAACTTAATTCATCTGGAAAGTGGAGCCAATTCTTCTCCACCTTGCTATCCTTCTGGGGAAGGACATTGCAGAGGTCATGGAGAGCGGAGAGTCTTCTAAGTTGGTAACAGTTCTGCTTCTTAGGATGAACAGGATCCTTTCGGGGCAAGGAAACTATCAGTTCAGGGTCAAGCTGACACTTGAAATGCTTAAATGCTTAAGAGATAGGAAAACAGCCAGATGATCCTCTTAATAAACCAGTGTTAGTCAAATGGCCTCATATAAGCCTGGAAGCCCCAAAAAAGCCAGATGACTTTCTTCCCAGCCCCAGAGGTCATTGATTTACTTATTTATGATTCAAAGATTGTCCCTGGGCACGCAGTCTCTCCCATCCTGATCACCATGCCTCTAAACAACTGGCTTCAAGAACTGCTAGTGAAGGAGCTGCCAAGAGTCACTCACAGCAGCGCCAAGAGGATAACCTCTCTCTAACTCCATCACTTAGCTTCTCATTAATACAAGAACTCCTGAGACCCTCAGGACTCAGGACTCATGTGGTGTCTAGGTATTAAAAATCTCCCTTCCTCAAATCTAATCCAATCTCTGTCTCTCTCTGGCTGAGCTGAGGGGCAGGTGTGAGTCAAAAGACCTAAAAGGTGAAGTGAAGTAGAGAGCTGCTAAAATTAATAGGGGGAGAAAAGCACAGCTGAGTGTTCTCCCCCCAAAAGAAGCAAGAAAGGCTTCTTCCTTAGAGTCTTCAGAAAAAGCCTAGCCTTGCTGACACTTTAATTTCAGACTTTCACCCTCCAGAACTCTGAGAAAATAAGTTTCTGTTGTTTTAAGCCACCTAGTTTGTAGTAATTTGTTATGGCGGTGCTAGGAAACTAATATATACACCATGGGGGTAAAATGGCAAAATGATATTGAAAAAGCAAATCATGAAAGAAATGCAAATACAATTTTAAAATGTGAACAATGTTCAACCTCAATGGTAATAAAAGAAATGCGACTTAAAACAATGATATGCCCTTTTCACTTTTCAGATGGCAAAAATTAAAAAGAATTATAATGCCTAGAGCCAGCAAGTAGTGGGGAATGACATCTATATGCTGCTATAGGGAATAAGCAGGAACAAATTTTCCAGAGAGTAACATGGTAATATACATCAGAAGCTGCGAAATCATTATATTCGAGGAAATAATTAGGTAGGTGTGCCAAGATCTATGCAGAACACTGTTTTCATTAAAGCATTGTTTATAATAGTAGAATAAAAAAGGAAAGAAATTTAAACTTCAAACAATAGGGAATTGTTAAATAATTTATGCTTCTTTCACACGATAAAATTATTATGAAGCCATTAAAAATGAGGATGTTGATACATATTTTTTTACCAGCCATCTTTTGTCGGGTGTTAATTCTCAACTAGGCTATGAAAGGATTCAGGGGGGCCAGGCAATGGAGGTCATGGTAAGGCATGCACAGGGCACCCTCCCACCCTCAGAGGTATTTGCGTGGCTGCTCACGTTTGAGCTCCTTTGTGAGAAAGGCAATAGCTGGAAACCATGTAAGCTGCCAGACCAGAAAAACCCACTCACACCTTTTTTTCTCACTAGACATACCCGTTGTAGAACCGGTAGTAACTGCTTTGAGATGCTCCAACAGTGTCTCTGGGGTGAAAGCCCACATCCGTGTCCTGCTTGGCAGCCCCCCTATTTTGACATCTGTGAGTTTCCTCCCCTTCACTGGAATGGCCGCCACCATCTCGGAGTCCTGCAGTCTGCAGTCAATATCAATCTGTATTTATAAACAAAGGAGATGTTTGATTGTATTGCCAAATGAGAAAAGCAAAACGTAGTCGAATAAAATTGTGTGTGTGTATGTGTGTTGAGAGAAAGAGAGAGGGGTGGTGGGAGACCTGGGCTACACTGAGCTAACTGGCTGCTAAACTTATGAATCATTCGCTGTTTCAATCCTCTAACTTTTCTAAAATGAAAATAAAGAGATGCTTCAAAGGAAGGAAATGAGCACTTCTCCATGTCCATGGAGGAGAGGACCAGGGCAGAGCCTTCCCAAAGCCCTGTGTTCAGCACCGGGCCTCAGCTGTCCAGAGAAGGCCTGGGTGCAGGGTGGGCCCAGGACAGGCAGCCCTCATCCCCTTGCTTCTGCCCTTGGCTCTGAAGCCTTGAGCACACTCTCCCAGAGCTTCCTGTTTTAACTCTAAATCAATCAGTTCTTCCTTCCACTCAGTTCAGCCACTCAGTCATGTCCAACTCTTTGCAACCCCGTGGACTGCAGCACGCCAGGCTACCCTGTCCATCACCAACTCCCAGAGCTTGCTCAAACTCATGTCCATCAGGTCAGTGATGCCATCCAGCCATCTCCTCCTCTGTCATCCCCTTCTCCTCTTGCCCTCAATCTTTCCCAGCATCAGGGTCTTTTCCAGTGAGTCAGTTCTTTGCATCCGATGGCCAGAGTATTGGAGTTTCAGCTTTAACATCAGTCCTTCCAATGAATATTCAGGACTGATTTCCTTTAAGATTGACTGGTTTGATCTCCTTGCAGTTCAAGAGACTCTCAAGAATCTTCTCCAACACCGCAATTCAAAAGCATCAATTTTCAGCATTCAGCTTTCTTTAGAGTCCAACTCTCATATCCATACATGACCACTGGAAAAACCATACCTTTGACTAGATAGACCCTTGTTGGCAAAGTAATGTCTCTGCTCTTTAACATGCTTTCTAGGTTGGTCATAGTTTTTCTTCCAAGAAGCACACATCTTTCAATTTTAAGACTGCAGTCACTATCTGTAGTGATTTGGGAGCCCAAGAAAATAAAGTCTGTCACTGTTTCCATTGTTTCCCCACCTATTTGCCATGAAGTGATGAGACCAGATACCATCATCTTCATTTTTTGAATGTTGAGTTTTAAACCAAATTTTTCACTCATCTCTTTCACTTTTATCAAGAGACTCTTTAGTTCCTCTTCACTTTCTGCCATAAGGGTGGTATATCATCTGTGTATCTGAGGTTATTGATATTTCTCCCAGCAATCTTGATCCCAGCTTGTGCTTCATCCAGCCCAGCGTTTCTCATGATGTACTCTGCATACAAGTTAAACAAGAAGGGTGACAGTATACAGCCTTGACGTACTCCTTTTCCTATTTGGAACCAGTCTGTCGTTCCATGTCCAGTTCTAACTACTGCTTCCTGACAGGTTTCTCAAGAGGTGGGTCAGGTGGTCTGGTATTTCCATCTTTTAAAGAATTTTCCACAGTTTGTTGTGACGTACACAGAAGGCTTTGGTGTAATCAATAAAGCAGAAGTAGATGTTTTATTGGAATTCTTTTGCTTTTTCTATGATACAACAGATGCTGGCAATTTGATCTCTGGTTCCTCTGCCTTTTCTAAATCCAGCTTGAACACCAGGAAGTTCACAGTTCACATACTGTTGAAGCCTGGCTTGGAGAATTTTGAGCATTTCTTTGCTAGCGTGTGAGATGAGTGCAATTGTGCGGTAGTTTGAGCATTCTTTGGCATTGCCTTTCTTTGGGATTGAAACTAAAACTGACCTTTTCCAGTCCTGTGACCACTGTTGTCTTTTTCAAATTTGCTAGCATATTGAGTGCAGCACTTTGGCAGCATCATCTTTCAGGATTTGAAATATCTCAACTGGAATTCCATCCCTCCACTAGCTTTGTTTGTAATGATGTTTCCTAAGGCCCACTTGACTTCGCATTCCAGGATGTCTGGCTCTAAGGGAGTAATCACACCATCATGGTTATCTGGGTCGTGAAGATCGTTTTTGTACAGTTTTCTGTGTATTCTTGCCACCTCTTCTTAATCTCTTCTTCTTTTGATATGTTCCTACCACTTCTGTCCTTTATTTAGCCTATCTTTGCATGAAATGTTCCTTTAGTATCTCTAATTCTCTTGAAGAGATCTCTAGTCTTTCCCATTTCATTGTTTTCCTCTATTTCTTTGCATTGATCACTGAGGGAAGGCTTTGTTATCTCTCCTTGCTATTCTTTGGAACTCTGCATTCAAATGGGTATATCTTCCCTTTTCTCCTTTGCCTTTAGCTTCTCTTCTTTTCTCAGCTATTTGTAAGACTTCCTCAGACAACCATTTTGCCTTTTTGCATTTCTTTTTCTTGGGGATGGTCTTGATCCCTGCCTCATGTACAATGTTATGAACCTCCATCCATAGTCCTTCAGGCACTCTGTCTATCAGATCTAATCCCTTAAATCTATTTGTCACTTCCACTGTATAATCATAAGGGATTTTATTCAGGTCAAACCTGAATGGTCTAGTGGTTTTCCCTACTTTCATCAATTTAAGTCTGAATTTGGTAAGAAGGAGTTCATGATCTGAGCCACAGTCAGCTCCCAGTCTTGTTTTTGCTGACTGTATAGATCTTCTCCATCTTTGACTGCAAAGAATATAATCAATCTGATTTCGGTGTTGACCATCGGGTGATGTCCATGTGTAGAGTCTTCTCTTGTGTTATTGGAAGAGGGTGTTTGCTATGACCAGTGCGTTCTCTTGGCAAAATTCTGTTAGCCTTTGCCCTGCTTCATTCTGTATTCCAAGGCCAAATTTGCCCATTATTCCAGGTATCTCTTGACTTCCTACTTTTGCTTTCCAGTCACCTATGATGAAAAGGACATCTTTTTGGGGTGTTAGTTCTAGAAGGTCTTATAGATCTTCATAAAACTGTTCAAATTCAGCTTCTTCAGCATTACTGGTCAGGGCATAGACTTGGATTACTGTGACATTGAATGGTTTGCCTTGTAAACAAACAGAGATCCTTCTGACATTTTTGAGATTGCACCCAAAGACTGCATTTCAGACTATTTTGTTGACTTTTTTTGTTTTCCTTCAGTTCCCAGTTTTGAGATTTTCCACTTCTCTTCACTAGGTCACCCTAAACTTTAATCTGGGCCTACCAACAGATCCGTGCTTTCTCTTCCTTTCCCACTGAAGCCCACCTACTTGTAGAAACTCCTGTTTTCCCTCCTACAGTGTGAGTCCCTTGAAGAAAGGGCATTTGGTCCTCTTGCTCCTCCAGGAGGGCCCAGCACCGTGCCTGACCCATGTATGTTGGTTGGATGGGATCTTTCAAAGTCTAGAACTTCTAGAACTCAGAGGGACTTGGCAATCAATCGCAATTAACTTCCTCATTTTACAGATAAGGCAATAAAAGGCCCAGAAAACCAAAATGGCTTCTCAGCAGCTAAGCCAGACAAGAAGTCAGACCTCCTGGCTCCTAGACGTTGTTCTTTTCATGACATCACACTGATTTTCTAAAGAAGTAACGGTCCTTTAGGCTTCAGTCACTGGACCCACCCCCAACCCCAATGCCCATCATAGTTCACTGGAAACTGATCAACCCTCTCAGAACCTTCTGGAAGCCTGGCCTTTTCACTGGAGCCCTCCCCATTTCTCCATCCCATGTGTCTGAATGTCAGGTCCTCTGTGTGGGAACAAGCCTCTTTTTTTCGGGTGCCTTTCCCCGAGTCCTGGCTCTGCCCTTTCCAGCCCTTCCCCTGACCTCCCCGTTGGTCTCTGCAGGCCTCACTGGGTCCTGTCCTCCTGCCTTCTGAGCACACGTCTCAGCACCCCTCCACCACTCCAGCCTTCACTCCAACTGCCCCAGGCCCAGCCTTCCACGTCCAGGGAGCCCTGGGAAACTGGACTGTCCACTGTTGTCCCTTGAAGCCTCATGTTGCACCTTCCAAACTCATTGACTGGACTCATTTGCTTCCTCAGTCCTGTCTGACTCTTTGGGACCCCATGGACTATAGCCCACTAGGCTCCTCTGTCCACGGGATTCTCCAGGAAAGCATACGGGAGAGGGTTGCCATTTCCTCCTCCAGGGAATCTTTTCAACCCAGGGATTGAACCCGGGTCTCCTGTATCTCCAGCGTTGTAGATGGCTTCTTTACTACTGAGCCATCACACTTAAATACTTCCCGTTAGAGCTGGGGGGTACTCAACTTTCCCCGCTGGTGACGGCTCCTATGGCATCTGCTGCCGCCCAGCTGTGGGTGTCCTGACCCTCTCCATGGACTGCCATCCTAACACCCAAGTGCAGAGACACCCTCTTGACCCTGCCCTTCCCTCACGGTGGCCAGGCAGATCACAGCCAACCTCACCTCTCTCCCCACAAGGAGGGCCCACTTCATTGGCTCCAGGGCCCCAGCGAGGGCCTTGCTTTTATCTGCTAAGACATTAGTCCTTCATTTCTCAGAAAGCTCACCAGGGCTCTTAGTGGGCAACCGTGCCTCCGTTACCGCTAGTAATACTGCAGTTTAGTTTCTGTTTCAATGCCTGGTCCTGTATGTGGGGGAGAAAGGTGGTCAGGACAGACTCCAGCATGGGACCAAAGGCAAGTGTACACAGGGGAACAGGGATATTGGTTTTCCCACAAAGGCAAGGGTCTCGGGGTCCCTGTGAGGTAGGGAGGACAGGGTGGGCTGTCAGGGCAGACAGCCTTGTCCCTCTTCACCCAGAGCAGCTCCTCACTTACTTCTTTTATGTATTTGAAACACCTTCAGATTGTATTTCAAAAATGGACATCATTATTAAAATAAAAGTTTTTTTTAAAAAAAACACACACTGAACTGGGGCACTAGAGGAAGACTGGGTCTCAGGACTAGGGCGAGGGTTCAGTTTCCATGACTGGAACACACAGTCAACAAATGCTCTGAGTCACTACTGTTTACCCAGGGTCAGGCTGACCTGACTTACCGCATAGACAAACAGTCTGACATTCAAGTTGGGAATGTTTCTAAAAATTGGGAGCCTGCCTTGCCTGTGATCCAGTTATTGAACAAACCTTCTCACGTACAAGGCTGAAAACAGCAACCGTCGCTTATCTTGCTCACAAATGTGCTTTGGGGGCAGGGCTCAGGGAGCACAGTTCCTTTCTGCTCCGTGCAGAGAATCACATCCACATAGCCGGTGTTTAATTCTGGCCATCGGCTGGGCTCTGAGCTGAACAACCTAAATGTGGCTGTCCAGGCACCTGCTTGCTTCCTTGCACTGCAGTGGCTGGATTTGAAGAAGGAGCAACCCAAGAGAGAGGCGTGGAAGTGGCCGGTTTCTTAATCCCTGGGCCCAGAAGCTACCATATATTGCTACTTACCCTATATTCTATTGGTGAAAAAGTCACAGATCTAAGAAAAGGAGACAAAGATTCCATCTATTGATGAGAGGAGAGTCGAAGACTTGGGGATCATGTTTTAAAACTGCTGCAGACTTCAGTTCAGTTCAGTCACTGAGTCGTGTCCAACTCTTTGTGACCTCATGGACTGCAGCATGCCAGGCCTCCCTGTCCGTCACCAACTCCCAGAGTTTACTCAAATTCACGTCCATCAGTGATGCCATCCAACCATCTCATCCTCTGTCGTCCCCTTCTCCACCTGCCTTCAATCTTTCCCACCATCAGGGTATTTTCCAATGAGTCAGTTCTTCACGTCAGGTGGCCAAAGTATTGGAGTTTCAGCTTCAGCATCAGTTCTTCCAATGCATATTCAGGACTGATTTCCTTTACGATTAAAGGGTTTGATTTCCTTGCAGTCCCAGGGACTCTCAAGAGTCTTCTCCAACACCACAGTTCAAAAGCATCAGTTCTTTGGTACTCAGCTTTCTTCATCTGCAGAATTCAAGTTGGGAAAAAATGGCTTCAGCTATGGGGAGAATGGTAAGTGCTGTAAACCCAGCAAATCCCTCGCCTTCCTTCTACAAAGTATAACGGATAAAAATGTGGGTTATGGTACTGTCACTCCTGGACATTTGCGCTGATCTGTGGAGCAACACGGAATATGCTACAGCAGCTCTCACAGATTGAATGATGGCCACCATACCCAGCCCCAGTCCCAAGAATTGCCAGGGCTCCGGACAAAGTATTCTCGATTCCTTCATCTATTCCTTGACTGATTTGATTTCTAGCACTAACACCCCCCCGCCATCCCCACCAACCACACTGACCAGCATCCACAGGGAATGTCTACTCGTCAGTGTTACAACGCCCTTGTAAAATGCTACCCTTCCCTCAGTACTTGCGTCCCTCACCAGCACCAAGTATCACAGTGTCATCCCTTGATCAAACAAGGCGCAATTTGGCATCTCCAGCCATCTCTTGGTTCTGTTAACACAAAGACTTCTCTCCTGTGTTGCTATTAAACTCTGGCCTCTCATTCAGAACAATGCAATTACACAGTTTTTAGGAGGATAATCTGTACTTCAGTCTTTCCCAGTATCAGAAGAAAGATTAGGGGCAAAAGGCGAAGAGGGCAGCCGAGGATGAGATGGTTGGATGGCATCACCAACTCAATGGACATGAGTTTGAGCAAACTCTGGGAGATAATGAAGGACAGGAAGCCTGGCCTGCTGCAGTCCATGGGGTTGCAAAGAATCGGACATGACTTAGCGACTAGACAACCGCAATAGCCTGTGCTTAGGCAGCAGACAGTAGGGATGAAACAGTGGGATTTCACGTTACCCGCAGGAAGGAGAAGTCTCAATACACATTAAAATTTTCCTCTATCACAGGCCCCGTAGCTAAAGGGTCCTGTGGCCTGAAGTCTGGAGGGAGCACAGGCAGGGACCAAGATATGACCTGCACAGTGATTTTTGCTGACTTTAAAAACCCACGAGAGGACCACGAGAGCATCTCGAGAGACGCCAACGTCTGATTTCACTTCTCCACCCAAACCAGCCCTCCTACTCCTTCCCAAGGAAGAGAGGGCACATCCAGGGGAAGGGTTGGCTCTGAGACTGACAGGTGGTGGCACAGAGCTAGGTTTATTTGGAAACACCTCATTAAGCTCCAGGGCAAACCAGTCATCAAGGTGTTTAATCGGCAGCATGTGAGTATTAGGAGCTAATTGCTCCCTCGTACTTTAATTAATGTTTGTCATTCGGCCACTGCATGGCTGGCGCAAGTTTCAGGAAGACAGCAGGGCTCAGTGGCCAGCACTTAGGGCGTGCTCCTCGCTGTCCCCGCGCCCGGACGGAGCTGAGCAGAGGGACAGCTTGCGGGGCTGTGCAGCTCAATCCGCGGCCCGAGTCTCAGAAGCCGTTTTGCATTCACTTAATGACAGTTACTGAGGCTCTACTCTGTGCCAGCCAGCCAGACGGAGAGGACAGTGGAATCTCAGCAAGACGTTATTCAAGTCCCACCTCTGCCTTTTACTAGTTGCATAACCACGCACCACCCGGCCTTTGCAAATTTCCATGTTTTTATCTGTAGAATGAAAACAAAAATCAGCTCTACCTCACACAGCTCTTATTTTAAAATAAAAGTCAGATATCCTCAATCCTGAAGGTTCAAAACCTTCAGGGACTTCCCATCCCAGAAGGAAAACTGAAGCCCGCTCGGTGATAGGAAGCGCTTTCCATGGTCCTTCTCTTTCCCCTGTCCCCCTGCCCGCTCAGCTCCCACCTTCTCCTCCTCCTTACTTCTCCCTCTCCTCACTCAGGCTTATTCCTTGGACCCCAAGTCCCCTGTTTTCTCAGGGCCTTGGCACTTGCCACCCCTCTGCCTATACAATTGACCGTTGAACAACACAGGGGTTAGGGTGCCAACCCTTCTTGGTGGAATATCCGTGTGTAACCCTGATGCTGGGAAAGACTGAAGGCAGGAGGAGAAGGGGACGACAGAGGATGAGATGGTTGGATGGCATCACCAACTCGATGGACATGAGTTTGAGCAAGCTCCAGGAGTTGGTGATGGACAGGGAGGCCTGGTGTGCTGCGGTCCATGGGGTTGCAGATCGGACACGACTGAGTGACTGAACTGAACTGAACTGAACTGAACTGACATTCAGCCCTCCGTATTCATGGTTCTTCTGTATCTGCAGTTCTGCCTCCATGGAGTCAATCAACCTCAGATCCTGTAGTGCTTATTTATTTAGAATGCCTGCCCATTTCAACATATAGAGTAAACTCAATGATAGCAGGAAATGTTTTGTCTCTTTTGCTCCCAGCTATACTTACCGTGTCTAGAACAATGCCTGGTCCACAGTAGGCACTTCATAACTGTTGAAAAATATACATATAAGTGACCCCTGCAGCTCAAACCTGTGTTTTTGAAGGTCAACTGTAATATTCTCTCCAAATATCCGCATAGTTCACCCCCTCAGTCTTTGCTCAAATCACCTTTTCAGAGAGGCATCCTCTGACCTCTCCATCTAAAATTCTAAGAATTCCCCACCATCAAAAACTAAAAGCTGGCAAGTATCATGTCTGCCTTATTTTCCCCCTTATCATTTATGATCTTATCTATACAATATATTGGGCTTCCCTTGTGGCTCAGTGGTAAAGAATCCACCTGTCAATGAGGGAGATGTGGGTTCGATCCCTGGGTGGGGAAGATCCTCAGGAGAAGAAAATGACAACCCACTCCAGTATTCTTGCCTGGGAAATCCCATGGACAGGGGAGCCTGGTGGGCTATAGTTTATGGGGTAGCAAGAGTGGAACATGACTTAGCAACTAAAACAACAACAAAACACAATATATTGTGCTTATTTATTTAGAATGCCTGCCCATTTCAACATATAAAGTAAACTCAATGATAGCAGGAAATGTTTTGTCTGTTTGGCTCCCAGCTATACTTACGGTGTCTAGAACAATGCCTGGTGCATAGCAGGCACTTCGTAACTGTTTGCTGAATAAATGAATGGGTATTAAATGAGATAAGGCATCCAAAGGAAGCAGCACATGCAAGGTGCATACTGGCGCCCACGAATATTCATTTCCTTCTCTTGACACTGCACTTAGAACTGGCTTCTCTGCCTTTAAAGACCTCAAATCCACAAGAGGGACAGCTACCCACACACTCCTGCTGTACAAATAATCCTCCACTCGCACCCCAAAAGCAAGAGCAGAGGGAGGATGGACAGGAGACCCCAGTGGCAAGCCTGACCTGTTGCTTCAGGAATGCAGAGGATTTGTCTAACACCTGCTCTATGACAAGTGTCTGCTCCGCGCCATGGAGATTCAAACAAGAACGGCACATCTTGCCACCTAAGCAGCTTATAGTCCAGAGTTCAGCAAATGTTCCTATATGGGACAAGATACTAAATATTTTTTTTAATTTTTATTTTTTAACACCAAAAACATTTTGTATTGGTATATGGCCGATTAACAATGTTGTGGTAGTTTCAGGTCAATAGTGAAGGGATTCAGCCATACATGTACATGCATCTGTTCTCTCCCAAACCCCTTTCCAGGTACTAAGTATTTTTCACTTTATGGATCAAACAATCTCTAATAACTACTCAGCTTTGCCACTGTGGCCTAAAAGCAGCCATAGGAAATATACAAATGAATGGGTGTGGCTGTCTTCCAATAAAGCTCTATTTACAAACACTAAAATTTGAGTTTCACATCACTTTCATGTATTATAAAATAGCCTTCTTCCTTTGACTTTTTTTCAATCATTTAAAAATGTGAAAACTATTCTTAGCTCAAGCAAAAGTGAAAGTCGGCCAGTCGTGTCCGACTCTTTGCCACCCCATGGACTATACAATCCATGGAATTCCCTAGGCCAGAATACTGGAGTGGGTAGCCTTTCCCTTCTCCAGGGGATCTTCCCAACTCAGGGATCGAACCTAGATCTCCCGCACTGCAGGAGATGAGCCCCCAGTGAATCCTTAACTTAGAACCCACAAAAGAATAGACCAGATTTGGCCGTTGTGCTATAGTTTGCCAATCCCTTGTCTAGATGAGGAAAAAGAAGGCAGAATCGCTTCTAACTAAGGTTTAAAACATGATGCTACAGACTAAATCTCGTAAATGATCGTGGAAGAGGGTGGTAACTAGAGAAGGACCAGAACCATCAGGGGGTGCTTTGGGGAAGAGGTAAGACTTAGGGCAAGCGGTGGGATACGGTTAGGATCAGGTAGGCTAAGTGGTGGACTGAGAGCTTCCCTGGCATGGAAACTAACCGTGGTAGTAATAATAACAATAGTCTAGAGATAACTATAGTATTGAGAATGCAGCAGGCCCAGCTCTCAGCATTTTATAAGCATTGTTCAATTTCATTCTCAAGTAAATTTACTTCCTTTTCAAATGAGGAGACCAAGGCTCAGAGGGTTAATAATTTGCCCGAATACACAAAGTCAGCAGCCAGAGCCAGACTCCCAGCCAAGGCTGTCTGCCTCCAAAGCCCCCCCCTCCCTCCCACTAAATTCCGCACTTTGATCTAGGTTCCCTCCCATTTCCTGTGATCAGATGCTGCCCTGTCCCTGGTGTGCCCGTATTCATGTAAATAACCATTTCTTAAATACACTCAATGAAAAATCAATTACATAGCAAAGTGGCTGAGGTTTGGATAAACAATCTAATTGTTCCCTCTGGGGCTGCTGACTGAGCAATGCCTGCTGAGAGAAGAAAGAGAGTTAACATTTATTAAGAGCTCTGCCTCAGGCGCTGAATATGCATCTCCTTCCTCCTGGACCATATGGGTCTGAGCTCCTGTGGCCAAGCCCCCACTTCACCCCAGGGAAGCTGCTGGTCTTTACCATTGCGTCCATAATGTATCTACAGTGAGGACCCCACGATCAAGGCAGATCTCTAACTGACGCAGACTCGAGGACTTGACCCCTAGGCGTACCTTCCAGGTTTCTTACTCAAAGAGGAAAACCTAGCTGCCTGCTACATGACAAGTGTTTTGATGTGATTATATCTTTCCTGGAAGGCCATTTTGCTTACAGCCCTAGTTGTCCCTCAGGAGTTCTGATCATTATACTTAGACTTTTTTCCTTTTTCAAGTCAGGACACTGTTCTTGGTTGATATGCAAAGATCCCCAAAAGGTGTATTCCATCAAACCTTATCAATCATTAACACCTTACTGTGAATTAGTTTTCAAAACTTTTCAACCAGACAGGTAATTAAAATTGAGCAATTGGCTAGAGACCACATAAAAGCCAGGGTTAAGGCATAGAAAAGGAAGGTTGAAGAAGTGATTTTTGACAAGAAAGACTCTGAAAAAAGTTATGGTATTCCAAAGGAGTGAATTGGCATGGGCTCTTTCTTTCTTTCCTTCCCTGTTAGCTATTATGATGAGTTATTTATGGTGAGCCGGGCAAGGTATGTGGCTGATGATGCTTGAAGAAAGAAGATACAGTTCCTTACCCGAGATTCACAAATAATTACAACAGCATAGAATAAGCGCTGCAGGAGCACTAAAGCACATCTGGAGTAAAGAGCTCCAAGTCCTGACCATCCGACTATGGAAGCCGTGGGCTACCTGAAGGCGCCCGGAACAGGAAGTTGAGAGATAAAATTTCTAATCCTCGTTCAGCCGTGTGTGTATTTGCTCTATGACCTTGCATGAGGACCTTCTCCTCTCTGAGCCTTGGATGACTCATTCATTCATATTAATTCACTCAAATTTGTGCCAGGGCTGTGCTAAGCTTTGGGGATGGATATCGCGTTAACATAATAGGTACTGTGACTGCTCTCATAGGTTTTACAGTCTCATGGGGTAAACAGCCATGAAAGAAATAATTTCACAGACAATTTTCCTGTAATATGATGAAGTAAGTCTAGACCACATATTTGCAAACTGGCTACAGAGTAGAATTAACTGGGAAGAAAGACTTAGGAAAAAAAAGATGAATATTTGGGCATTATCCCCAAAGATTACAATTCAAACTAGTAGGACTCAAGCATAAATATTCTTATAAATTCCCCCAACTGATTCTAACATGCTACCACAGTTGAGAACCACTGAGCTAAATAGTTTCTAAATTTTCTTCCTGCTCTAAGCCTATTAGTCATTTATAGTTTGTGGATGATCTAAGATATACCTGCATAGATATATAAATTTCTGTATACTTATATGTGTGTTGAGAGACAAAGATAAATGGAAATACAGACTGTGTGTGAGAGAGAGAAAACAGAAAAAGATCATGTAGCCTGTAAGACAAAACATTGGAGACCAGTGAGGAATCAGTACACACCAACATTTCCTAAACTTAGCCCTGAGCTTTGTTTGGCTGGATGTTTGTATAGAGACTGTTTGCCTCCTTGACATTTTTTCTTCTTTTCCTCTTTGGCTATAACACTCTGACTTCGGTGTGAGAGAGGCTCAAGAGGGAGGGGACATATGGATACTTATGCACGATTCCCCTTGATGTATGGCAGAAACAAACACAGCATTGTAAAGCAATTATCCCCCAATTAAAAAAGAAAAAGTCTTCTGATTTAACTCAGAGCAGTGTTGACCTAAAACAAATAGACTGCCAATTATTTCTTCAGGAAAAAAAAAAAGGGGGTGGGGGGGAGAGTTTATTTGGGATCAGCAAAAACTGCAATTCAGTGTTTGCACATGGTGAGCCACATGCAAATCCCCAGCAAGAATGGAGATAACTCCTTCAGAGAGGAGAAAAGGAAATTGGAAGGGCTGTAGTAAACAAAGGGTCCCTTGGAGGAATTTCATTGGCTGAGTTGTCTCTCATTGGCTGGGTTCTTGCCAGGCTGGCTTTTCATTGGTTGAGTTGTAACTGCCTCTCATTGGCTGAGTTCTTGCCAGGCAAGAAGAGGAAGTCTTTCTTCTTGCTGGGCTCTGCTTTCATCACAAGACATAAGAGCTACCTTTTTTGATCTCCTGACTTTTTAAACTGAGATGTTTGTTTATTAATTTTTACAGCAGCAATGTGCCCAGCTCTGGGCCCACATTTCCTAGTCTCCATGTCAGCTAAATGTACCAAATGAGATGCAGATAGAACTTATGGGATGGGACTTCCAGGAAATCCCAAGGGAGATGCTCTGACAAGGGGGACCAACTTCATGCCCTTCACCCTTCTCTCCCAACTTTCTGCATGGAACAGATATGTGATGGTGAGCTCAGTGTTAGCCATCAGGAACTGTGTAGTGACTGGGGTGGGGATAGAAGTAATAAGCCAAGAATCTAAGAATAGGGAGATAAAAGAAGGGGATATCACAGCCATAGTCACCTGGACTGCCAACATCTGGATTTCATTCATCTGAAAGGAAATAAAAACTTTAGTTTGTTTAAACAGCACACTGGAAATTATTTGCCTCTAGTACAGGCATTCTGTAGGGGGAAAAAGTGCCTGTATTCAAATTAGTTTGGGAAATATTTCACACCACAGTATAGTTCTCCACCTCCTCTGTCAAGACTCCCATTATAAAATATATAACCAACAAGGACCTACTGTATAGCACAGGGAACTATACCCAATATTTTGTAACAACCTATAAGGGAAAAGAATTTGGAACAGAATACATAGATGTATAACTGAATTACTGTGTTGTACCCCTGGAACTAACACCACACTGTAAATCAACCATACTTCAATAAAAAAGAACTCCCATTGCACGTTTGCTCATATTAAAGGTTCATAACAAAGAAACCTGTTCACTTTGTTTGAGGCATTTCAGAACCTGGCTTTCTCCACTTCCCACAATACTACCTACTCAATACGGACACATTGCCTGGAGAATCCCAGGGATGGGGGAGCCCGGTGGGCTGCCGTCTATGGGGTCGCACTGAGTTGGACACGACTGAGGCGACTTAGCAGCAGCAGCAGCAGAGCGTCTTTTAATACTGCTTGAAACTAATATTCTTCGGTGCATTTTGATCATCTCAGACATCAGAGCATTAAATTCCAGAACACTCAACTTCTGAGCAACTCAATCCAACACATCAATCAAATGCTTCCTAAGAGATGTGGCAAAACAGCCCGTGAAATGCTGTATTTTCCATTTTGTTCTTGGCACATTGGAGAGGCAAAGTCACAAGCGTCCTTCTCAGAAAATGGCAACAACAACCCAAAGCCGAGATGGCCTAGGTGAGCTTTCTCCCTCCAGCAACAGATCGCTCCCCGCTGCCTTCTGTTCTCACTCGGCTCCATGCAATGAGCTGACCTGTTTTCTCATTCTGGCTTACCTGGAAGGCTTCCTGGGGTACAAACAAAAATCAAGGCCACCCAAAAACTGACTTTTACATTAAAACTGCTTTGGCAAGCCCGTTTCTCGGGCAGAGCTGGCAGGGTACAAACAACCTCCCTGTAGCAGCTCCTCCATGGTTACTAACTTAGGTGTCCACGTAACACCGCCCCACTCATTCAGGCTTGGCTTTCCCGAATCTGGGGCTTAGTGTCTGTCATTGGCTTTGGAACATCCCCAGCCATTTCTATTTGACATATTTCTTCTGCTCATGTATCCCTCTCTTCTCCTTTTGGAATTTTAATTATGTGTATGTTATACCTTTTGTTTCACCAGATCCGTGGTTCACAGAGTATGGTCCCTGGACCAGTAATATCAACATCACTTGGAAAGTCGTTTAAAATGCAATTATCAGGCCTCATTCCAACCCAGATCCATTTATTCCGAAACTCTGGCATGGAAGATTTAATCAAGATCTCTAGATGACTCTTTTGCATGCCGAGGTTTGAGAACCTCTTCACTAAAGCAAAAAAGGACCATCAGGACATCTGAAAGGAGTGATACAGAGGAAAGGAAAGTACAACAGCCAGAAATATTTAGTGTTTCTCAGAATCTTGTCCTTAATATTCTCGTTTAAATATCAACGGCGCACTTTTGGGAGAATTTCATGGCTTAAAGAAGGCCTAAAGGAAAACATGAGACTAACTCCAAATGAACTGCCAGCTTCTTGGCCTCCTTCAACTCAGCTCCCAGCAGTGGCTCCCAGATCAGGCTGCATCTCACCCTGAGAGCTCATTTGAAATGAACTCTAGACCTGTGAACCAGAAACTCCCAGGTTTGAAGCCCACAGAGCTATGCCTACAGCATGATTCCCTGGGTTTTCTGACTCAGCCACGACCTGGCCGCAGAGGACCGCTGCTAGAGCTCTATAACTGCACCCGTTGGCTACTCTTCACGAACGCTGTTTCCATCCACAAACCAGTACAGATGTGGCTTGGGCCATATTTAAACAGCCTCCACCTCTGTGCCTCAGCTCCCCTCCCCTCCATGCCCCCTTTCTTCACGTTGACCACACCCTGAGAGACGGCTCCAGAGAGAAGGGCGGGGTTCCTGTGACACCCCCACGCTCCAATGCAATCGGCCACAGGCCCTAGTGAGCTCGGCACACAGGCTGGCTATCCTCGCTGTCCGCACTCCCGCCAGGATGTAATTCTTTACGTTTCTTCTTCCCCACTCAGTCCCACCGAGGAGGGCCCGTGGAAACACGGAGCGACTCATAGGTTCTAACCAATTAGCCTCAAGTCCCTGGTCTAACCTTAGACCCGTCACTACCTAGGGGCCCTGCTAGTTCACATGCTTGAATTGGCTCTAACGTCATAAGGCTACTCCCTGCTGCCACGCCCCAGCCCACAGCTGGTACCTTGCTCCCTTAGAGGGACATCACGCGAGCGCTGTCATCTTATCTGTCTCTGGAGTGTTCCAAGCATCAGTCATTTCAGGATTCCTAGGCCCTCCTATCTGTTGGGAACTTGTCACTCTCCTGGTGCCAGTGGGCTCTGGAATCACACTGGGAGTTCTGTGCCCCGTGGGCACGGGCTCATTTTGATCACTTCGTGTGTCAGTGTGAGAGGAGGAGCTGGACTCTGGAATCCGGCCTGTCCCTGTAGTTGGGCCCACTCTAAATTCCAAGACTTCTCCAATCCCTCCCTCCTGCCAGAGCTCAGACTAGGATCAGGCAAGGGAGACACTCACTCCCCGCCTCAGGCCTGCGCAGGGTAGGCGCCTGAGAGTTCACGCTCTCTTTTGTTTGCATGTTTCCCTATATTTTGCACCTTGGGCGCCTCTCTCACCCTGGTCCTAGCTCTGCCTCCTGATCCGAGTTGCCGTGACTGTGCCAGGCAGGCCAAGGCCTCAAAACGACATTTAGTGTTTCTTATCCATCCCTACGTTCCAAGCACAAAGAAAGCAGAGTCCCTGCCTGTAAGGAATTCAGAGCATGGCAGGGAAGGAAAGCCTGTAAACAGGCTGGCTCGTGTGGAAGGGCAGAGGAGCCTGGGGTGAATGACGGTGAGACAGAAGAGAAGGCTTCAGGAAGGCACTAGTCTTCCATGACATTGGGAAATGTACAGACTACATCTCAGGGGAGAAAGTGAGAGGCTGACAGCAGGTAGAAACTAGTGTGAGTCAAACTGGGGTGTGTTCTGAGACTCGCAGATGGTCAGCACCATTAGAGGGTCAGAGACTTGGAAAGAAGAATGAGAGATGAGAGGAGGAAGAGGACCAGATGGTAGAGAGCCCTGAGGAGCCTGTGAAGGCGTGCTGGCCTCCCCAGGTGATGCCAGTGGTCAAGAAGCCACCTGCTGATGCAGGCGGACCTAGGAGGTCCCTTCCCTGGGTCGGGAAGATCCCCTGGAGGAGGGCATGGCAACCACTCCAATATTCTCGCCTGGAGAATCCCATGGACAGAGGAGCCTGGCAGACTGCAGTCCACAGGGTCACACAGAGTCGGACACGACTGAAGCAACTTAGAATGCACACGTGCAAGAGCTTCCATCTCTGGAACGTGGGGCACCTTGGAAGATTTTGAGGCAGGGGTGAAGAGTAACTAGATTTCAGCATCACGAAGAATCCAAGGCTGGGGCCAGTGCACAAAATCATTGATTGGGGAACCAGTTGGGAGACTCTTAAGGACAGCTGCCAAGTAGTGGCTGAATTTCTACATCAGGGCCATGAAATTCCTGAGGGTGTGAGACTGTGGGCAGCACCAAGGAGACAGGAGCTCTTAATAGGCACCTGGCAATTCCCAAGCATCTGCCAAAGCAGTGACCTCTGCAGAAAGAGGACCAAGCGGGGCCCCAGCTGCTCGGGGGGGTTGCCACCTCCAGACCAACCTCTCAGAGATGCATTTGGCCTGCTCTCCAGGGGATACTCACGCAGCTGCCGCTCTGACAAACCTCCCCTGGGAAGAAAACCTCTCCCCTGCCCAGGAAGCAATCACCCACCTGTTGTAGAGTTCTGCAGGTTTGGGACTAAACATTCTATCGAAGCTTTAAAGAAGAATGGCCAGATAACTTCCAAGCTACCTTCCTGCCCCCATCAGTCTGTGATTTTAGGATTCCACATAAATCAGATGCAAACGCTGAAGACTTGGGTTCCTATAGAGTTCCTTACAGAAGTGATTCTGTGACTGTCGTGAGTATACTCATACTTCCTTTTCTGCATCCAAGCTGGGAACCCCAAAGCCCAGCCACTGACTTCTCTCATCCGGATCAGCGCTGGAACCTTCCTCATGGCCTTCCTGCTGTCAATTTTGCCTCCACTTCTTATTCCATTTTCCCTGAAGAAGCCAGAGGAGAATTTCTAAAGCATGTCAATCTGTTCAAGGCCTGCATGCATGCTAAATCACTTCAGTCACGTTCGACTTTTTGCGACCCTATAGACTGAAGCCCTCCAGGCTCCTCTGGCCATGGGATTTTCCGGTCAAGAATACAGGTGTGGGTTGCCATGCCCTCCTCCAGGGGATCTTTCTGACTCAGGGATCGAGCCCACGTCTCCTGCTTTGCAGGCAGATTCTTTACTGATGGGCCTCCAGGGGAGCCCATTCAAGGCATGTTCCTGCTTAAAATCCTCCCTGCTGCCTTCAATGATGCTTTTGGGGTGGGGGGTGGGGTACGCCATACAGCATGGAAGATCTTAGTTCCCCAAGCAAAGGGATTGAACCTGTGATCCCTGCGGTAGAAGCACAGAGTCTTAACCACTGGACCACCAGGAAACTCTCCTCCAGTGATGCTGTTAAAGGGCTCACTGGCCCCTTCATGCTGCTGCTGCCCCGCAACCTCCCCCACTCTCACCAGCTCTCTCCCCACCCCCAATCTGAACAATGAGAAATGTCTTCCAGTTCTCCAAACCCCTTGAGCCTCTGCACAGACCGCAGAACCTCTGGGTCTCTGCACAAACCATTCTTGTTGCCTAGAGCAGTGCTGGCCAGTAGGAAAACACCAGAAGAACTCGAGCCACTTATACCATCTTAAATTTTCTAGTGGCCACACTGAAAAAAAAAAAAGTAGGAATAGGTGATCTTATCGCTAATAATACACTTTATTTAATTCAAAATGTCGAGCTTTCCTGGTGGCTCAGGGGTACAGAATCCACCTGCCAGTGCAGAAGACACAGGTTCAATCCCCAGGTGGGGAAGATCCCCTGGAGAAGAAAAATGGCAACCCGCTTCACTGTTCCTGCCTGGAAAACTCCATGTGCAGGGGAGCCCAATGGGCTACAGTTCATGGGGTGGCAGAGTCAGACACACTGAGCAACTAAACAGCACCCAAAATGTATCCAGCATTCAACATGCGATTAAGATAATAAAATACTGAGATAATTTACATTCTTTTCCACACCACGTCTTCAAAGACTAGTATGTATTTTACACCTATTCAGTTCAGTTCAGTTCAGTTCAGTCGCTCAGTCATGTCCAACTCTCTGCGACCCCATGAATCACAGCATGCCAGGCCTCCCTGTCCATCACCAACTCCCGGAGTTCACTCAGACTCGCGTCTATCGAGTTAGTGATGCCATCCAGCCATCTCATCCTCTGTCGTCCCCTTCTCCTCCTGCCCCCAATCCCTCCCAGCATCAGAGTCTTTTCCAATGAGTCAACTCTTCTCATGAGGTGACCAAAGTACTTGGGTTTCAGCTTTAGCATCATCCCTTCCAAAGAAATCCCAGAGTTGATCTCCTTCAGAATGGACTGATTGGATCTCCCTGCAGTCCAAGGGACTCTCAAGAGTCTTGTCCAACACCACAGTTCAAAAGCATCAATTAGCACATGCCAATTTGGACATGTCATATTTTCAAGTGCTCAACAGCCACATTTAGCTAGTAGCGATGATAGTGGTAAAGAACCCGCCTGCCAATGTAGGAGGCATAAGAGATGCAGATTCGATCCTTGAGTCGGAAGATCCCCTGGAGGAGGCATGGCACCCCACTCCAGTGTTCTTGCCTGGAGAATCCCATGGACAGAGGAGGCTGGTGGGCTACAGCCCATGGGGTCGCAGAGGATCGGACACGACTGAATCAGCTGAGCACAGCACAACAGAGTGGGCAGCGCCCCAAGCACCCTGCTTCTGCTCGGTCTGGGACCGTGCCCACTCTTCAGGCTCAGCGGGAAGGGCACTGTCTCTAGCTGCATCCAGGGGCCCTCCTCTGTGACCCCACAGTCCCTAAGAGCCCCTGCAGTCACTCTCACATGGAAGTGCTAAAGCCTGTGTTCTAATCTGAATCCAAGACCATAAGCTCCATGAGGACAAGAACCACACTGGCCTGGTGTAGCACTGAGCTCCTAGTCTGGGCCCAGCAGCAGACATATATTGTATGTACCAATCAGTGTCTGTTGAAGGAAGCAGAGAAATCTCATGCGTCCTCACCCACTACTGGGAGGCACTATGATGATCTGAAATCCTTTGTTCAGTTCAGTTCAGTCGTTCAGTCGTATCCAACTCTTTGCGACCCCGTGGACTGCAGCATGCCAGGCTTCCCTGTCCATCACCAGCTCCTGGAACTTCACAACCTCCCTGTCTTTCACCAACTCCCGAATCTCTCAAAATCCCGAGAGATTCCCCTTTGCCTCACCCTTCCTTTCTACAACATCTGCATGTACACACACACACATACACACTCATCACACACACAACTTCACACTTACAAACACTGTTGCGCTGAAACACATATACACACACACACACACGCACGCATGCCATACACTCTCGAACTCATGCTCAGACACATATCCACACACTCATGCACTCACACGCATTGCATACTTAAGACACATGCTTACCCCCAGGCATATTACAGAGGTTGGAGGGGCATCCAGAGAGGTGTTTTACCTGCTCTAGGTCACACAGCACACCTGGGGCAGGACTGGGACCGCATCCCAAGGCGACCGCCCGCATCCAGGCAACCAGGCTGCCTCTCGCTGGACAAGCAGGACCGCAGGCAGCGCGAGTGTGTCCGGGCGCATCCAGGCGACCAGGCTGCCTCTCGCTGGACAAGCAGGACCGCAGGCAGCGCGAGTGTGTCCGGGCGCATCGATAGTGATTCCTGCTTGCTGCCAGCCAGCAACTGATGCCAGAACCAGCCATCAGTTAGGGACACTCCTGGGCTCCTATGCTCTTAGGACCAGTCTCCCTAGCTGCACTGCCTCCGAGAGAAACACCGCTGATTCCGAGGGCAAGCACACTGGCGCAGCAGGGGGTTCGGTTCGACTTGCCAAGACCTGGCACCTTATCATCCTAGCAAGGTGAGGGGCCAAACACCTCAACAATCCAATCACTCCCAGTCTCCTAGAAGACAGGCAAAACTTGTAGCCTAGGTTGAGGAGAGTTACAGATGATGTCTTAGAAAAGTAATCTTAAAGCTGAAGCACACAACTGTGCTATGTGGTGGTGGTGGTGTAGTCGCTCGGTTGTGTCCGGCTCTTTGTGACCCCATGGACAGCAGCCCTCCAGGCTCCTCCATCTATGGGATTCTCCAGGCAAGAACACTGGAGTGGGTTGCCATTTCCTTCTCCATGCGCTGTGTGACCTAAGGCAACTAAAAGACCTCTCTGGGCCTAGTACCACCCTCTATACTTTGTGTGAGTGTAGGTGTGTGTGGATGTATGTGAGTATGTAAGTCAGTGTGACTGACTGTGAGTATACATGGATTTTTCTGCATTTGTGAGTCTGTGAGTCCTATTTGTGTGTGAGTACAAGAGTATGTGTAAGTGTGGAGGTGTGTGAGAGAACGTGTGGGAGTATACAGCGGATATGAGCTTGTAAGTCTATGTGCATGTGTACGTGTGTACATACACATATAGATGTTGGACAAAGACATTCAACGTGTATGGGTTTTCCTAGGGGTCCGCAGATACGGTTACTTTTATCAGTTGCAAGTCCTCAAATTTCTGGTTCCCTATTTTCATCCTCCCCCATTTTAATCACCCTTCTCCTGTTTTTACAAAAGAGAAGTGTTTCCTTCACCCATTCCCAACTCCATTATGGTGTCTCTATAGGATGTAAAATCCTTCACTGCACCAAACAAAAAGGACAGTTAAAGATATTAGCTTGGTGAATGAAGGCGCAAGAACCTCACCTTGGGACTTCCATCCCTTCCCTGTTTCATCCATTCTTTAGGTAAAAGAAAGCCACATCCTACATGGTGGATCCTTAGAGAAGTGACTTTTTAAAAAAAATTTTATTGGAGGATAATTGCTTTACAATAACTGTAGTGCTGGTTTCTGCCATACATCAACATGAATCAGCCACAGAAGTACTTATGTCCCCTTCCTCCTGAGCCCCCCTCCCCCCTCCCACCACACCCCGCCCCTCCAGGTTGCCACAGAGCACCAGTCTGAGCTCCCTGTGCCATACAGGTAACAGGTATGTTTCCCTGCCGCTCTCTCAACTCATCCCACCCTTTCTTTCCCCCATCGTGTCTGCAAGTCTGTTCTCTGTCTCTGTCTCTGTTGCTGCCTGCAGACAGGTTCATCAGTGGCATTCGTCAGATGCATTGTGGAATTCACGCAGTGGGTATGCTGGCATTTGGGGTAAGGACCGCAGCTCTGCATTCCTTAAGTCTTGTCGAAACTGCGTGGCTTTGACAGAGTCTGGGGAGAGTGAAGGAAAGACAACGTTGTAAGCACTATTGAAGGCTAAACATGGCTTTCCCTCACCCACCATAGCAAAGAAAAGTGATCCTTCCCAACTTCTCTCAATACTCAATCCTAGGATGAGCCAAAACCAAACAGCAAAGAACAACAAAACCTCTGAGCCGCCGCACCAGCACAGGTTTGTAACACGGATTCTTTTAAACACAACTGAAGCGTTTTCAGGGGCTACTGAAGTTGGGAAGTTGTACTGGATATAACCCACAGATAAAAGTTTCATGTGATTTCTTTTAAATGCAGTGTGCGTTATTTCATAGGTTGTTAAAATCTATTTTATCAAGTAATATAGTGAGATATGTGTTCCAGTTACAATCAATCCTGAGATTACTTCACCTTATAAGATGTTTAAATATTTTCCCTCCTACAACTCCTATTAATCAAGAAAGAAAATTAAATGCTAGCTGCCGATACACTCATTTTTAGCAATATATACCTTTTCCTCTCATTAAATGTGTTAGAAAATTTATCTCAATGTCTACGAAATTAAAGGAGTTATTTCTGTGTTTTCATACAAGATTCTTATTTATTTCCAAAAATTAATTCTAAAGTTCAGTACCTACAGAATTACTCAGAAAATGCCACACTTTTTCATCACGCTTTTTGTTTCATAAATAACTTGAATTTGGGCACAAAACATTGAATTACGACAAACTGATGAAAAACAGTGAATGAGTTTATTCTTGTTTCTACAACTTTTCAGGAAATAGATTAATTATATTCTTCATGACCTTCATCTTGTCTGCTTTGAATAATCATTTTTACAAGATTAGGAGCAGTCATTTTTATGGTAGGTTTCATAATATCCCCCAAAATGTACTATAATGTTGATTTGAATTAAAAATTTGTCAGACGTTTGCTTAGAGAAAGTAAATCTCTTTTGTAGATTGGGTTGACAAGAAAGACTACTGTTGCTAAATAGATTACGCATTTTCCATAAGTCAAAAGGGCTAAATCTGAGCTCTAAGGTTTTAGCCAAAAGGTATTTAAACATGTTATAAAATAGAAGTATTTTATTTCTTAAAATTGCATTGGGAAAAGTGGATTGAAATTAATGATATTTTAATTTTCCAATTTTTATAAATAAATTGAACTAGACAAGGTGAAAAAATAGCAGATGTAGTTAACAGTCATTGAATAAATTTTAGAAAAGTCTTTAGGATAGTCTCAGAAATTGAAAAAGTGAATGGTTCTAATGATGGATAACAAATGCCTTAGGAAGCCTTTTCTTTTTCAACAAAATTGAAGGAGAAAATAATTTTTGAAGATGGATCACTGTGTGATTTTGGGGGCATTTAATCCAAAAAGATTTCAAATAATTAATGAAGTTATCAAAATATCTCCTGTTCCTATCTACTTACTCACATTAGTAAGATTTGTCAGTGTTCACATCTAAGAAAAACAAAGCAAACAGTCTTTAGAAAAGAATAGAATTTATTTTTTTAATTTAAAAAAATAGCATTGATGTGGCTCCCTTTTTCATTCTAGCAATATGTAATACTTGTTATCCAACTAGGACAATCCCATTAACCACATTAAGAAATGTAGCCACAATGAATTTTTATTATTTAATTTACTATTGACAAAATTTATGTTATATATACTATATTTTGATTTTTGGTACACTGATAATAATTATAATGATCACTCATTCAAGAAACAATTTTAATATTTAGAACTTTATGGAAATATTTTAATATTAAAAACATTATATACAACAATGTGTATATATTTAACACTACCTAAAAATGGTTACAGTTATAAGTTTTATGTGTTTTTTAACCACAATTAAAAATAAGTTTTTTTTAAATTTCTGACACATATAACACAGATATAGTATTATTTCAGAAATGTATAGTCAATAGTCAATAAAGAATTATCCAATACAAAAACTTACTATATTAGAATAAAATTCTGAGAGAGAACAGAAAGACAAGTGTAAGAAGGAGAATGAAATCAAATTCTTACTGTTAAAATTTACTCACAGGCTTTTTAAATGGATGAAGGTGGATATCAAATCATTATGGTATTTAGATTCCAAAGAATATATTTAACAAGTGATGATAGTTTCATTTAAAGCGTCCATATTTATGATATGCTGAAATCATACCCTCTGAAATGATTTCAACTTATGGAGAAAATTGTAGACATTTACTTAAGGATGTTGGAGGCGCCACCTAGATTTTAGGGTGCGTTTTTGGAAGGCATATGAGCAAAACGTAAGGGCACTACCTCTGAGTCAGGGGGTGGGGGAGGGGTCCTGGCAGCAGAGGCCAGCTCTAGGTTTCCTGCAGAGTCGGGCTTGTCTGCCTTGTTCTTCTACCTAATTCCTTAAGGGCATTTCTGTTTTCTAAAGAAAGCAGTGACTCTGTGGACCAAGAGCTTTCAAAGGCTTGGGACCCCCCTCTGGCTCTGTCCGCTATTACAGCAGTCTTTATGTTCAACTGGAAGCCCCTCTAAGCCAGGTTTTTCATGCATAGACTGATGTATTCATTTAGGAAGGAGAGAGTGTGGGGACTTTGATTTATTGAACATCTACCATGTGCCAGATACTGTGCAGGATGTTTATATATATGTGATTTCATTTATTAATAGGAATAATTAAGGTTACGATATATAGTTATTATTATTATGGTGAATACTTACTATGTACAAGACATGAAAGGGCTTCTCAGGTAGCACAGTGGTAAAGAATCTACTTGCTAATGCAGGAGACACTGGTTCGATCCCTGGATTGGGAAGATCCCCTGGAATAGGAAATGGCAACCTGCTCCAGCATTTTTGCCTGGGAAATTCCACAAGCAGAGGAGCCTGGTAGGCTACAATCAGTAGGTTCGCAGAGTTGGACATGACTGACAGGCACACACCGACGCATACCAGACACTAAATTGTAAGCTTTACATGAGTGATCGTAATCAGTCTTTACAGTAATCCTACAGGGCAAGAGTTACGATCATTCCGATTTTACATATGAGAAAAATAAGGCTCAAATGAATCTTTCAATATTAATCAACAGCTAGTAGGTGAAAAGGCCTGATCATGACATCAAAGTCCACACTTCTGACCCTAAGTGTTGTCACGCCCACTTAAAGAGACACTCAGAGGGGTTAAACTTGGGCAGGTAGAAATCGCTAAGTCCCAGGTCAATCTGACTGATTCACTCCCTATTTTGTTCCAGAAAAGCATCCAGGCACTTCCTGATAACTACAAATACTCCTTTTTTACTAGAATTCTCCAAATACATTAGTCATCCTGCGTCTCCGCCAATTTCATAATGTGGATAGAATTGATTCTATTATAATTATTCTTTTTTATAATTGATTTTTAAATTATCATCATTCTATAATTACTACCCCTCACTTTTTGTTTTCTTCCTGCAAATGAGAAAACTAAACCACCCAGAATCTTCCCTGAAACTTGCCCTGACCCCCAGCATCTGACAGACTCCAGATCGGAGCACACCTAACAGCTGTGAAAAAGAAACCAAGGCGGCTGACGGACCGGCCCCCAGAGCACACAGGGCTGCAACAGCTGGGCCGGGCGGGAAGCCCTTCACACTCTCTGCGCTCTCGGACAGCAGCGCAGGCGAGGGCTCCAGACTGACCCGTCCCATCGGGCGTGCCTATCTGTCCACAGTCTCACTCAGTCTTAATCAGGAAGCCTTCCATCCCCAGGCCAAGAACGGGCCGTGCCTACAGGTCTCGAGAAAAGAGAGGAGTGTGGGGTTCACCCCTCGCTGTCATTGCCTGAACAGGATACTTGGTTCTTCACTGGACTTTGCAAAAGGGCCTTTTGGGGTTTTTTCCACTAATTATGCCCCAGGCAATGGCTGGGAGATTGGGGGACGGGAGGAACACTTAAACTTAATGTAATACTCACAAAACGCCACACCCAGACTGAACCCTGTGGGAGCCCGAGCTGCGGACAGGCGCGCTCGCACAACGGAGAGGGAGCAAGTCTAGACTTCTCTGGGGTTTGCCTACTGATACTCCCAGAATTCCCCTGCCTACCTGGGAATGTGCATCACAGGGAGGAATAAATGGTCTCATACTGCTGCTTTTTTTTTTTTTTTTTAAGGATTAGAAGAGAAGAAATAGCTTTTGTTTTCTTTTTTTCCCAGTTGGCTAACCATGACATTCGACCTACAGGCTTAGAAAACAACTTGAGTAGCAGTGTGAGTGATTAGACAAGACAACAGCCTGGGGTATTCTCTTACGGAAGAGGGGAAGCCCAGGCTGTCTTTTCTTCTAAAGTGTGTGGCAATCATCAGAAAAGAGCAGCTGTCAAACTCGCCTCCTGCCCCAGTGGGGCTGCGAGGCTGCTGCCATCCTTATTTAATTGGTTTATTAATCTTACAACGCAATACAAACCTCTGTCTCTCTGCTTCCCTGGTTAACCAGGCTTGGGTTTTGTAAATATGTTTAAATAAGCTCCAAAACCCACAAGGCTTCTCTCCTCTTGGTTACAGGCTCCCGTCAGGCTAGACCCCAGCCAGAACTGAAATGAATAAATGGCTGTCCCTCCCAGTCCATCTGCTCCCTTTTCAGGGTGGCGAAGTGAGGGCAGGACATTTGCAGGGAAGAAATGTCCTTCACCTCATCGGAAGTTTACTGTGCTCCTTGGCGGGAGGGCTGCTGTTCCATGCAGAAGCATGAATTAAGAAGTCAAGAGGAAGAGGAGAGAAAAGGACACCGTTCAAACCTTTATATATACATCACTCCTTCCAGCCTCCCGTACTTGTTGGGAAGGAGATCTAGCTAACAAAGGAGCAGCCCTTTTGTAGGACTCTGTGAACTCCTGAAGACAATGCCCATCAGGGAAAGAAGAGGAAATGTGAGGCCGAAGGGAGAGATAGAGATGGAGGGATTGTCCAGAGACGGGTCTGGGTAAAAACGTACATGCGCTACAACTAACTGTGTGTTAACAGCTGCGTGCTCATCTGTCTCACCCGATACACTGTGAGGCCCAGCAGGCTCGGACTAGCACCAAGCACAATGCAAAGAACTTAGTTTTGAAGGAGGAAAATAAGCAAGGAAGGCAGGAAGCATAAACGTAGAGAGGGAAGAAAAGCAGGAAGTGCGTGGACAGATGAATGGACGAAGGGATGGATGGAGAGGGGATGACAGAGTAGAAGAGTGGATGGGTGGATGGATGAATGAGGTAATAAGGATTTGGATGAGAAACTACACTCTTTACAGCCTCTGTGGCTCCAGAAAACCAAGCAATGGTGTTTCTTTCTCAGATTGTTCTATTGGAAAACTCTCTTTTCTAGGAGAATCCCCAGAAAGTGTGATCAGAGACAGCTTAGGTGACGTACAGCACCCAAACAATGCCAGCAAGAAGGAAAAAAATCCCCATATGTCTCCCAGTTATTTTGAAAACAAGATGCTAAACAACTCGCTGCTTGGGTTATAGAGGTTATCTTTACTTACTCACCTGTTTGTTTCACTGAATTGTGTCCAAAGGACTTCAAGCACCCAGAGGAAGCAAAACTGCAAAACCTAAATCTACCATCTGGACACTTCTAAACATCTGGATGTTTGGCATCACGTTGACCACAACTCAGAGTGTTATGGCTGTGGAGTTATAGCCCAGAGCAGCAGTAGGGCGAAGGAGGAAATATAAACTAGAGTGTTTAGAGTGATCATCTGTACAGATGTGAGAGCTGGACCACAAAGAAGGCTGAGCACCAAGGAACTGATGCTTCTGAACTGTGGTGTTGGAGAAGACTCTTGAGAGTTCCTTAGACTGCAAGGAGATCCAACCAGTCCATCTTATGGAAATCAGTCCTGAATATTCCTTGGAAGGACTGATGCTGAAGCTGAAACTCCAATACTTTGGCCACCTGATGAGAAGAAGTGACTCATTGAAAAAGATTCTGATGCTGGGAAGGATTGAAGGCAGGAGGAGAAGGGGATGACAGAGGATGAGATGGTTGGATGACATCACTGACTCAACGGACATGAGTTTGGTCAAGCTCTGGGAGTTGGTGACAGACAGGGAAGCCTGGTGTGCTGCAGACCATGGAGTCGCAAAGAGTCAGACACGACTGAGCGACTGAACCACAGCAACAGACGGATCGCACATTCTAGGGTGCCCGTGAATGTCCAGATTTCAACTACTCTGAACCACAGTCAAACCATATCTCCACTTCCATTTGAAAAATGCGGTTGCACAGATAGAAGTGAAAGACAGAGTGTGAGGGAGAAGGGAGAGGGAGGGGAAGAAAGGACAGGGAAGGAGGGCGAGCACTAGGAAAGGAGCTGGCTGGGGCACAGCTCCGAGCAGCGGGACGCGGCAGCTGGGGGCAGCACAGGGCACACGCCGTGCTCCAAAGGGGCGCTCTTTCTGGAGCTGGAGCTGTTCCCCCACCCCAATTCCACGATCCGGATGGAAACAGCCAGAGCACCAGGTCTCCTGGAGTTTGCCTCACCAGTGTCAGTCGCAGCCCTCCTCTTTCTCAGCCCAGCAATCTGGGCCTCCCCACTCTACAGGGAGAAAAACTAAGGCTCAGGAGGGAACAGCATCTATCCAGCTACAAGCGAGAAGGCAGAGGTAAGGGGGAGCTGCCTGCCTCCCGGGCATCTTCACCAGAGGGAGGAGGGACAGAGAAGTCTTGCCTGAAGTCCTCACTTCCCACTGCCCACACATGCATCAGAGAAGAGGCCAGACAGTGGGGAGAGCTAGAGATCGCTTCAGTTCAGTTCAGTTCAGTCGCTCAGTCGTGTCGGACTCTTTGAGACCCCATGGACTGCAGCACTCCAGGCCTCCTTGTCCATCACCAACTCCTGGAGTTTACTCAAACTCATGTCCATTGAGTTGGTGATGCCATCCAACCATCTCATCCTCTGTCGTCCCCTTCTCCACCTGCCTTCAATCTTTCCCACCATCAGGGTCTTTTCCAATGAGTCAGTCCTTCACATCAGGTGGCCAAAGTATGGAGTTTCAGCTTCGGCATCAGTCCCTCCAGTGAATACTCAGGACTGATTTCCTTTGGGATGGACTGCTTAGAAGTCTGAAAAAGATCAGCATGGAAACACACACACACGCACACACCCGCACACATACACATGAACACATATACCGAATGTCCTTAAGAGTCATTTTACTTTAAACCCATTAAAAGAAAAATCTCCTCCCTGCCTGCCAACCTTGCCTGCTCTCAGCCATTCCCGGCTTACTCTGATGTGTTTTTGTTTTCTGTCCAGGGTGATTGATTACAGAAGAGCAAATTAGCTCCCACTGCTTTCAAGATGCATTTCCTCTCTTACAGAGAAGACGGTGTGAGCATCACTTCTCTCTCCCCTCTGCTTGCCTGGCTGCTGGCTGCAGTCACTGCAACGTCAGGGAGGCTTCCTCAGCAGGGAGGAGGGGCACAGGCTCTCGGAGAGTCCCCAGCCCTCCCTAGTGCCCAGGCCTGCACCCACCATGCCCCCCGCCCCCGTCTCCTCTTCTTAGCCCCCAGGGCATCACTCTGCTTACTCCAGGCTACGTTTACCTACCTCTATGCTTGGACCTGTGCATCCAGCTGCCTGGCTCAGAGTGGACACTGTTGAATGAACAAGTAAATGATGGGTGAAGGATAAACACTAAGATCTCAGCTTAATGAAACAGACGCTCTCCCTCGCCCCCGCCCCAGCCGCTCTGGGCCATACTGCTCAAAGTGCCCAGCCTGGACCAGAAGCATCGGGAATCACCTGGGAGCAAGGTTTCCAGGATTCCAGGTCATCTAGACCCAGATCCGACCTTGAGAAGCATTGCTACGTGCTGCTAAGTGGAGGCAGGCTGGTGGACAAGATGACCCCTTAAAAACCCTTATTGCCTTCTGTGTGTCCCCAGTCAACATGGCAGATATCAGATGGCTATGGTCATGGAAGGCTTAGCTTGGGGTCATAACAGCCAGAGCGCTGGCCTAGGAGGGGAAAGGTGGAGTTTCATCTCTTCCTCTCTGTCTAGCCCTTCCTGCTGTTCTGCTCCTGTGGGGGTCCCAGCTGACAGATCCAAAGCACAGCATGGCTTTGCTCTAACTAATTGCCAACAGTTGGCTGCAGCTACATTCCTGATTCAAAAAGCCTCATTAATCTCCTAATGCCAGTGTAGCCACAGCTGCTAATGGTGCTCTCACCTCCCAGCACCCAGTTCCCGGGGGGCTGTGGGGGGATGTCCTGGCTCCTTCTGGCAGCAGAACAGCAGGAAACAGCTTCCTTCTTCGAGGCCTCAGCCGGTGCCTGGGGACAGGGAGCCAGGCTGGTGTGGAACCCGGCTGAGCCCTGCCTCTGGCTGAAGTGGCCCTAGGAGGCCTGCCCCAATGCTAGGCCATCCGTAGGCCAGGAGCCCTGGAGTGATTCAGGCAGTGTAAGAGTGGATTCCAACAACCCCGGGGGAAGGGTATCTGCAGCCTCTGGGGTGAGCTGAGCTGCCCTCTCACGGCCAAATTAAGAAGTCTGTCCCTTTATCCCTTGGGTATAGGGATATCTACCTTGGAAGACCTTGCAGGATGCTTGGAGGCATGGAAGAGGTACATTCTTGGAAATTCATGGTGGTGAAGACCTGAAGAAGTTCAGAGCTTCTTTCCAAGACTTGAGTCTGAGGCTCGAACATAGACTTGAGTCTTAGGCTTCTCCTGTGGCTCAGAGAACAGGATTTAAATGTTCTCCTGCTTCTCCTCTTCAAAGTTCTGCTTCCGTGGATTTGCCTTGCCAAGAACATAAATTCTTAAGGGAAGGGATTGGTTGTGTTTTTCACACCTGGTTCCTGGTACCTGGCCCTGCTACCCCATCAGCCATCTGCCTAGATTCACACCAAGGAGGTAAAGAAGAGAATGCAAGGGAGGAAGAAGAGAAAGAAAGAAAAGACAGGGAAGGAAAGAGAGCAAGGGAGCTCTCAGGGGGCAGGTCTCTGAGCAGCGAGAATATGATGAATGTTAAGAATAAGATGCTTAATGAAGGCCAGTGCCAACACATCCATCCTGCAGCTGTGGGACTGGTCCAGATGGGTGAGCTACTCACTAGCCATGGGACTGAGCTGGGCCAGCTTAGGGCTTTATCCTCTTTCTTCTTTTAACGTTTTAATGTGAAAATTTTCAGACAGAAATTTGAAAGAATTATATAAGCAATGCTAATTGTCTAATAATATGGTGGGTATATGGAATTTTTTTTGTTGTTGTTGTTCTTTAAATGCACCCTCTGGCCTCTGTCAATTCCATCAGTATTGCCAGGGTGGATGGGAGCAGGCATCCTGCTCCCCACACAGTAGTTGTTAGAACAATACTGCTCTCTGCTGACCACAGGCTGTCATTTCTCTGAGACAGCTCTTCAGCAAAAGACTCAGGAAGTGTTGGATCAGATTGTTCCTGCTCAGTCATCTGCTTTGTCCCTCTTGTGCTGTGCATTGCCAAGATGCCTCCTTAGTGCTGTTGGGACCCATCCAGGCACAGCGATGGGCACCAGGACTGAGATGAAGCTGAGCTCAGACAATTAAATAAATGTATTAGGCGAGCTAATGTCCTTGTATCTTTATTGTGCTACAGCCACTGGCTAAGCCCCTGCTCACATGAGGCTGAGCTCCAGGGCTGTAGTGCAACACTGTGATTCCGTTCCATGGACAAATAACTTGAGCTTGCTGAGCCTCATTTTCCTCCTTGGTGAAATGGGAACCACCAGACTCTGTCTTCCCTGGGGAAAGGAAGGGCTGTGGAGCAGACAGTGAGAAAGACAGCAATAAATCCCCACGGTTTCAGACACACCTGAAAGAACTAGAAAGCATTCGCCTTTTAAAGCAACAATGAACCCATTGACTTCAAGTAAATGAAGAGATCCGTTGACTTCAAGAAAAACTCCAGGCCTTGATCTGTCTGGTGTTTCTCCTGAGATGTTGTTGTTCAGTCACTAAGCCATGTCTGACTCTTCACAAGCCCATGGGACCACAGCATGCCAGGCCTCCCTGTCCTTCGCTGTCTCCCGGAGTTTGCCCAAGTTCATGTCCGTTGACTCGGTGATGCCATCCAACCATCTCTGAGATAGCCAATGCTTAAATATCTCTACCAGTGGGAAAGGGTGAAGCAGAAGGGATCATCCCAAACAGCGGCCACCTACAGGGTCAAAGTGCCTGTGTAACTGGGAGCTGAGAGAGCAGGCCTCCTTTTTCCCTGGCCTTTGCCACTTGTGTTATTCAGGATCAGTTAGAGCAGTGGTTCTCAAACTTGACCTATGTCAGATTCACCTGGAGAGGCTGTTAAAACCCAGCCTCACCCTCGGCCTCTGATTCAGTATGTGTGCAGTGGAGCCTGAAAATTTGCATTTCTAACAGGATCCCAGGTGAGCAGACCAGACTGAGAACTCCCAGGCTAGGCTGTGCTGCAGTGATGACTCATGAGCCTCAGTAGCTTCACACCATGAAAGTTTATTTCCTGTTCATGCTGCATATGGAGTACGAGTCAGCACATCTCCGTTACACACAGTCGCTGGAGGACTCGGGTCAACAGATGGCTCATCATCTTATAGCTGCAATTTCTGGAACATCTCACCTTCTAAGCTGCTGTGACAAAGGAAAAGAAAGTGAAGAATCACATTTGGGCTTTTAACTGTCTCAGCCCAGAAGTGAGGACACTAATTATGCGCATTCACATTTCACCAGCCACAATTACTCACAAAGCCCTGCCATGTTCCAGGTAGAAGCCTGCCATGTCCCTAGAGGGAGAGGGAGTTGGGCTGGATACTGGGGGTCACCTGCGCTGCAACCCTGCCCATCCAGCACGCGTGCTCACTCACAGGAATGTGTGCAACCTCGTCAACATGAAACGGTGGTTATCAGGACACACTTTCAGCTTCTCACATGCTGGTCATAGAGCAGTGATGGCGACGATGATGGTGAAGATGATGGTGATGATGGGAAGATGATGGGAAGATGATGGTGGTGGTGATGATGGTGATGATGATGATGGTGAAGACGATGGTGATGATGGTGATGATGGGAAGATGATGGGAAGATGATGGTGGTGGTGGTGATGATGGTGATGGTGGTGGTGATGATGATGATGATGGTGGTGGTGGTGATGATGATGGTGATGATGGTGGTGTTGATGATGGTGGTGGTGATGATGGTGGTGGTGACGATGGTGGTGATGATAATAGTGATGGTGATGATGGTGGTGGTGGTGATGGTGGTGGTGACAGTGGTGGTGGTGGTGGTGGTGGTGATGATGATGGTGATGATGGTGATGATGATAATAGTGATGGTGATGATGGTGGTGGTGGTGATGGTGGTGGTGACGGTGGTGATAATAATGATGGTGATGATGATGATAGTGATGGTGATGATGGTGGTGGTGGTGATGGTGGTGGTGGTGGTGGTGGTGGTGACGATGGTGGTGGTGGTGATGATGGTGTGGTGGTGGAGATGTGGTGATGATGGTGATGATGGTGGTGGTGATAACGATGATGGTGATGATGGTGATGATGATGGTGGTGGTGGTGGTGGTGATGATGATGGTGATGATGATAATAGTGATGGTGATGATGGTGGTGGTGGTGATGGTGGTGGTGACGGTGGTGGTGGTGGTGGTGGTGGTGGTGGTGATGATGGTGATGATGATAATAGTGATGGTGATGATGGTGGTGGTGGTGGAGATGGTGGAGATGGTGGTGATGATGGTGATGGTGGTGATAATGATGGTGATGGTGGTGATGGTGGTGGTGGTGATGGTGTGGTGGCGATAATGATGATGGTGATGATGGTGGTGGTGGTGGGTGATGACGCTAGACAATAACCACTGAGTGCTTACTATGTGCCAGGAACTAAGTGCTTTCTGTGTATTAACTCACTTGTCTCTCACAACAGCACTAATGGTAAGTACCCTTTACACTTCCATTACGAATGAGGAAGTTGAAACAGCCTGTGGTGATGCAGTTTCCCCAGGTCACACAGGTAGGGAGACACGCGGCTGGGATTGTCACCCAGCCAGTCCAATACTAGAGGCCGCGTTTTCAACCACTCTTCCGCTCCTTCGCTCTGCAGTTAATCTTATTTTTGAAGAGAGAATAGAGGAGACTCTAGTGGGAAGGCCTAGTTCTGGATAAGCTGATAGTTCAGACTATTCTAAATATAAACAGTTCTACAGAGAGCAACGCCACACCAGTAACGCTACTGATATATGGAGTCGGCTCAAGCCGGATATATTAATATGGGATCCAGTTCCAACAGAGGGTCTTTAAGGCCCTCGCTGGTGCCCCACAATGTCCAAAAGGCCAAGGAAGTTCCCCTCAAACAACAGAGTCTTCCTAGTAGTTTTTCAGTGATCAAAAGGATGAGACAAGACATCTCTTGACTTGTCTCATAGAATTGCCTCCCGCATCATACAGGTCCTCCTAAAATGGGGACCCAGGGATGTCCTTACTCTCACTCTGTCCCTCTTTACCCCCAACCCCTCCCCTTGGCCCTGTTCCACCCGAAGGAACATGGCCAGCTCTGATGTGAGCCCCCCACACACACCAAAGTCTCAGCACCTCCTCTCGTGACCTTTGAGCTCGGCTCCTACCTGAAAGCATCGTAGGAGCAGGCTTTGAGTCTTAGCCTTGTTGAAGGGCAATCCCAGTGAGTGGTGACTAAAACAGCTCTTCAGGTTAGAATACCTACATGAAAAATGAGCCTTTCTCCCTCTGATAGTGATAGGCTCTCAAAACATCATGGGTGATGCCAGTGAAAACCGTTCCTCTATTGTGCCTTATCAAAGACCCACATTCAGGCTTCCCTGGTGGTCTGCTGGTTAAGAATCCACCTGCCAAGGCAGGGGACACGGGTTCAATTCCTGGTGCAGGAAGGCCTCGGAGCAACTAAGCCGTGGACCACGACTACTGCGCCCGCACTCTAGAGCCTGTGAACCTCAGATACTGAGCCCACAGGCAACAGCTACTGAAGCCCGGACGCATGGAGCCCATGCTTCGCAAGAGAAGCCGCCACTGTGAGAAACCCATGCATTGCAATGAAGAGTCGCCCGCCTCACTCACAGCAACTAGAGAAAGCCTGCTCTCCGCAACAGAAACCCAGCGTAGCCAAAAATAATAATAAATAAACCTTTAACCCTATGTAAACTTAAGTCCCAATTTCACAAGAAATCGGGAACGGAGGAGCTAGAAAAAAGTACATCTGGGAGGACAGATATCCAAAGAGTTTGGTTTTTCCCTCACAGTGAAATAGGACTCGGCTGCAGAAGAATGGCCAGCAGAGGGCGCTAGTCTAGGGCCTTCGAGAGCTTCAAATTCTGCGCTTCGGTTTAGCCTTTACCCAACTCCAGTACTCTTGCCTGGGAAATCCCATGGACGGAGGAGCCTGGTGGACTACAGTTCATGGGATTGCGAAGAGTCAGACATGACAGAGGGACTTCATTTTCACTTTTCACTTTCATTCATTGGAGAAGGAAATGGCACCCCACTCCAGTGTTCTTGCCTAGAGAATCCCAGGGACAGAGGAGCCTGGTGGGCTGCCGTCTATGGTTTCGCACAGAGTCGGACACGACTGAAGCGACTTAGCAGCAGCAGCAGCAGTCACCCCACTCCAGTACGCTTGCCTGGGAAATCCTGTGGACGGAGGAGCCTGGTAGGCTGCAGTCCATGGGGTTGCTACGAGTCGGACACGACTGAGCAACTTCACTTTCACTTTTCACTCATGCACTGGAGAAGGAAATGGCAACCCACTCCAGTGTTCTTGCCTGGAGAATCCCAGGGACGGGGGAGTCTGGTGGGCTGCCTTCCATAGGGTCACACAGAGTCGGACATGACTGAAGTAACTTAGCAGTAGCAGTCACTCCTGGCATTTCTAGGGTTACATCATCAAGAGGGATTTGTTATACCCAACCACAGGATATTCAATGATCCTTGTTAGTGCATCAAAGGGAGTCAGTCTTTGGCCTCAAAATGTCAGATTTCTTCCCTGGGGTTTACAATTCTCTCATTTCCTGTTTTTCTTAATAAAACTTCAAAATCTCCCTGGCAATGATTTTTGAAACACTACAGTTTTCAAGGCGATCTAAAAATACTGGCTATTTTGTTTAGACAGCTATCAAAGATCCAAGGCCAATTATTCCATCCATTTCCCTCTCTCTCACACACACACTCACACACAGATACACACACACACACTCACATTCACTGAACAGCCATCATTTCTGCTAACAGTTGAAGCCTTTGTCTACAACCTGGGGTCTGACCGAAGACAGACGACTGAGAATCGACTAAGTGCTCAAATGAGCCACCCCGCCTTGAAGGCCTGCGTTGGGAGGCTCTCAGCCTGCCCAGGGGTGTGCTTGGCACTCCCGGGCACAGTGCTGTCAAGCAGTGACTAAAGCGATTGTCTCTGACTGAAGCTCCAGGTGGGCAAAGGCATGAGATCATGTCTTCCCTTTCTTGCAAGAGTCTGATGGGCCAGCAGTGGGAATGGTGTAGTGAAAAACAAGCGATAACCACTCATGTGTCAGCTAATTCTGACACGCAAAGCATGTTGCCTACACAGCTCCTGGAGGGCACCCCGGGGGCCTCTGACTCCAGACTGAGAATGAAAAAATAAGGATTGAGGATTTCACATTTTGAGAGAACAAACAACAGAGGCAGACCTGGGACCTTCCCCAACTCGCATTCCTGCCCGTGTTGGGGGCAGGCGGAGAGGGTGGTAGGCGGGCGGATCCAGCACAGCCTTGCTTCATCCCCACTCAGCTGCTCGAGCTTCCTACCCCCAGTTCAGTCCCATCCGTCCCTGTGAAGGTGTAGTAGTTTGCTGTGTTGTGCCTGGTCACTCAGTCCTGTCCGTCTCTGCGACCTCATGGGCTGAAGACCGCTAGGCTCCTCTGTCCATGGGGATTCTCCAGGGCAGAACGCTGGAGTGGGTAGCCGTTCCCTTCTCCAGGGGATCTGCCCAAGCCAGGGATCGAACCCAGGTCTCTCATATTGCAGGCAGATTCTTTACCATCTGAGCCACCAGGGAAGTCCATGAATACTGGAGTGGATAGCCTATCCCTTCACCAGGGAGTCTTCCAGACCCAGGAATCAAACCAGGGTCTTCTGCATTGCAGGAGGATTCTTTACCAGCTGAGTTACCAGGGAATCACATTAATTTTCTAGGACTGCTGTAACAAAGGACCACATATGAGGGGCTTAAACAGCAGAAGTGTACTGTCTCACTGTTCTGAAGGCTATGTGTTCAAAACCTCAACGAGTACTAACGCAAATGTCCCTACCACTTCCACTCCACCCCTCCAATTAACATCAAACTGAAAGCCTTCTGCATGGAGTCGGTAGGGTTGATTCCTTCAGGGAGTCGAGAAGGAAGGTCTTTTCCTTGCCTCTGTCCTAGATTCTGCTGGTTTGCCAGCAGTCTCTAGTGTTTCTTGGCTTATCCAGGCCTCCTCCCGATCTCCGCCCTCATCTTGACATGGTGTACATTCTGTGTGCCTATCTGTGATCAAATGTCCCCTTTTATAAGGGCACCAGTCATATTGGATTAGCACCCACCCCGATGACTTCATGTTGACTAATTACATCTGCAGGGACTCTATTTCCAAGTAAAGTCACACTCCTGAGTTACTGGCATTGGTGTGTGTGTGGCGGGGGGGGGGGGGGGGGGGGAGGGGGAGGGTGTGCAGTGGTTGGTGGTGTATGTTAGGAAATCTCAAAATCCATATATGAATTTGAGATAAATACAATTCAACCCATAACAGGAAGGTATACCCTCCCACAACCACCGACTCATCTGCCAGGCCAGATGGGGTGCCCATGTCCAGGGGATAAAGAGAAAAAGAGACAACTTATTAATTAGATTCTAAATTTAATTTCTCCAGCTTGCTGGCCTATCAGTACAGAGTGGAAATCTCCCTGAGTAATAACCCAAATGTCCCCTCCTTTTCGACTCCACCCCCCCAGTTCACATCAAAAGGAAAGCCTTCTGCAAAGTTGCCCCAAGTATTACTGCAAATCCTCAGGGGCTGTTTCATGTCTGCCCTTGAGCAAGTCTCTCTGCTGCTGCTGCTCTGAGATGCCTGGGGACTCTGCACCTGCCCCTCTGATCTCACCTGCTTTGAGCCACGCAGCTCCTCCCTGGTGACCATCACTGATCCATCACACCTTCTCCAGGGTCCTGACCTTCTCAGTACCTATCCTGTTGTGCACAGCCAGTTTGAGAATGAAGAGGAGTCCGTCAGAAATGGCTCTTTCCCCTTCATGGAACACTGTTAAGGGGCTCTCTGTGCTGTAACAGCTTATAGTTTGCTGAAACGACACTTTCTGGGTTCAGTAAGAAGCACTTTTTCTTCTGGAGAGCACAGCTTAGCACCAAGCCAAAGGTGATTCCCAGTGACCGCCACCGACTATGCTCTTCCCATCTAACCAGCAGTGTCTTTCCCAGGAGCAAGCTGATCGTGCCTCAGAGTGCCTTCTCCCAGAGCATTCCTTGGCTCCTCTGCATGTAGGCTTCTATAGAACAATCCTGGTTTCCTAAGACGTGGCCTCTTATATCTGGACCCCATCAGCAGACATACACCGAGGTGCTTTCTCAGAATCTACTCAACCTCCATGCAAGCAGATCACTGGCAGGTAACCTCGTGAGGTTCCCTGATGAGCCCAGAAGCATCTTTCTCACACTCACATCTTCCTCAGCACGTCTTAAGAATCTACTAAGTTCTATCCGTGCACTAAGTAAGAACTAAGGCTACAAAGATGAGTATGGCACAGTCCCTGTTCTCAAAGGATTTGCAGTCCAGCTGAGGAGACAGTCATTAGGAAAATATTTTCAACACAAAATCATGTACTGAGTGATAAAGGTACATAAATAGAGTGATAAAGTGTCACAGACTTTTTTACCTAGTCCAAAGAAGGCTCTCCAAGGAGTGGAAGCCTGAGATGACTTTTAAAGGTGAAGAACACAGGACGGGTATCCTAAGCAAAAAGAGAGGTCCTGCACGAAAACGTCCATGAAGCATGAAACATCAAGGCACATGCAGGGAGTTGAGCCACATCTGTGCTGTGCCATAGAGCTTGGATTTGGTCCCGCAAACAGCGGGGAGCTAAGGGCAGATCTTAAATGAGTGATATGTTCAGATCAAGCAATCTAGCAGGGCTAGCAAAGAATGGGGTTGGGAGAGAGACAAAACCAGAGGAAGTAAGACCAGTTCAGAGCTCTTATTATGATCCAAGCAAGAGATGATGGAGTCAAGTCATGAAGGAATGGAGAAGAAAGGGCAAATTCATAGGAAGTGAAATCAGCAATACTAGGAGACTTATTGGATAGGGAAGGGTGAAGGAGGTTGGGGGACCCCAGATGACTCAGGGGACCCGGTCGATGACCAAGAGGGTAAGACAGGATGCAGGCAGAGGGACCTCTGTCTTTCCAGAGGTGGAAAGACAATGTCACGTTTAGTTTTCTGGCTCCCTATCACCCCTGACGCTTCCTACTCCTAACTTCACGTTAGACATGATGAACTTGAGGGTGTGGGACCCCTGGGGGTGGTGTTCATGTCTTCCCTAAGGAATTTACATTCTAATAGAGAAAATAGACATGTGTGATCTACATATGTGTAGACTCAGCTACCTATAATTCCACCACCCATTATCTACAATTACAAAATCCACAAAGCCCAGAAAATCCAAAAGAAAACGTTTTTTTAAAAAATAAATTTGAACCTCATTAGGAACAAAACTAAACATAATTGACTTGTACTCACCATTGATCTATCAACTGTGGCCAAGGGTAGGTTCTACATATTCACGCTGGCTCCCATCAGACCCATATGACAAGAAAATGAGAATTTCCCAGCAGAAAAGGGGTGTACCCAGAAAAGACAAAGGGGGCTGTGAAGACCCCACAGGAGCTGTATCCTCTATTCTCATAAGAACCTGAACGCAGGCAGGATTACTTACTGACAAGTGCTTACTTACAAGACTGGATGCTCAATTGCTTCAGTCACATGCAACTCTTTGCAACCCTGTGCACTGTGGCCCGCCAGGCTCCTCTGTCCTTGGGATTCTCCAGGCAGGAATAGTGAGGTGGGTACCATGCCCTCCTCCAGGGCATCTCCCTGACCCAGGGATCGAACCTGCATCTCCTGTGTCTTCTACATTGTCAGGCGGATTATTTCCCCAATGAGGCACCAGGGAAGCCCACTTATAAGATTACTTACAAAAATTACAAGATTATTCCTCCATTGTAGAGTTGCAGAAACTGAGGCTCAGATTTATCTGAAGTCACCCCGAATGAAAACCTCTTATATGAGATGAGAATTTGCAAAGGGCTGCTAGGACCTGAAATGTCTTCAAGACTAAAACTTAGATGACTTGTCCACTTCACTTTCTGGTTGCTTTGGTGATGATTAACCACCACCCACAGACATGTTTAGCACACCTGACTCTAATCCTCCCTTCTCTAATCCATGGGTTAGGAGCAAGATCTCTCCTAGGAGATTTTTCCTGGATCAAGAAAGTGTGTGATGCTCCCCATGGAAAGACAAAAGCCACAGAACTGTTACTGAATTTTAAAACTAGAAGTAGGCTCTGCGGAAAACACGGGCAGGCAGTAGGTGTGTCTCTGCAGGCGTCGCTTCCATAGGCTGCACGTGGCATGTCTAATATCCAAGGGAACAGGGGTCAGTTCTCCAGGAATCCCGTCGGGTGGGCCAGCGTTCCGCTGCTCTAGGCTGGAGGGCTGGCAATGGATACCTGGGTTCCCTCCGTGGAGAAGAGAGGACAAAGCCATGGTCCAGACTCTGGTTTGCTGAGGCATCAGTCCTCCAACTGCAACTGAGATCCGTTCAACCCTGAGCCCCCAGCGGCAGACTCAATCAGACCCACCCCAGCTTGGACATCAGGACTGCCTTCCACTAAGGAGCCTAGAAGATCCTTTTGCTCATTGTTCCTGAAACTCAGTCAGCATCCAGCCTTTCTCAGGGCAAGCATTCAACTCGGTGACAAAGTCCCTGTTTCATTCCTGCAGTGAATTCTCCTTCCTGGACCTCATTTCCAACCTGGATTCCAGTGCTGGAATCCCTGCATCAGAACTATACCCAGTGTCCAGTTCCCAGGGGACAAGGACACTTTGCATTTGTCTCCACCTTCATCTTGGGTTTCTGGGTTTTGCCCTGATAGCCCCCCCATAAAATCTCACCCCCATGCTGCCAGCCAGCTGACCTCCCTAAATCCTTATTTATGTCTACTGAATGAATTAATAAATTACTAGCTGCCATATGAGAAGCACTTAAAGACCAAGTATCTACTCTAAGGGCTCAATATTTCATGAAATAACGTTCATCTAATAATTTAGCATTTTGAAAATGATAGCAGAAATGAATAAGAGATTGCCAACACTGTGGAGAGAATGAATCACTTTGTCACGACGGATTTCATGGAGGGGGTAAGATGTGAGCTGTTTTTAAAGCACAGTCAGTAATCTTCCCATCAGGAAAGGAGAGGACACTCAGGCAAAGGAGGCGGCCCACACGAAGGCACATGGCAGGACAATCTCAGAAAACTGCCTGCTCCTGGACCCCCACTGCTGCGCCCTGCACACATGGCCTCTTGCGGGATGCACCAGCTGTTACCCATCAGCCCCCTCTCTAGATACTGAGCTCTGCCTTGGTCCCTAATCCTCCCATTCTCAGCTGGTCACAGGCTGCCATGAGGTCAACCTTACCTTACAGAGAAAGGTCCAAAGTGACGGACGTTGCCTTGTTTCAAAAAGCTTCCTGGGATTTTTCCTTCCCGGGGTTGTTCCTCCCAAAGCTTCCTAGGATTGGAAAAGGAACAAGGACCGCCTTTGGTGCTACCCTTTCCTCCTGCCCCTGGGATCTACGTGCCCTCGTCCAGCAGAGGAACAGAAGAAATGTCTCCTCCCCACCCCCCTTCTCATCTTGCAGACCCAGGCCCCCAGCGTGACCCTTTAGCCTCACTGAGGACCTCTGCCGCCCGAGATCAGTCGGTCATTTTCCAGTGCTACCGAGTACGCTGGCCTTGCCAGCACCAGAAGGCAAGCTCTTGTTCCGTCGGTAAGCTTCCAGTTTGGCTGCTTTCCCCAGAGTTTTGGAAAGCCCAAGCAGACCATTTCCTGCTTCCTCCCACCTGTAGGGGAGGTAGCAGTGCTGAAAGCTGAGATCAAAACATCGCATAACACGAAGCCTCTGTTCCAGCCTGCTCCCCCCACCCCCACCCCGTGCTGCAGACTCGCCTCCAACCCGAGGTACAGAAACTAGCCTTGGACGTGGAGTGTACTGCGTCTGTTCCCAGGGCGGGGCCCAGAGACAGAGATGAGGCCGGCCATTGTTCTCAGCCCACAGAACTGGCCCTGGAGGCCTCCTGCCTGCATTCTCTCCCTCCACTAGATGCTCTCAGCGCATCTCCCAAGGTCAGATTTGGACCGTAGCACTGCGAACAGTCAAACAAGAGATCCGGCATCTGAATCAACCAACGGTTTTCTTCCTCAGGACTAAACGATTTCTGCTGATTTCTACTTATCATCGGCTCTATTATTTAAGTGTTCTATCTCAGGAACAGTGGGAGATGAGAACATTAGGAGGGTGATGCTGCCAGCAGCCTTGGGAGCACCCCCAGCCCGAAACTTTGGATGCAGGGAGGGCGAAGGGGCTCAGCTACCCTCGGGCGGGGTGGATAGAGCTCACTGGAAGGCGAGCTTTTCTGTGGTGACTTTTGCGGTGGGCACTGGGGGCGAGTGTGTCCCCAGAACGCTGTCCAGCTCTTAGGTCCTAGCATTTCAGTGGTATGAGAGTCCTGGTGTCACTGTCCCTGGCCCATCACTAAGGAAAGGTCTGGTGTTTCACAGCCCTTCTCCCGCTTGTAACTAAGTCCGTACCCAGGGCGCACACCAGGCTTGCCTGAGTACTGGAGGGGTCTGGCGCTCAGCACTGCTGCTCTTCCTGGACGAGACAGTTATCCCAGGAGGGTAGAAGACTTGCCATGGCCACACCTTAGGATCTTAAGCTGAGACCTCCCTGGATGTGGAAATCCTCTGCCCAGAGCTCGGCTTGCAGGCGTGCACACCCAGCCGTGCGGTCACACCTACCATCTACAAAGCACACTCGCGCAGTCACACCTACCATCTACGAGGACACGGCCCCTTCCCCATCCGCCCAGCCTCTGAGCCGCCCTCCTCTCTGTGCGGGTCCCTGCCCTGTCTCTCTCACTCACACCCCCAAAGGGTCCACTTCCTGAGCGCAGACCCTTTTCCAGGGAGTTCAGGTACATTGTCTCATTTAATTTTTAGGCCCCTCTAGCAGAGAAAGGTGGTTCCCTTAGGTGCATTTTGCATGAGAGAAACAGAAAGGTTAACGTGCCTAGGACCACGCCACTCGTAATCAGACACTTGAAAGGCAGTCCCAAGTCTTCTCTCCCGTCTGATGCCTAGCTTCCTCACTATGACTCTCAAGGAGATGTACACATGCTAGAGAATTTCAGGGTGTATCCAGGAAGGCACTCCTGAAGGTCAACTTACACATTCAGCAGACAGATTCTTCAATAGGTGGGTCCTTCCAGAACGCCTCTGTGCTGGGCACCATGGGGATGGAGACAATCAGCAGGTCATCTCTTTGGTCCTGTCGGGTCCCTTCCATGACGAAGGGGGGGGTGGGCAGGGGACATGGTGGGAGGCTCCGTTATCACCCCGGGAAAGTTTCCAGCAGGTTGACCTCCTGCGGATAACTGGTGTGAGATCATCCACTCCTCAGAGAGACAGAACATGGGCGAGGGGGGGAATCATCTCCATGCCTGGCACAGCCCACCCCCCATAGTAGACACCTGACACAGAGATCCCGGACACAGCTCACCCCCATAGGAGACCCCTGACACAGCCCACCCCCATAGGAGATCCCGGACACAGCCCACCCCCATAGGAGACCCCTGACACAGCCCACCCCCATAGGAGACCCCTGACACAGCCCACCCCCATAGGAGATCCCAGACACAGCCCACCCCCACAGCAGACCCCTGACACAGCCCACCCCCATAGGAGATCCCGGACACAGCCCGCCCCCATAGGAGATCCTGGACACAGCCCGCCCCCATAGGAGATCCTGGACACAGCCCGCCCCCATAGGAGATCCTGGACACAGCCCACCCCCACAGCAGACCCCTGACACTGCCCAGCCCCACAGCAGACCCCTGACACAGCCCGCCCCCATAGGAGATCCCGGACACAGCCCGCCCCCATAGGAGATCCCGGACACAGCCCACCCCCACAGGAGACCCCTGACACAGCCCACCCCCACAGGAGACCCCTGACACAGCCCGCCCCCATAGGAGATCCCGGACACAGCCCGCCCCCATAGCAGACCCTGGACACTGCCCACCCCCACAGGAGACCCCTGACACAGCCCACCCCCATAGGAGATCCCGGACACAGCCCGCCCCCATAGCAGACCCTGGACACTGCCCACCCCCACAGGAGACCCCTGACACAGCCCGCCCCCATAGGAGATCCCGGACACAGCCCGCCCCCATAGGAGATCCTGGACACAGCCCGCCCCCACAGGAGACCCCTGACACAGCCCGCCCCCATAGGAGATCCCGGACACAGCCCGCCCCCATAGGAGATCCCGGACACAGCCCGCCCCCATAGCAGACCCTGGACACAGCCCACCCCCATAGCAGACCCCTGACACAGCCCACCCCCATAGGAGATCCCGGACACAGCCCGCCCCCATAGCAGACCCTGGACACTACCCACCCCCATAGCAGACTCCGGACACATATTCGTCAATTCATAGAATAGCATGGAAAAGAGCAGCGCTCACCCACCCAGAGCACACACATGGAGAATTTGAGGTGAGGATTTATTGACGAAGGATGGGTCAGAAACAGTCCTACAGGAAGAGGTCTGCTCTCCCCGTCAGCCAGAGGGTGGACAGCACGTTTGGGCAGAAGGCTGTCACTAGAGGGCAGTGGCAGCTCGCGCTGGGACAGAGGGAGCCCGGCTACCCCACCTCCCTCCGGAGAAGCCGAGAGCAGCTCTGCTGTGCTGTGACTCTGCCCAAGGCAGGGGACCTGGCGTCAGACACATTATTCCAACCGGAAATAGACGCAGCACTCCTTTTCATATTCCACACACATCGTTTCATGTCATTTGACCCTGACAGGCTCATGGGGTAGACTGACACTGTTAGCCCAATTGCACAGAGCAGAACAGGAAGATCCTTGAGATTTCGACTAATCCCAGCTTGCTTAGATAGAAAAAAAAGAAGAAAAAATGCTTTGGGGACCAATGTTTGGTCACCTAATCCCCAGTCTGGGGCATCTCTGTAAATGTGGTGATGTGGGCTGAATTCTTCAGTGAAATTTTCACCATCATAATTTTTATACGCCAGTCTATTTGTCCATCCCCTGCAGGGTTAAGAAGAAACAGAAAAAGGAGATTAAAATAAAATTGCACAATAGGGTGCTTTGTAAGCAGCCTTAACAAAACTTTGAATCAGGCAAATGATACGCATGACTGCCTACCCACTACCCTTAACCCCTCCCCCTACTGTCTTTCAAGGTCACACTGGTGACCTTGGAGAGTCATGATTGATTCCACCAGCTATGGATATGGAAAAACTGCAGATAATGATGGACACGGAGGACAAAGTGTCTTGCAATCTCTGCCGGGGACCAGAAGCAAGTTCCCACATAGAAACTGACTAGGTCATCAGCCGAAAATCCAAAGTCTGGGGAAATAGGCTTTGTCCTGTCCCCCATTTCTTCCTGGAACAGGGCATATGCCAAGACTGGGCTCGTTTGGGAATATGACTCAAGGCAATAAAGCTGACAGATTCTTTCAGCCATAGATACACGGCTAGCATGTGAGGAGGGGATTAGGTGAAAATCTGCTCACCTTGTAGGCACCCACAGGATCCAAAGCCACCCCAGCCACACCCAGGCTAGAGCAAGATATAACTGAAGACTTGCTGAACCTGAGAAGGACAGAAAGCAGAAAAGGATAGAAAGATGTGAGGGGAGGGTATATAGGATGGAGGAATTGTGGGGAAGAGGAAAGAAGAAAGAGGAAGCCCAGGTGTCATGGACTGATACCTTCCTCCCTAGGTGGAGGGGTCATGGGGAAGTAGCCAGAGACGCTGACTGAATAGGCCACCCAACACCCAATTCTGTGGACCCTAAAGAAATTGCAAGATGCAACAAAACCAGAAGAAAATAACTGTCTGGTATCTTCTTTTGGATTCTGCGTGTGCTTGGGGCAGCTCATGGCAGCCTGTTACTAATGGGCTGGACTCCTGCTCTGCCCGTCATTAATGGTGTCAAACTCAGGACACACCAGAAAACTCTCCTTTTAGGTTTTACTCAGTGCTTTGATTTTGAAGACATTTGTGGAACCGGCTCTCTGCCAGGCAACAGGGTCCTTATAGAGGTCACTGAGGCAAGGCTCGTACCCTTAGAGAACTTGTCACTTATGAGCCAAACTTGACATGTATCAGATGGAGCAAGCTGGATGCCCATGTAGAGATGGGCTTTGGGAGAACAGAGAGGGTGGTCCCTTTTGCCTGTGGACCCAAAGAAAAGTGTTTAGATGAGAAGACTTTTTATAAGCCCACCTGGTGGCTCAGAGGGTAAAGCATCTGCCTGGAATGCAGGAGACCCGGGTTCGATCCCTGGGTCAGGAAGATCCCCTGGAGAAGGAAATGGCAACCCACTCCAGTACTCTTGCCTGGAGAATCCCATGGAGGGAGGAGCCTGGTAGGCTACAGTCCATGGGGTCACAAAGAATTGGACACGACTGAGCGACTTCACTTTCACTTTCAAATTGAAAAGTGAGCATACCACAGGCCGCAGGAGCAATGCAGTCCACGCCTGTTCCTGGAAGCACTAGAAATCTGGCGTCTTATTTTTAAAAACATAAATACTAAAGTAGCAGGTATCACACTGATTCACACCTGTGTGCCAGCCTGCCTCTGCTGTCCTGTCATTTCCATTCCCTCCTTACATGTCCCCACCCCTCATTCCCACTGCTTGAGCTCTTTCTGGTCTCTATTAACCAACTTCAGTGGGAATGTGTTATGATGTCAGTGGGATTTGTTCCTTGGAGGCCCCACCCTGCTCATTATCCTTCCCATGATACTTTGAAGATTCACACAGTTTCCTCCTTTTCTGCCTTCACCAGCAGCAATTGAGGCTCCTCTCCCTCCTGCTCTACCGGCCCAGCCACAATGTACTTCTCTGCTTTTTCAATAGGCATGGCTCCTTCCCACCCCAGGGCCTTTACACATGCTGTTCTTTTCTTTTAGCTCATTCTTCTTTCTTCTGACTCCAGTTTGAAATGCCCTTCCTCAGGGCTAGTAAGATCCCCCTAAACAGTTTCTTAATGCCCTAAACAGTTCTTAGTACTTATCACAATTGTACTTGTCTATATCTGACGTTACTGCTGGAACACAGAATTCACAGAATTCATTAGGGGAGAGGCTGGGCCTATTGCGTTTATTACTGTATGCTCAGAGCCTAGCTTAATCGCCCAGGACTGAGAAGGAGCTCGCAAATATTCGCTGCATGAATGAATGGATGGAGATTGTTTTCCCTTCCCTTTTCCACCCTGGCACCTCATCATGTCTTGTCATTTGTTTTCCAGAACGCACAATCTGAGATATAATTAAATGTAAAAGACAAATAGCAACGAACGGCCCCCACTATCTCATTTCTTGACCTTTACTGTTATTTCCTCTTTTTGAATTTATCTTTTTCCTTTATTTGCTGTATGATTCCTCTACCTACAATACTAAATTCATTTTGTGCTTTGAGGCAGTTAGTAACAGAGTTGGTGCAGTGCATGTTAACTCTTTAAGCAAAAATTAAAAATAGCCATTTTAGCATAAAAATATAAAAGACAGCACAGACCAAGGGGAGGAAAGAATCTTTGCCTCTTTGACAGGCAAAGGACTCCTCTGTCCTCATGAGTGCACCTCCCTTTTTTCCTCCTAACCCTAACTACAGGAAGACCCCTTACTTTGTTCATTTGAGGGATAAGGGTGGCCACGTGGAAGCAGCAGAGGTGAGGACCTGGGGATACACCTGACCACTTCTTCTTTTGCCAACGTCACTGTGAACTTAGCAACAGCTTGATAAGCTCAGACCCACCAGCTATTGCAGGGTGAGAGGACACTCTCTGACTGACAAGGGCGCCCCCTTCAGGCCAATTCCTCCTCCCCACTCCCGCTCCCTCTTCTGGCCCCCATTCCCTCAGGTCTTGGTGACCACAAAGCTTCTCTGCTGGCTTTCCAGGCTCTGATCTCTCCCAGCATCAAGCATATCACCGCTGGGCTCCCATCAGTACCCTCACTTCAGAACCTGCAGCAACGCTCTGCTGCCTTGGTGGGCAAGCCCAAAGCCCCCGCTGTTTCAACACCCTGCCTGGCCCTAATCTCCCGCTGCACTGCAGGCTGTCATCTCCAGCACGCGTCTTGTACATCCCAAGCTCTATGTTTTCCTAATCCCTTCCCACCCACCACAGCTCCCAGATCTGGTCCTACTCATCCTTAAGGCCCAGGCTGACTCCCATGAAACTTTTCCATGAAACCTGTCCTGACATCTCGAGCCCACAGCTGGCTCCCCATGGCTGCATCTCTGGTGACAGTGGGAATTAATAGCATCCTAGCTGCTGCTGCTTCATCTCCAATTGTTGTCTGTGTTTTAGTTTATGCTTAATAAACATTTTGTTGAATTGCTGATTGGGGGAAACATAGGGATAAGGCCCTTACAAGAATCTGAAGGGGGTCTAACTGCAAGCATGGATGTGTGTGTGCATAAGTGTGCACGTGTTATCAGGCCCAAAGCTCTCTTCCACCTCCTTGGGAAACATTTTCTAGTCACCTCTGTCAGTACCAGAGCAGTGGATGTTCTGAGCCCGCTCTGACCTCTGATGTCTGGCGTGTGACCCGGTCAGTACCTGCCTTCTGAACTCGGCATAAAGAGGCGACACTGTGCCCCACGCAGTCTAACACCTGCTGAATCTACTTGTGTTTGCACAACTGAGAACTCAGCCCCAGCGCTGTGGCTCGCCAGCACCAGCAGTGTGCAGGTAGACGGAACAGAATTGGCAGGAGGAGGCTGGCGGATGCTCACAGACAGGTCCTTGCCCGATTCAAAGTGGTATCAGAATGCAAAGTACTCTGCACTACAGAGCAACACACTCTGAGTTACAAAGTACAGAACGGACTGGCTCCTGTTTGGACGGTAGAAGCTCTATGAGTGTGGATTCTGAGTCTGACTTCCATCTTCGATCCCTAGTACAGAGTCAGTGCTTGGAGTTAAGGAGTCAGTTAAGGAGTGAGAGGATGTATATGCATGCTGGGGGAGACTTCAGAGAGGCAGAATTCAGCTCCCTACAAAGCTGCTAACATCTTTGGTGCCCATGGAACTTACCGGACAATCTCATACAGCAATAAACTCCTCAGTTCCAGTGTCCAAGCAGGAAAAAGAGAGCTGCCCATCAGGGATGCTATACCCAGAGAATCTAAGCACTAAGCAGAAGCTAGACCCATAGCAATAATATGCTGTTATTCTTGTGACCAGTACTGATGAGTTAGCATTTATTGAGTACTGACTAGTATACCTACCATAAGAAGTCCTATCTTATTTATTTGACTCTCAAAGGCATTTCCACTTCTGGTGGGACCTATCTGGTTCATCACTAAACACTGGCTGAGTGCCTACCCTGTGTCCTGGGACACAGGCGGGTTAGGGAAAGGAGGTCAAGAGGGCGGGAGGAGAGGCGAAATCACTCTGCTAAGAACTCTCAGTCCCAGAAGGGAGACAGCAGTGGGAACACAGACTAGAATTCAAGGCAGAAAAAGATTAAGAGAGAGAGCGGTAGATGAAAAGTTTTGGGAACCAGCACAGAGGAGGGAGTGATTACTTCTCAAGAGGTGAGGAAATCATAGAAGGTTTCATGGATGAGATGGCATTTGATGTGAGCTTTTAAAATCTATAGCATTTCCATAGGCAGAGAATGAAGAAAGGCCATTCTACCTGGATACAGCTGCAGAAGCAAAAGTCGGGAGCTCTGGAAATCAGCGGTGTGTTAGAAATCAGTGTCTCCTATGATGTGGCTGGAGCATCGGCTAGGTGGACAGAGGGGCTTGGGGTGGGGTGCAGGGTAGCATCATGCCAGATCCTGTAATGCCTGCAATGATGGGGTGAGGTGTTTGTATTTTATTATGTAGGGAATGGATATTTTTGAGGTGATCATTCTACCAAAAATTGAAGTTGGAGAGAGAATAATAGTAGCTCACACTTACGGACAACCTACCAAGTGCCAGTCATTGTTCTAAGCCTTCTACCTTGCTCCACTCGACTAGTACATGCAATAAGTTCAGTGATCATCCCATTGACCAGATGAGAAAACTGAGGCACAGAGAGGTTAAGCCACTTGTCCAAGGTCACACAACCAGTTAATAGACAACCCAGGCATCCAACCTAGAAGCCTTCTCCAGAGCCTCTTTTAACTATCCCAATGGACTACTTCACCCAGGGACCAATTAGAATCTAGGTTATTACAACAGTACCCAAGAGAGGAGAAGGGGACCTGAATTAAGGTTGTGGAGATGAAAATAGATGTCGCCTTTTACATAAGAAAGGGGGCAGGGGATATATATATTCTGTTGTTTGTATCTGCATGAAATGCTGGGGAGACACAGGAGAAACAAAAGAGACCACTTGTAGAGGGCAGGGTGGGGGCCAGGGGCGGTGGGGAGGGGATGCGGTGAGACACCTTTATGTATGGCTTTCAATAGAATCCTAATTGCTGACCCATAGGAATGTGTTGCTTATTCAAAAACCCAAGTGATAAAAACTGGAAAGGCACAATTTAAGAGCCTAGAGTTTCCGGAAGGAGGGGAATGGTCTCCTTGGGGGCCAACAGGTTAGGACTGAAAAGAGGATGGCAGACTTAGGGATCGGAATGCTTTGCTTCTAGAAACAGGGGACGTATCACCTATACCGGGTGAAGCCGTCCAGCCCTGGGTCCCCCTGCGGAACATCCAAGTGCTTCACCTCCCGTTCAGTGAGACCCGGGGGGCTCTACCTGCAACTAGTATCGATGTCTTACTGCTCAGGAATTTATCGGAAACAACATATACCAGCTACTGAGTGGTTAAGAGGGAGACTGAGGCAAGCAGTCTCTGATTTTCTGTTACCGCCGCGTTCAGGCCGATGGAAATCTTTGTCATTTTGTTTTTGCCTTTGATTCCTCCCTTCTCTGCAGCACACATGTCAACGCAAACACAATCACACACACACCATAAAAGGGGCCCTGGGCAAAAGGATTTTTTCTGGATCTGCTCAGAGGGAAGGAAAGGCAGAGGAAACGAAGGAGCAAGCCGCCCTAGCTCCTTTTCCTCCCCTTTAAGGCTGCTTGGTTACGGTCCTGGGAAAGAAAACCTCTGCATTCCTCCCCTTTAATTCAGTGTATTGTGGAAGCGCTGGAGCCCGCTAAGCCTCCCAGACCTGTAGGAGCTGGAGTGGGAGGACCACGAGGACCATTCTCTCGGAATCCCTGGGTAAGATGAACCTGCTTCTTTATTTGGTCAGGGGAGCCTTCTTCGCTTAGCCGGAGGCTGCTGGCACCAAGAGAGTGGGTTTGAACAGCCACTCTTGCAAGCAACTTGGGCGTTTATTTCAGCCCCAGGTCCTGTCTTGCCTGACTCTGGAGGTGTCAGAGGGAAGTTGTAGCTGCTTGGGAAGATAAGTCTGAATGGAAGTCTGGGAGGGAATCTCTGGTGGGGGGGGGGGGGGGCAGTCATCTGGCCATAACTTCAGGGCTGGTTTGAGTGGGAACCTTCTGCCCTTCTGGGCAGAGAAAGGGGAGCAAAACATTCCTATGTGCCTGGCCTGCCATGCCCGCCCGCATTCCAGGGGCAGCCCTGTCAGCTCTGTGCCTGGAGGGGCCGTCCATGTGCAGGGTATCAGGACTGCCAGCATCCTCACCGCCCTCCCTCCTGCTCTGCCTGCATCCCTTAACCTCTGACCCATCTGTCAAATGCCCTGTTCTGGTCCTCCCTTCCTGTTCAGTTGTGAGGAATAGGAGAGCCAGTGCGGGGGTGGAGGGGTGGGGAGGAGGTTAGTAAACAGCCTGTGGCTCCACAGACCCAAGGAAGGCAGACCAGCCTCAGTCCCTCCTGGCCGGTGCCGGCTGCTTAGGATGCAGAACCCAGCGGAGGCACCGCTGTCAGTCATGCGGCTCCTCCCTCACCTTCCCCGGGGGCGCCTCTGTCTCCCCTTCCGTCTTTCAACTTCCCTAGTTCAGTTCTCAAGTCAGGATGGTCACAGGAGGTCTGGACTCACCACCACCACCCCCACCCACACTGGGGCCCTTCTCTCCACGTAACTTTGACGCACGATCATTAACCCTGAAGCTCCCAGAGGCAGTTGTCGGGGCTCTCTCGCCGCTGCCCTGGCGGCACTTCATGGCTGGCCAGCTGCTTGCTCTGGAATCAGATCAACCGATGAAGAGGAAAATCTCTGAGAAGGGTCACGGGAGTCAAGAGGGTTCCCTCTTGGGTAAGGAGACCATCTTTCTTATACCAGAGGCTGGAGACAGTCCGACCCCCAGCAGTCCTACTTGACTGAAGCTTTATCTAGGACCAAAGACAAGACCCCACAGGCCATAGCACAAAGTGCTTAGTAATACCTGATATGGGGACCACACTTGACAGTGAGTAATGTGCTTTTAATTAATCATCTTTAAGACAAGCCCATAGGGTTGGTGGGGTGAATCGCATTTCTTCTGAGGCTTCATCAGGCAAAACTGGATATGGTCGTATCCATTTGATGATAGCGGCATTTGCACCCAGATCTTCTGATATAATCAGAGACCTTTCCATGATACTAGACTGCAGATAGCTGTGGTGTGGGTGTGAGTGTATGTGTATTAAGAGCATTCTTTAGAAAGGTAGGGCAAAACTTTGGGAAAGAAGCTCAAGGTTAGAGTGAGTAAAGGTTTGAGCTGGAGCCAGGAATCACTTAGGCATTAGACAGACGTCCAGCCTCGGCGTAAATCTGAGAAAGCTGAGAGATCCAGGCTTCCCAGATCATGGGAGCCAGCCACTTGTTCCAGGGGCAATCAGTCTGGTGGTGGGATTACAGGAGAGCACCCTGAGGATGAGGTCGGAGGTAAGTGAAATTCCGACAACCAACTCCAGGAAAGAGGCAACAGGTTCCATGTGGGGAGGGGTGAGGGTTGGACAGGGAGACTGCTGTGGGGGGGTCTGAAGGGCTGGGGCTTGTGCCCCGCTCTGTCCCTTCCTGTGGTAGATTTAGGTCATTTTTCCTAATATCTCCACCTGTCAGTACCTCCACTACAAAATAGGGTTGACGATCCCTACCTTGAGAGATTAAACAAGATAATGCTGGTAAAGCGCCCAGCACAGGCATCACCCACCTAGGGTGATGTCTGCAGCAGCGAACACCTGAGGGTCTGGGTGCAATTCCCGGCGGTGGCAAGTGAAATGAATCCCCCTCTAGGAGGACAGCGCCTCCCTGGCTCCCTGTCCCCCATTCACACACAGACACGCGGCCAGAAATAAATAAGCCTTGGGGCCCAGCCGCAGCCTGCCGGAGGCAGCGGAGTGAATGAGCTGCAGCGTGAATGAGGGAGGGCGGCTGTCTGCAAACAGGCTTCGAGCCGGCGCTACAACCGCAGGGTCAAGGGCGAGGGGGCTGGGGCCGTGCAGCCGCCTGAGTGAAAGCAAGCTAGCGATGGGGTTGGGGGGTGGGGTGGGGGCACTGCACGGCTGTGGAGGTGGGGAAGGGGAAGCGTGGTATAACTCAGAGCTTCTCGAGTGGTGTTACCCACGCCATCGTGAGCTCAAGATGGTCCTTCCTCCTGCTCCCACTCCCAGCGACCCCTCCTCTCACCCTCCCAGGGGCGCAGTAGAGTGAGCCCCACTTGGGTACCAACGACGCCCCCATTCCCCGCCCCGCTCCCCCCACCTCCCCTGTGGAAATGGGTCTTAAAGGCAAAGTGTGGCAGACACACAGTTAAGCCTAGGTGGGATGATGGGAGAGAATAGCATTGAAACTTGCATATTACCGTATGCAAAATAGATGACCAGTGCAAGTTCACTGCCTGAAGCTGGGCACCCAAAGCCAGTGCTCCTGGACAACCCAGAGGGATGGGGTAGGGAGGGAGATGGGACGGGGGCTCCAGGATGCGGGGGACACGTGTATACCTGTTGCTGATTCGTGTTGGTTATGTATGGCAAAAACCATCACAATATTGTAAAGTAATTATCCGCCAATCAAAATTAATTAATTAATTAAAAAATGAGACCCTTGAGCGCTGCTTAGAACTAGAAGCCCCGATGGAGATCAGCCCACGGAGAAACCCAGCTCGGGCACGGTCCCCTCTGTGCTCCAGTAGATCCCTTTTTGGGAGAGCAGCAGATAAAATCATTGGTCTGCATTTCAGGACCACGATGTATGAAGCGTCATGTGTCCTCAAGCACTTTAGAATCACAGTGAGAAGGGGTCACAGTTGAGAGGCACGTGGGAGCCGAGACCCGCTGGGGAAACAGCAGACTCACGTCTCCTGCTGTGCGCTCACCCCTATTTCAATTGTTTCCCCTCTCCCCCTACCCCCAGCGATTCATGCCCGTGCCTGTAAAGTGGGCTCATGGCTTGAGAGGCTGCAGCATGCTTTTGTGCCCACTGATGTATTGGACACCCACAGGATTTCTGGGAAATGGAGACAGCAGGGATTGCTAGCCTCATTCAGCAGAGGAGACCGAATGCATGAAGAGTAGGGAACACACCCAGCTCTCTCCAGTGGCTCACGTGTGGACCCCTCAGCCACCAACTCAAGCCCCTTGTTTCCTCTTTATTTCCTCTGCAAGAGGCACACAAGAAACCTTAAACAGCTTGTGAATTCTGGCTTGTCAGTGCAGCAGGGTTTGATTAAACTTATATGTGGGTTTGAGAGCGAAGTAAACTGCAGGAGGCAATTGAAAAACAACCTTCCTCAGTGATTTGGGGGGGTGGACAGAAGTTGGCGTGCAGAGTTGGCTTTGGAGGCACCAGATTAGGGGAAGGGCTGGGGAGGCAGCCGGTGTTCCTGGGAGGGTCTGTCCATCAAGAAGGGTCCAGGGGCCTTTCGGGTCCAGGGCCCAGGCCCAGGCAAGCAAACCAGCCACTTGAGCTGCAGCCCATAGTTGGAGATAGGTTCTGACAGCACGCACAAGGCCCGGCCACGTGCCCACGCACCAACAGGAGAGCAGGGCTGTGAGCCATGACAGCAGGCTGCTGGAAATGTCACGTATTGCTCAAGTATGCAATCGCAGAGCGCCGGAGCTGGCCCAGTCCCCACTTTCCCCAGCAGGCTCTGAGCAAGCCTAGATCTTCTGGATGCTTGCAGGAAAGAATTTACAATTACAGTCTAGTAAAGTTGGGAGACACCAGCTTACAGAACATGAAGCAGGTGTCTTTAAAACTCTCAGAGCCTTTAATAAGCTAACATGGATCTTGACTCTCCAAGAAGGGGCAGATAGCAAATCCACTTTGGTTGCAGAGTCTCCTGGGACGAATATTCTTAAAAAAAATATTGTCAAGGAACCCCAATCTAGTTCATCTTCCTGTTTCTACTAAGGAAAAGGTGAAAGCCCAAAGATGTACAGAACTCTGCCTAGGGCTGCACAGCTCATTGGTGCCAAGCCAAGACTGGAGCCAGAACCTGACCTCTTTCCATTGCACTTCTCAGTCCAGGGGGTGATGAGAAGTGCAATTAAGTCCAGGAAACTGTGGGGCCTGGGCCAGAAACTGTCCCAGCTTTGGTCTTTTAGCCCCTTTAAGGCCAAAGTGAAGTAAAGTCGCTCAGTCGTGTCCGACTCTTTGCGACCCCACGGACCGTAGCCTACCAGGCTCCTCTGTCCATGGGATTTTCCAGGCAAGAATACTGGAGTGGGTTGCCATTTCCTCCTCCAGGGGATCTTCCCAACCCAGGGACTGAACCTGGGTCTCCCGCACTGCAGGCAGATGCTTTACCATCTGAGCCACCAGGGAAGCTCAAACAATGTATATATTCCTCTGGTTCTGTGTGCCCCAGCCTGGAGACCGAGAGTGCATTCTCATGAAAGATGAGCCAACTGATAACCTCCCTCCTAAGACCCACAGCCCTTTCTGAGTCATGCTTTCAAGGAGTGGAAAACCCCAGAAACTGTCTTAGGGTGGACTGATCCCTCTGGGGTCTGTGGAAGAGCCACACCTGGCCCCACAGGAAGGCTCTGAGGCCTGCCCAGCATGCCCCCAAGGCATCCACACTTCCTTGCTCAGAGGCCTCAGGTGAGACCCTGGGGAAGAAGGCACTTCGCAAAAACAGTTGAGAGCCATTATCTGTGGGTTTAGGCGGCAGACCTGCTGCTCCAAGATTCTCCCCTTCTAGGTGTCCATCTCCCCCAGTTTACTCACGTCCGGCTTAGACACCTACTGTTGGTTTGGGAGATATACATTTGGATTGTGTTGAATGCCTCTGGATTCAACCGTGGTGCCCCTGAGATTTGGGGACATCCGATCAGGTGGGGTGACACTCTGAAGCAGTTAGCCCTTCTGATTCTTTTTTTTTTTTTTAAGGCACCTTGGAGCAGAGTCTTAAGTGGCTATGACTCAAAGTAGAAAACTTCAGCTAAGGAAGCCATGCAGATCAGCGCAGACAAGAATGAGGGTCCAGGGATAGAGGGCCCAGGGCAGGATGGGGTCATGAGGTGACTGGATCCCTTTGGGATATGGTGACGACAATGGTGAGGATAAGCTTCCTCCGCCTTCGAGTTCTGTCTGGGGCTAGTACTGCCCTCCCCCCACTGCCCCTCCCCCCTCCCCCCCCTCTCCCGCCCCGTGACCAGATGGAGCCTGGGAAGGAGAGAAGGACAGCAATGTTCCATGGAAGAAGTATGTGAAGCATGCCTGCCTCCCAGGCTCACAGTCTGAGCATCTCTCACCAGAATCTCATAAATAGCCATGCTGGATGCCACCAGCCCAGAAGCTCAGAAAGGGTCACGATCTGGGGCCGTGCCCACCCAAAGGCTGTGCAGCCTTTAGGAAGAACTTTTCCATCTGCGGTCTTCCTGCCCTGCTCCCTACCTTCCCCCAGCTATGAAATTTTCTCCCAAGAGATCAGGCAGGCCACTGGTCTTGCGGAAGACCACACCACAGAGCAGGAACTAAAAGCCAGGCATTGTCCTGCGGGGATCACTTTAGAACCAAGTGAAAACAATATTGAAGTTTCAACCTCCTTAGAATTTGTTTTCTTCTTTTTTTTTTCCCCACTGAAAGGGCCTCGATTATAGAAGTCTAGAGAGGAGGGGGAGGATTTTCAGGCAAAGAAGCAAGAAGCAGCAATAGCAGGCCACCCCCGCCCCGCCCCAGCTCAGAGTCCACAGTCAGGCCCCCAGCGCACAGGGGCAGCGAGGTCCTGAGGTTTCTACACAGTCAAGGAGGGAATGAAGTGGGACTTCAGTGGGGTTTCAGATGGGGGCCCTGAGCTTTCCACGTGGCTTGGGAGATGGAACTGAATTGTTAGGATGGAGTGTATGGGAGGAGGGGTGGGCGGGAAAGATGTTTTCTTATAGCTGAGCTTAGGCTAAGAATACTGTGTTTTTAAGCTATTTAAGAGCAATGGGAAAGAAGGAACAGTGAGTACAGAGCTGCTAATGAGGCGGTGATGCCTCCTGGAGAGTGAGACCGGCAGTCCAACTGGGGCTCCAGAAAGGGGAGTGATGCACGCCCCCACGGTGGACAGGCACACTGGAAAGAAGGCTCTCGGTTGGCTCCTTGCTTGGAAAAGGGGCGTCTGAAGGCCTGTTGTTCTATGGAGGGGGAGACACAGAGGGAGTCGCACAAACTAATGCTGTTAATTGGCTCCTTGTAAGATCCAAGCCTTGACCCTCATCCCCTACAGCCTTCAGAACTTCTCCGCTGTTGTGTGTCTAGACAGTAAGATGCATTCGGTCCAAGTCCAGCTGCCAATAACTCTGATAAGTGGAAGCTGCTAGATTTGGGGCTAAGAATCTGCAGAATAGTACCTGGCTAAAGATAGCCCTTGAACTGTGGTGTTGGAGAAGACTTGAGAGTCCCTTGGACTGCAAGGACATCCAACCAGTGCATTCTGAAGGAGATCAGTCCTGGGTGTTCTTTGGAAGGAATGATGCTAAAGCTGAAACTCCAGTACTTTGGTCACCTCATGCGAAGTGTTGACTCATTGGAAAAGACTCTGATGCTGGGAGGGATTGAGGGCAGGAGGAGAAGGGGATGACAGAGGATGAGATGGCTGGATGGCATCACCGACTCGATGAACATGGGTTTGAGTGAACTCCAGGAGTTGGTGATGGACAGGGAGGCCTGGTGTGCTGCAATTCATGGGATTGCAAAGAGTTGGACACAACTGAGTGACTGAACTGAAAGATAGCCCTCTATTCTAATATCTCATCTTCCCCAAAGCAGTCTCTGCCAGTCAGCGTTCATTTGTCTCCACCTTGGAGGCTGTGCTCTCAAAGTTCAAGATCAGCCCATCACATTGCTGGTGGGTCCTCTGCTGGCCAGTGCCTGGACCCTCAGCTGCTGTGGTCCCTCTTGGCTGCCATCCTGCCAAAAGGAACAAATCAACCAATGGGCCTAGGGATATGAAGGAAGAGTACACTGGGCCTACATTTGGCTGGACCCAATGCTAAAGAATGCTTATCATTGCCCACATGTGTCTTTCATAATAAGAGCTTCTATGGGGCTTCCCAGGTGGCGCTAGTGGTAAAGAGCCTACCTGCCAAGGTAGGCATAGGCAACATAAGAGACGTGGGTTCAATACCTAGGTGGAGAAGGGCATGGCAACCCACTCAAGCATTCTTGCCTGGAGAATCCCACAGACAGAGGAGCCAGGTGGGCTACAGTCCATAGGGTTGCACACAGTTGGACACGACTAAAGTGACTTGGCATGTATTATATAGCCAGGTTGCACATTTACACACTAGACTGAAATGTGCAAAGGAAATGTAGCTTCTTTATTTCCTATAAAAGCTTCCCCATAAACTCCAGCCTTACCAGACAGCAAAAAGGGAAACTTTACATTTGACCTTGTCCATTATAACCTTGTCCATAAACATATGACCTCATGTTTAATAAAGAGTCTCATTTAGCCGATCCAGTGTCTTTAAAGAAAACATACAGCCTTGCGATGACCTTTCCTCCCCCTGTTTTATTTCATGGTGGCCTTCTGTGTTTGAGATACTTACTGAGGTACTTACTTAGCCTGCTAGTGGCAGGGAGAAGGGGGCCCCAGACTTATCAGGGGCCTCGGATCCCGACTCTCGGGGATCTTGCCAGAGGCTGCCCAGTGACTTCTGCAGTGCACCTGGCTCCATCGGGCCTCTAGGACACCTTCCACTAAAGCCCTGACCCCAGACATTTGCTTCCATCCTAGAAGCCCTGATTGTAGCTGTCTGTTCTTCTGGACTCTGGTTGACAGGTGCTCTGGTAGTTAAGTATCCCCTCTCCAGGGCCGTGGGCAGAGATGAGCTGGTAGATGTTTACCGTCTGGTTCTTGGGGGCTGAGGGAAGGAGTGGAAGAGAGGCCCCGATGGTAGCATTTGCCTGTTTCCATGGTGTAAATATTCCCATGGTGGCTGATTCCATGCTAACATGAGGCCACCCAGCGTGGAGCATGGTTAGGCATCATGAGCTTGTCCAAGCCAGCTGCAGCCCCTCAGGCCCTGGGGAACTTCTGGAGTCGCTGCAGGCCACGTGACGCTGTTTTGCCACCCATCCCTGGCCTGCCCAGAGGCGAGTGCTCAAGGCGGTTGCAGTCAGAGTTCCTCCTAGGCTTGCTGTCTCCCACCATCAGGGTCCTGGGGGGCCCAGCCATCCCCTGATCTCCTCTGTTCCTAGATGGGTGCTTACTCCAAGAGGGTTAAAAACCAAGATGTGTGCTTCTGCCAACTACACCATCTGTCTCCCCATCTCCTTCTCAGGATCCACTTGGGCCAGAATTGTCAGTCTTTCCACGCCTCTTCCTCCTACCAAGGACCACGCTTAGTCACATTCTTCTTATTTCCAGGGTCTTAAGCCTCCCAGGTATGACTTAAAGGCAGAAAAGAACCTAGAAGCTACTTTATGACATGAGTCCTTGACCTTCACCTAAAGAAGACCAGAGAGACCTGATCATCTCTGTAACAAGCTCAGGTTCTGTTCCTTCACGGTTTACCCAGGCTTTCTCAATGTGTACATACTAGCTCACTCGCGTGGTTCCTGACTTTTCCAGTCTTCTGGTGCTTTGAAAGCCAGGACCATCACCTATGTTCTTCATCTGACCCCTGGGTTATACACTGAGTACCATAAGCAACGTTACCTTGCAGTAAAATATAACATGAACCCATTTGTCTAGAAATGTATTGAAAACCACTAAATAAGACCTTAGAACTAAGTGTCAAAAGGCTAGAATGCAGTGTAATACAGTAGGAGATACATAGCTTCTGTTCCTAATCTTGAGTAAGAAATCTAGAATGCAAATCATTAGCCCTATAATCTTGGCTGCATGATCTGATCTTCAGATACATCCTGAATCATCCTTGTAAAAAACAGATCTGCTCTATCTACCGCACTAGGCTGTAAGATCACGTCTCTGGTTCTCCAGTTCTCATTGCGTCAATCAGGGAAACAAACGACACACGTTGACGGATGAAGGGGGTTTACCAAAGGTACTATTTAGGGGGAATGAGATAGGGTACATACAGCCCCTGGCACATCGTAGGTGTTGACCGTCGAATAAATATAGTATTTAGTATCAAGAAAAGCCTAAGATGAACTCAGGGCACATTTCAATTCAGAGTTTAATGAGGAACTATTTTTACAGCACTGTGCTAAATGCTGTGGGAGGTGCAGAGGAAACACGATGCTCATTCACCTACTATTCATTCATTGAACTCAGAACAGTAGGAGAGAAGTTAAGAACAGTAATGACTGGAGGAGGCAGCCAAGCTGTGATAATAGAGAGAAGTCCGGCTGACTCGGTAGGCTGAATCAATAAAAAAAACTTTGGGTTGTCATTTCCTTCTCCAGGGAATCTTCCCCACCTAAGGATCAAACCTGGGTCTCCAGCGTTGCAGGCAGATTCTTTACTGTCTGAGCCACCAGGGAAGCTCTAGTTGTATCATAAACAGTTCAGATCCCTTCAAAGGTGGATACTGCTGCTAAGTCGCTTCAGTCGTGTCCGACTCTGTGCGACCCCATAGACGGCAGCCCACCAGGCTCCCCCATCCCTGGGATTCTCTAGGCTAGAATACTGGAGTGGGTTGCCATTTCCTTCTCCAAAGGTGGATAGTCCCATGTTAATCTACTTGTAAATGTGTTATTGTCCTTAAAGACATTTGTACAAGGGGGAGTTTCCATCATGAGAGTCTAAACCCTGTGACCGCGGGGCAAGCTCAGTGGGCACGTAGTGGACTGTCAATAAAATCTGTTATGGTAATGTAACCTATTTTTGCCAGTTATCCAGATTTTGCTCCCCGTCCTTACTCCTAGTTGTTACGTGAAGGATGTGAGTATTATAGATCCTTTCTCCAACTTGTTCTCATCCTATTGGACAAAGTAGCTGATCAGATCCTTTCTTCCCTTCCGCAAACCAAGCATCCCCAGAAGCTTCAACTCTGGAGGCGATGGGTAGAAAGGAAGAGGATGACTGCAGTTCCTGGAAGAAACAGACCACCAACATCCGGAAAACTTTCATCTTCATGGAAGTGCTGGGATCGTGAGTCCAGGGGCCGAGGCTGGGGCGGCAGGGCTGCCTGCGGGTGGTGGGGGGGTGGGCGGGCGGGTGAATTGGAGACAGCCGTCCTGGGCCAGCAGCAGATGATACACCATCTCAACAGGTCGCAGGAGCAGAGTAGGGGCTTTGAGGGGTAGTTCAGGGAAAGGTGCCTTGGGGTGATACAGAGGTCAGTTCAGCCCTTTCCCCAAGGTTCTGCCTTCTTACCCCCCGAGACCCCACCCTGCTTCCAGATCCATCACAATTTGTGAGTCCTGCCCTGGTTGCAGGGAAGAGGAGTTCTGGAGCACTTCCGGGGATCCAGTGACCTGAACCTTCCTGGGCCTCCTCACCTGCCTTCCTCATTCCACTCCCCCCACAGTAAACAGGGCAAACCCACTGTCTGCTGTCTACAGAAGGTGGTGCTTCTGAGGCTACAAAGCCAATGGGTTACACACACCTGAATTGCCTCCCACCATCACCATCCTCTGGGGCTTCCCTGGTAGCCCGGCAGGTAAAGAATCGGCCTGCAATGAAGCAGACCCCAGTTCGATTCCTGGGTCAGGAAAATTCCCCCGGAGAAGGGATAGGCTGCCCACTCCAGTATTCTTGGACTTTCCTGGTGGCTCAGACAGTAAAGAATCCGTCTGCGGGGTTCGATTCCTGGATTGGGAAGATCCCCTGGAGGAGGGCATGGCAGCCCACTCCAGGATTCTTGCCTGGAGAATCCCATGGACAGAGGAGCCTGGTGGGCTGCAGTCCATGGGGTGGCAGAGAGTCGGACATGACTGAGCGCACGTGCACGACCGCCACCACCATCTTCTCGGCTCCGTATTGAAGCACCATGTTGGAAAAATAAAGTCGAGTCCTAGCCAAGCTCCTGCCCGCCTCTGGGGTGTCTGTGCCTGCCCCTGGACGGCGCTTGCATGCCTGGTGGAGCAGAGACAGCCTGCCTGGGGCTGACTCTCCACTTAATCCTGCCTCGCCTCCAGGAGGCCGCGGCCTCTGACGCAGGCTGGCAGCGGCTCTGGGCCACCGGCTCCTGTGGCTTCCAAACCCCTGCTGGTCAGCTAATTAGTCTGGGCTAATTGGGCCAGGGATGCGAGGGGCCCTTCATGGGCTGTCCACACAAGCCAGCTTTCCTTTGAGCCAACTCTGGCTAAGTTTAGCTCCCTCCGCCTGGCTAGGAGGCAGGGACCTCAGGCAGTGATGCTGCCCACACAGTCTCTGAAACCAGAGAGGAGCTGGCTCGACCCTGAGAGGAGGCCTCTGGGCCCTCCCACCCCAGGCAGGGGTGGCACTCAGCACACAGGAGGGTCTCAGTGGCCACCCCAGGCATCAGAGCATCTGCTCTCCATGAAGGGCCTTTGTCAAGACAGGGGTGCTTAGCTGGGGCATTTGGGCAGGAGAGAAAGACAGCTCATGAGTGAATCAAAAATGCTTTGCTAAGCTTCCCAAAAATCCAGAGAAAGAGGGGAAAAGAAGCCCAGGTTGATAAGAGTGTATTCACTGCCTGCTCAGACTTGTGCTTCAGGACCATCGGAGACAGAGGCGTGCCACCCTCAAGGAGCTCAGTGAAGTCTGCCGGGCAGTTTCTAAACCCCAGGGGACAGGGGAGCCACCTGGGGAGCTTATCATGCCTCTAATGTTTAACTATGAAAATGTTACGTAAAAGGGAAATAATAGTACCATGAACTCTGCTATACCTATCACCTAAATCCAATAATTGTTAACATTTCACCATATTTGCTTTACACACACACACACTTCACTGCACAATTTGTAAACAAGTTGCATATATCATGACACATCACGTCTGGATCCTTCTGTCTGCACCGCCTAAGAACAAAGGCACCTTCTATATCCACAGTATCACTGTGACAGTCAAGAGAATGAATCATTTCCTAGTTTTATTTCAATCTAGGGAATTTTTGAAAAATACAGCTTCCTGGTCTCAGAATACTAAACTGAAATTTAAAGGGGCTAGGACCCGGCGGCCAGCCGTCTATATTTTGTGTTGTTGGTGGCTCTCATGTACCCAGCCCAGCGCTAATATGAGGGGAGCAGACAGACAAGACGGGGGCAAGTCACAGCTATTGCAGCAGCTAAGGTTGAACAGAAGCTCAGGAGACACTTCTGTGGTGCTCGGGATGGGGACAGGCAGCCCCAGGCTGCAGACCCCGTGGCATTAGCCAGGTCATGTGATCTCAGAGGGGCAGCTGGGCAGCGCCAACTTCCCCTGTTCAGGAAGCGCCAGGATCTCACGATAAAGGCCTCTAGTCCTCTAGTCCTCAGCTCCACTGGAACCACCCATCAGGGGAAAATGGGCTTTTGTGAAATCTGTCCAGAATCACCCACAATTCCAGGGCCCTGGGCAGCTGTAGGGACACTTGGCAAAACTTGTCCGTTACAGAGGGTATGTCTTCGAGCGCCAGGCCTCCTTTTTTCACGGCCCAGGAGAAGATTTTTCTTCTTGGTTCCTCCCTTCCTCTTCTAGCACCCCTGCTCCCAGCAAGAGCAGAAGGCTGTTCAGAGCAGGAAACGCAAATCACGTTCTATTACGGCAAGTGCTCTTAGCACTGAGGTTCGGCCGTCTTGCCTCCTGACCCATGCAACCTTGGCCACTCAAAACTAGCTCTCTGCTCCCCAGTCTGGCAGACGGCACAATTAAGTCTTCTAATCCCTCTCCTCTGGCCCTGCTCCACAGACACACACACACACAAACATACAACATGCATAAAACAGCCTGAGCAGAAGAGCAGTAATTCCCACAACATTGCACAACCCTAGGAGATGCCACTCACTGCCAGGAAGCTCTTAGTTTGATCTCATTTTCCAAGTGGACTCAGAGAGGGTATCAGCTTTAAAATCAGGGAACCATCCTCATGTGGTTCCAAAGATACAGGCAAAAGGAGAAATCTGAAGGCAAACCTGAGAATATCACAGGTGGGAGGAATCTTTAAGGCCGTGTGGTTCGACTCTCCTTTTACAATAAGGAAAGCAAGGTCTTCCGATGAGTGGAACACAATGATAATCTCAGTCCAAACTTCCTATCCATTCACCCATCCAACCTCCCTCCCTCCATCCATCCATCACACAAACACATGAGCATTTTCCACCCAGAACCAGGCATAGGACCCCCAGTGTCCCTCCCTCCACACCCATCTCCCCTGTTCTCTGCCTCATCCATCACAAAGGGGCTGGACCACCCTCCAGCGGCCCCACCCTGCCCTGCTGTTCTGCACTTCCAGGCTTTTTAATCCTGCTTCTTCCTCACCCCCACCTGAAACATCACTTCCAACTTGTTTTTGCCCTGGGCTAAGCCTCACTGATCCCTTGAAACTGAGTTCAGCATGTTCTTAAGTCAGAGGGCCACGAATGATGTGATTCTTAGCCGACCCAAAAGGTCACTTTGTACACATTAGGGGGGAAAAAGGCCCTATTCTCTAGCTTGCGGTCCAGAGTAAAAATGTTATCGTAATTATTGCATTGAAAGATACAGTGGCTCTGAGGCGACAGCCTCTGCTGGGGCTGCGCAGTGTGTGACCCACCCTCCCAAGCACAACCAAGGCCCTGTCTTAAGTGTCTGTTTCCTGTGGGGTCATAGCACTTCCTGTGGGTCTGTCTGTGCCTTGTTTCTCACACCAGATTCTAAGGCAGACCAGTGCTAATCCCAGGGCCTGACAGAGAGGTTCTGTCAGCTCAACCAGCGTTCATGGAAAGCCTAACAGCATTTTTCAAAGTGAATGCTAATTGCTCGTTTGTCTGGGCTCTTCACTAATTTACAGGCTGCTTAAGAGCAGAATAAAAACTTTCCTTTTCATCTCTAGTGTCTAAGACTCAGTAGGTGCTCAATAAATCTTGATTGGAGGGATGGGTGAATGAATGAATGAACAGAGCAAGCTCTGAAGGCTCTAATTAACTCGGTTCCAAGTGCAGCTGGGGGAAACAGGAAACAGACACAGGAAACACCCAGCTCTCTCTAGTGCAGATTCTGGACGTCCTTGCGGAAGCTGGGCTGCCACTGGGCCTCCACGCTAGAACCCCCAGATGGCAGGCAGAGGATGGCTCAGCTATTTCCTCACCTAAACTCTCTCCTCTCGTTACTAACCTGCGTTCTCCCTAAAATAGTACTTAGAACGATAATAGTATTTCACACGCATAGTTAACTAGATGTCAGGTACACATTTATGCACTTTACACCTACTAACTCACATACTCTTCTCAACATCCCTATGAATCAGATACTATTGACATTCTCATTTTTCGGATGAAGAAACTGGGTATATGACTTGTTACCCCAAATCTGAGGTTCTAACATCAGGCTCCAGCATCCGCTGTTCACTAAATGTTGCTATGGCCTTGTCTTTAGAGGACTGCCCCCCACACTGCCCTTAAACCAAGAAGCCTGCAATTTGGAATCCTACCCTGTGTTCTCACTGGGTTCCAGCCTCTCCATCTTCAGACAGCCTGCCCAGAGCAGCTGGGCTCTGTTTTTTGTTCTCACAGATACTACCGAACGAGCAGATGCTCAGCCCCCTTGCCGCTGATGGTTGGATCACAGTAGTCATCAGCGTCTAAAGCTGATAGAGGAGTCTTTTCTCTCTCATGTTAGAGCCCCATCTCTCAGTGCTACTTCTAACTGCCAACAACCATGTTGAAAGTGAAAGTCACTCAGTCGTGTCTGACTCTTTGCGACCCCATGGACTATACAGTCCGTGGAATTCTCCAGGCCAGAATACTGGAGTAGGTAGCTTTTTCCTTCCCCAGGCCATCTTCCCAACCCAGGGAGTGAACCCAGGTCTCCCACATTGCAGGTGAATTTCTCTATCTATTGAGCCACAAGGGAAGCCCAAGAATACTGGAATGGGTAGGCTATCCCTTCTCCAGTGGACAATCCTGACCCAGGAATTGAACCGGAGTCTCCTACACTGCAGGCAGATTCTTTCAGTTCAGTTCAGTCGCTTAGCCGTGTCCAACTCTTTGCGACCCCATGAACTGCAGCATACCAGGCCTCCCTGTCCATCACCAACTCCCGGAGTTTACCCAAACTCATGTCTACTGGGTCGGTGATACCTCTCATCTTCTGTTGTCCCCTTCTCCTCTTGCCCTCAGTCTTTCCTAGCATCAGGGTTTTTTCAGATGAATCAGTTCTTCACATTAGGTGGCCAAAGTATTGGACTTTCAGCTTCAGCATCAGTCCTTCCAATGAATATTCAGGACTAATTATTCCTATCAAGGAAGCCCACACCATGTTGGGAGAAGACAAGTAAACTGACTCTGTAGCGACCTCTCTCTCTCTCTTTTTTTCATCAAGTTTTCTCAGAATATACAGTTGTAGCACTTGTTCATGCATCTTCACCAGCAGCTGGAATGTCTCCACCATTGGTGTTTCTGGTGTAAATTACTTGAGCTCTGTGCTTTGAAAGCAGCTTAGTGAGTCGTTTACTAAGGAGCTTCTGAAGAGCTGCCCTGACTGGGGAACCACAAAGCTTCCGCAGCTGGGGTTGTAAGCGTATAGTTGGGCACTTCTTTACAGAATTTGCCTCTCTAAGATCAGCAGTGGCCTCTCCTTAATAGGTTTGCCAAGAGGAGAAGTTTGCAGACTTAAAGCAGAGTTTCTGAGAATCATTTCCAAATCATGGAACTAGCCAAGAGCAACCAGCGCTCTAGCCCCTGAGTCAAAGAATATGCTATCATGTCAGATAGGATCTGCCATGGTGCCCATGATGACAATGAAACAAACTACCAGCCACACCTTCTTTCACCTGCCCTTTGCTTTTGTCTCCAGCAATGTTCCCTGGGCTGCCAGTTCTAATGTTTATCTCTTGGTATTTTCTACTCAGAGGAGCTTTCTCAGAAGTTTTCCTGGTGAAGCAAAGGGTAACTGGGAAGCTCTTTGCCCTGAAGTGCATCAAAAAGTCACCTGCCTTCCGGGACAGCAGCCTGGAGAATGAGATCGCTGTGCTGAAAAAGTGAGTGGGTCTTAGTGTTGGTCAAGGGCAACCAGGGGATCACAACCTTTCCTTCACAAATTACCTTTGAGAGAGACTGAGGTGGGATTTCCACCCGCATAGGTATTAACTCCCTTTGCTCAAGCTGATGAGTCAGTTTGATCCATCAGCTATATTAGCCAGACAGTTGTCTTGGCTGATTTTTTTTTCCATCAAATCAACTAGTGATCAGCTGAGAGCAGAGCTGGTTTGCACACATAGACCACAAAGTAATTAGCTCAAAGGACCAAAAATCAGCTGTAAGTCAACACCAGGAAGAAGTAACAATTAAGGAAGTAGTACAAGATTTGGAAATGAGCCTCGATTTCTTCTAACGCAGATGTAGGTTCAGTGTTCCAACTATCACGATGGAGAGAGCACTAACAAATCATCAAATGTTTACAACGGGACTCAAACCAAACCCCTATGGAACTCCTACAGTAATCCAAAAGTGCTTAGGCATCAGGACCACAAAGATGAAGTTGAAAAACTCTTATCCTCAGGAACTCATATCTTTGTTAGCAGAGACAGAAGCGCCCATAACAAATGCCAGTCCCATTGGTTGTGAGCCACACTAGCAAAAGGCAAAGTGTGGAAGAGACTCTTGCCTGGCCAATCCCATGGACGGAGGAGCCTGGTAGGCTGCAGTCCAGGGGGTCGCTAAGAGTCGGACAGGACTGAGCGACTTCACTTTGACTTTTCACTTTCATGCACTGGAGAAGGAAATGGCAACCCACTCCAGTGTTCTTGCCTGGAGAATCCCAGGGACGGAGGAGCCTGGTGGGCTGCCGTCTATGGGGTCACACAGAGTTGGACACGACTGAAGCAACTTAGCAGCAGCAGCAGCAGCAGAGACAGAGATTCGTGTTGCCTGTATGTGTGTCTTCGTGAGTATGAATTTTAGGTACATTTTCAAAGACGACAGACCTTGATGGGTGAGTAGAATTTTATAGAGGCAGGAAGGGCAGTGCAGAAAGAGAAGTCAGGTCAAGTGTAGCATAAATATTAACATAGGATCATGGAAGGGCAAGGGACATTAGGGAAGAGTTAGAATTGGAAGCCCGTGAACTGAGAGTGGGTGCCATCAAGGGACTGGAGATGAAGCCATGGTGAAGAGGACCTCATAATAAAGGGTGCTGGATGCCATGAGAAAGAACATTGGCTTTATTCTATCAGCAGAGAGAAGTCATCTAGGGGTTTTAAGGCAAAATTTCCATGGTCGGTTTATATTTTAGAGCCATCCCTCTTAAGCATGGTGGTGGATGGATTGGAGGGTGCCAGCCTAGAGGGCAGAAGACCAACTGCCAAACTTTCTCAATCACTGAGGCAATGGATGAGGACCAGAGGTGGCGGCAAGATCACATGGTGGCAAGAAGACTGAGTCCCAGAGATATTTCAGAGAGAGAGGTGGTTGGGGCTGGCTGGAAGGAGAATAAAAGAAAAAAAGCATTAAAGAGACCCTGAGATAGAGCTGTTCTGTGGTCAAATCATTCATTGCTTAGGACAGCAAATGAAAAGGATGTGTAGGCTGAGACGAAATAGCAGTGGGTTGCAGTATATTGAATATAAATATCCACCTGCCTCTATACATATTGAATAAATATATCCAGCTATCTCTACATAGAAGTGTCTGGTAGAAGTCTTGGTCTGGGCTCCAGAGAGATTAGGGTAGAGAGAGAGACTATAGGCTCACTGGTCCTTCTTATCATTACATTGTATCACCAGTCCCTAACAGCATAGATACTCAATAAATATTTGTTCAGTGAGTAAATCATCGATAAATTACTGTTAGCATCATCAGCTTATAAATGTAGATGAATCCATCACATAGTCACTGCATGGAGCCTGTATTTTTTTTTCAATATCTTCAAGATACTAGCTACTCTTGATGATGTGTTTGTTATTCCCCAAGCCCTGTACTAAGCATTTTACATGTCTTATCACTTTTCATCCTGATATAATTCTATGGAAGAGATATACTTTATAGACAAGGAAAGCAAGGTTTGAAAGATTTGAGTAAACCAGCCAAGATTAGCCAAGTAGCAAATGGACCTGAACTCAGGTCCAATTGTCTCCAAGCTGAAGTTAATCCTTGTACTGCACAGCCCTGGGTAAAACTACCTCTCCCCCTAGGTAGAGACTTTCCTCCTGGAAGGGCATGCACAGAATTGCTGCTTGCAAACCAACCCCTCAGCTAACATGATTATTCTGCTTGACTCAGCCTCTGAGTAATCCCAGACAGAGGTAGTCTGGGGCAGAGGTTCTTGGCCTAGGTGCTACTGACATTTTAGACCAGTTAATTCCTTGTTGTGTTGAGGGCTCTCCTAAGCATTGCAGGGTGCTTAGCAACATTCCTGTCTCTACCTACTGAATGCCAGGAACACATCCCCCATCCCCAATTGTGACAAAGAAAAACATCAGTAAATATTGTCAAAGATCCCCTGAGGGACAAAAGAGCCCCTGCTTGAGAATCACAAAATGAGCATCTGTTTTTCTCACAATATCCTGGAACAATCATCTTGCAAAGCTTCCTCCTAGGTTATCCATGAGGAGGCTTAGCTAACCTACATCCCAGCTGTTGAGGGATCACACATGATGGGATGTTTCTGAAGGAGACCTGGAGCCCCGTTTTGTAGAATAAACTAATGATGACAGATCCCTCAGCTTCCCTCAGTTCTTTTAGCTTTCTCTCTTGGTAAAGTTTAAAGAGATTCCTGGAGTAACAGTGAGGTATTTGTTCCTTGAAGTCAGGAGGATCAGTTACCCAACTCAAAAATACGAATTGAATACCATGCTGGGAATCTTTTCTCTGGAATTTCTTTGTGACTGCCTACTTATCAGGAAGGAGTCACAAGGATCCTATCTTCCTAAACATTGTCATCAAGTCTCTGAAAGAAGTCAAAGTCCATCTAGGCTAGATCTGCATTCTGTGTCTGGACCATGTGAACCATAGGTCGTTCACGGTGACCCTTTCTCTTCCTTAGGATCAAGCACGAGAACATTGTGACCTTGGAGGACATCTATGAGAGCACCACTCACTACTACCTGGTCATGCAGCTGTAAGTACATGGCGACCCTCTTCCCTCACACATGTCTGGTGGGGCCTTGAAGGCCTAGAAGAGGTTTGTTGGTGGTAAGAGAAGGATGGTGATTAAAAGACAAACCAAGAATTAGTTCAAGAGGCTTTGACGTGCCAAGAGTTCTTTCTGGTTGTAGATGTGTTCTGAGTGGACCGAGGGTTAAAACTAGGGCTGATAATTGAGTTGGTATGTACCGGTGTAGACTTACCACTTGTTGAAATACCAGTCTGTAAATGGCTGTAGCCCTAACTTGTCCATCTTCCCTGCTTCCCTATGCCTCTCAGACTTTCTGGACCGCCTCACAACCCTACAATTGAAAGGGTAGTGCCCAGCATAGCAGGAGACCTCCAGAACCTTCCTCTGGCACCGAGGCTTGAGTCCATTTTGACCCATCAGTCCATGTTCTCTAAAGAAAATGAAGTGAAAGTGTTAATCACTCAGTTGTATCTGACTCTTTGCGACCCCATGGACTGTGGCCCACCTGGCTCCTCTGTCCATGGGATTCCCCAGGCAAGGATACTGGAGTGGGTAACCTTTCCCTTCTCCAGGGGAATCTTCCCAATGCAGGGGTCAAGCCTGAGTCTCCTGCATTGAAGACTAATTCTTCACCATCTGAGCCACTGGGGAAGCCCCCCATGTTCTCTAAACTGGGTATTAAATATTTTAGCATCCCTCCAGGGTAAAATTACTGTGGAGGTAGAAGCCATAGATAGATAGATAGCAATTCAATAGGAAGAATGACTTTTGCAAAAGAGAGCTGCCCAGTGTTAAAAATAGGCTGAGACCGTGCTGCATGTGTCCGTGTGTCGGACAGAAATGGTGCCACATTACAAAGGTGTCCAAGTGATGGTAACATCCAGATAAGAGCTATGCCTGAGAGTGACTGCTGTAGGGCTGGTCAGTGCCCCTGAGGGCTCATCCTTAGGCTCAGAGATGCTTCTGTGTATAAGGTACACACACACACACACACACTCACACACACACATACGCTAACCCTGCAATGTCAGCAAAGGTAGACACAGTCTTTTTGACTGATAGGCTGATTCCCCAGGAGTTTTATTGAGTCTACTCAGGCTGTTAACTCTTGGACTCACGTGAGGCCCAGTGACTAGTGGTAGCAAGCAGCCAAGGGAGTGAGCTTAGAGGGACCCAGAGCAGCACTGTCAAGTGAGCAGGGATCACATGGCATCTTAATGAGACCAAGTCAACAGAATTAGCACACAGTCACCCAGGTGGGGGGGTGGGCAGGTTTAGATGTCACCAAAGTACTGTCGAGGGCTTCCCAGGTGGCTCAAGTGCTAAAGCGTCTGTCTGCCAATGCAGGAGACGCAGGTTCAATCCCTGGGGTCCAGATGATCCCCTGGAGGAGGAACTGACAACCCACTCCAGTATTTTTGCGGGAAAAATCCCTTAGACAGAGGAGCCTAGCAGGCTAGAGGGTAAAGAGTCAGACGTGATCAAGCACGCACGGATGCCCAAAGTACTGCCAAGGCTTCTAGAGCACCAGCTCTAGGACCCAGGCTGCTGTAAGTCAGGAATCCACAGTCATGGACAAAGAGTATCTTTCTCATGAGCCTCCAGCTCCCACAACAGAGCCCAGAGCTTCAGGAAGAGACAGAAGGAACAGGACGGTGTGCGTTTTGATTACAGAAATCTCTGCCCCCTTTTTGCAGCATGGTGCTGTCGTGTGTGGATATCCACAAGCAATGTCACTTGCAGAAACTGCAGGGAGTCAAGTTCCATCATAATACATAGAAATATTAAGACGATGACAAAAAATAAAACAATCTGTCTTAGGAGGGAGGGAGTTCTGTGCCACTGATGTGTTTCAGTACTGACAGAAAACTTGGTAAAAGTAGTTTAGAGAACATCAAGGCGTGAGGGTTGGACTTGATCTTAAAGCTCCTGTGAACCCTCAGATACTGTACCACGTGAGCCCAAAAACACTACTATGACTCCACCTCATCATTTCAGCTTTAGGTAACTCAGTTCTCCGAAATGAGGAAAGAAATCCTGGCAGAAGCCCAGTGAGCCTCATCTGGACTTCCTTCTCTTTCCTACTTTGTCTGATTTCAGCGTCACTTCTCCCTTTTGTCACGGCTCCCTGCGTCCCAGGCCAGGAAAGAAGGCAGCTGTGAAATATGTCCACAGGAAGCAATGATTGGAATATAGTTGATTTACAACGTAGTATTAGTTGAAAACTGACTCCTTGCGAAACCCTGAACAGCGGTATTTTGCATTTAAAAAAAGAGTTTCCAGAGAGAGGTCAATGGTTGGCCAAAAGAAATGACTCCCTAATGATAGCACTCCAGGTACTCAAAAGGATGTATCCTGAGACTGGAATAGTTCCCCCAGCACCGCTTGAACAATGGTGGGTGGAAACATGCCTACTCCATCAGAGGGCTCTATGTCCCCAGAGCTCCAGAACAAAGGCGTTCACATCCCTTTGATCTGAAATAAGGGCTGGATTCCTGCACTTGCCCCTGTGTCCACAGTGTTTCTGGTGGGGAGCTCTTTGACCGGATTCTGGAACGGGGTGTCTACACAGAGAAGGATGCCAGCCTGGTGATCCAGCAGGTGTTGTCAGCTGTGAAATACCTCCACGAGAACGGCATCGTCCACAGAGACTTAAAGGTGCCGAGACGGGGCCCTCCGGGAAACATGGAGGATTCTTTGGGAAGCTGCATGGATCGTGGGCAGTCTAAGCTCTGTAAAATGAGAGAGTTGAACCAGATGACCCCTAAGGTCCCTTTCACTCTTGGATTCTAGAACAAATCTTGCGTGACTGAACAATCATTGTTAATTTGCACCTCAGCCTTTTTCTGATTTTCACTATCCTCACCCTACGAGGTTACCAAGAAAATCCATGCTATTCCTTGAACACAGCCTTGAATACAGTATTTAATAAATACTTATTCAGAGTCAACATCGCACCAGTCATGTACCAGAGTTTAGAAAGATCAGACAAAATAAGGGTTGGTTTCCTCAAAAAATGAAACAATTTTGGGGTAGTTGGGGATGAGAAGGAAGGGTTACTACATCAATAGCTATAAAGCTAAGTAAAGTCAGGGCCAAAAGCAAAATACAAGGTGCTGAGTTATGGTAAATGAAGGTCCAGGTAGGAAGAAGATAGGAAAAATGGAGGGAAATAAGTCTGGCCTTAAAGTCAGGAGCCCAGGATACAGCTTCCTAAGAAATTAGATACGGGGGAAAGGAAATAAATGCATGTTTCAGGCAACTGTCTCCTACATTACATGATGTTTCTCTTTCCTCACAGCCTGAAAACCTCCTGTACCTCACCCCCGAGGAGAATTCTAAAATCATGATCACAGACTTTGGTCTCTCCAAGATGGAGCAGAGTGGTGTCATGTCCACTGCCTGTGGGACCCCAGGCTACGTGGGTGAGTCTGGGGATGGGGAGGCGGGGGAGGTTGACCAGTTGGCTACATTCCTCCACATGGATATTACTCACAGAAAAAGACTGCTCTGAGGAGACAGCGGGATCCTAGTACAGCAGTCACATGTGAGACTTAGGGCCACCCGATCTATCTGGTCTAAGGTTTGAGTAGCTCAGTTGGTAAAGAATCCACCTGCCATGCAGGAGACCCCAGTTCAATTCCTGGGTCAGGAAGATCTGCTGGAGAAGGGATGGGCTACCCACTCCAGTATTCTTGGGCTTCCCTGGTGGCTCAGCTGGTAAAGAATCCACCTGCAATGCGGGAGACCTAGGTTTGATCCCTGGGTTGGGAAGATCCCCTGGAGAAGGGAATGGCTACCCACTCCAGTATTCTGGCCTGGAGAATTCCATGGACTGTAATAGTCCATGGGGTCACAAACAGTCAGACACGACTCACTTTCAATCTATCTGAAACTCCTCCTCCTGCTCCCAAACCCTGCATCTTTTAAAGACATCCTACCCATGAGCCTTCCCACTGCCCTGTCTATACTCTGGCTCTCATTTTTGCAGCAAGGCTTCCTGGTTTTGTTTTTTCACCTAGAACAGGGACCGAAACAAGACCTCAAACCCAGAGATCAGTAGCAGAGGGGTTGGCCAGTAGCCCCCCTCTCTCCTTTCTCCCAGTCTGGAGGAGACCTCAGCCCCGCAACTGCTGGTATTCTGGAGGTGCAGTGTTGAGTTTGAATCTGAGGAACTTAAATATGGGCACCCAAATATACACCCAAGGACATACCCTAGGAAACTGACAGAAGTGGGGCCTCCTGCCTCATAGCTCTGTAAGCTTCCAGGGCCCCCCCAAAAGATGGCAACAGGCAGGGTACCAGGAGAGAGCATTCCTGGGCTCTCAGAAGGAGAAAGCCAAAGCTCAGAGCATCCACATCTGCTCCTTCTCTCTTGGCCACTCATCACCTGGTTGGGGCTGGAAGTGGGAAGTACAACCCTGACTCAAGACAGGGAATCTCCTCTCTCCCCAGAAGAGAGGTTGGTTACTTACCAACTGCTGGGGTCTAGCCCCGGTGGATCCAGGGTGATTCGAAGGGGAGACAGATAGGCAAAGAAAACTTATTTATTTATTAATATAGAAATATAAGATTAGATTAGGAAGAAATAGTACAGTAGGAAATTTAGGTGGAGAAAAAGAGGCTGAATAACTTGGTTTATGGGGAAAACCGATAAAACCTCAAGACAAGAGGTTTGCACCATCTACGTTAGGCCACCGGCGCCCACTTGAATATCGAAGGGTGCCCCGCCTTGGTCTCCCTTTTGCGTGGATCTTAGCAGCCAGGGCAAGTAAGTAGACTTGGTGAGCCTCCCCGCTTCAGAAGGGAATTCAGCCGAAAAAGGGGAGAAAAGAAAGACATGGGGAAGCCCAGCATCGGTGCAAGACGCCAAAGACTCCACTTTCAAAATCAGCTTATATACCCCAAGTTGTACATAAAGAAATAATGGAATATGCAGAGTTATGCAGGGGCAACAGTCCTGACCCTCACTGAGACTAGACTTTCTTTTTGCATACTCTCCTGTATACAAAAGGTCTCAGGTGGTTTACATTATCTTCTGGCCCAGAGGCCTGTTAACATTTTTATGGCTCTCTTCCTGGATAATTGTCTATCAACCAGAAAACTCCTTTTCCCTAGAAGGGTTTTTTCTTTACTCTGCATCACCCTCAAAGTACTAAATAAAGTTACATTCCTGTAGAACAAAGGTGCAGTGGGTTATAACAAAGAAAGTACTTAACTCAAAGATCTAATGTTGCTAATACCAGGTCTACTATCTGTTTTTCTATATACCAACTATATCTAAAAATAAAGGATATGAAAATTTGGCAGCAAGTATTGGCTCAACAAATGAAACCTTTAATCAGTCCTATTCTAATGATTTTGACTCCTCGGAAGCCCCTACATTCCTAGGATGTTTTAAGCTTCCTGTGCCTCCCGCAGTCAGGAGGCCTCAAACAACCACATGCGCAGCTGCAGGCAGGCTAGAAAGCCATCAGAGGTGTTTTGGGATTGAAACACCCTTTCAAATGCAGAAGACTAAAGCTCTGAGTTGACTTTTTCCAGAGTGTCAGAAGAGTGGAAAAGCAGAGTACAAAGGCCAGCAGACTTTGGTTCTTTGGGGTACATGCTCAGGAAATACCAGGGGGAGAACCTGAGATCTGACTCACCTTGCCCATCAGATCTCTGCCACATGACCTTGTCACGGGTGGGATTCCTCACGCTGGCTCCCGGCAACCAACAGGTTTTGAGTCCACTGGATACAAATCCCTTGTATCTGGGATAAATACCAAAGGCAGCTCACTACTGCCCCAGAGCTGCCAGTCAGAGGAAGACATGGCCCATTTCCTTATGGAGCTCCTGGGCTGATGGGGAAGAGTAAGGCCTGCCCTCAGGAGGTAACAGAGACTGATGGGACAGTTCCTACCTGCCCACTGGAAGTTCCTCATTTAATGGAACCTCTGTTTTCAGGGAGATCCCGATCTCGTGAGAGGAAAAAGTCCTTACCTTGCAGATTTCCCTGTCTAAGGATCCCTGCCCTGGGGGTCTCCCATCTGAGTGGAAAGCTACAGACCCTGCCTCCGGAGTACTCAGCCTAAAGGAGGAAACCGAGCCCTGGAGATCCCCAGTCTGATGGAGGAGCCATGGGCCCTGGCATGGGACCTCCCAGTGTATTGGATAAAGATTTAGCCTTCTGGAAGAGACACTGTCTGTGTTGTAGGAGAATGTTTAGCCTTAAACATCAACACCATCCCAGGTGCCTCCCTAATCCTCTTCTCTAAGCCTCTTGCTGACGTTTGATGCGCATCCTTCACCCCCTGCTCTTGCTCCTGCTCAGCCTGACTCTTCCTTTGGTTTACTGCAGCTCCAGAAGTGCTGGCCCAGAAACCCTACAGCAAGGCTGTGGATTGCTGGTCCATCGGTGTCATCACTTACATATTGTAAGTAGAGCTGGCATTGGCTCAGCTCCTGAGGAGTCTCAGCGCCTGCTCATCTTTTCTTCTCTCCTCCCATCTCAGCACCTCAAGCAGCATCCACCTCCAAAGCATGTGCATGTCCATGTGCATTCACATACACACACACACACACACACACACACACACACACACACACACACTCATGCACACAGCTCCAGAAGATCTTGTCCTGATCGCCACCCGGTTATAAAAACAGAGTTCAGCGTGAACCCACTGTGCAGCCACATGGCATTCCCGCTGTCTGCATCCCACCCCCGTTTACTGTGTATAAATGTACTGAGTCCTACCCTATGGAATGAGCAGTTAAAGAGGGAGGAGACATCCTAAACTTAGAAGCCAAAGGGGCACAATGTCCACGTCTTAGATTTCTCTCCTGGTAACGTCAGCCCAAGGCAAAATGATGGCCTGGATGAACTTGGTCACGGTTCCTCTCCTCACCTTCTCAGGCTCTCCTTTCCAAATCTGCTCACCACCCCCTGCCCAGCATCCCTTCTCACTGATAGCAAACTTTGCTCTTGGAAAATAACCTGAAATTAATCATTTCCTCCTCAGTATGGATGCATTTCTCTATTTCCTCAATGTATGTTGAATAACTCTTCTCTTCAATGACCTTCTCAACAAATTGTCATTGGCTGTCTCCTCTGTGCCAATCAGCGGTTTAGGTTCTAAAGAATGAAGAACAAAACAGCCTAAAAAGAATCCCTCGGAAAGTTACATTCAAGTAGACATTTCTACCATCCTTCTTAAAGATAGTTTATACGTCATCTAAAGAGTCAGGGTTCCAAAAAAAAAAAAAAGAGTCAGGGTTCCCTGGTGGCTCAGATGATAAAGACTCTGCCTTCAATGCAGGAGACTTGGGATCTATCCCTGGGTTGGGAAGGTCCCCTGGAGAAGGGAATGGCAACCCACTCCAGTATTCTTGCCTGGAGAATCCCATGGACAGAGGAGCCTGCTGGACAACAGTCCCTGGGATCAAAAAGAGTTGGACATGACTGAGCAACTAACACTTTCACTTTTGAAGAGTCATGGGGGCTTCCCCAGTGACTCAGTGGTAAAGAATACCCCTGTAATGTAGGACCACAGGAGATATAGGCTCAATCCCTGGGTCAGGAAGATTCCTTGGAGGAGGACATGGCAATCCACTCCAGTATTCCTGGGTGGAGAATCCCATGGACAGAGGAGCCTGGTGGGTTCCAGTTGATAGGGTTCCAAAGAGTCCCACACAACTGAAGTGACTTTGCACACATGCAAAGAGTCAGGGGAAGGGAGAAAGTGAGGGTCTGGGGAATATCATGTACAAAGGGCTACCTGTTCCAAACTTTGGTTCCTAAATAAACATCTGACGGAAGCTGCATCATTCCTGCATCAGCTGGACATGACTGAAGCAGCTTAGCACATGCATGCATCATTCGTGAATCAGGGGCAGACCCATGTACTGGTCACACTGCTGATTGGGGACTCTTGTTTCCTGCCGGTGTATACAGTGGAGGCTGGGCAGAGGGGAGCAGCTGGCCCAGGACAGGGTCCTTCAGCAGCATATACCTTGCTGTTCCACTGCAGGCTGTGTGGGTATCCCCCCTTCTATGAAGAAACTGAGTCTAAGCTGTTTGAGAAGATCAAGGAAGGCTACTATGAGTTTGAATCTCCGTTCTGGGATGACATTTCTGAGTCAGGTAAGACCAGTCTGAGGGAAAGACAAAATAACAGGCTCAAGGCAGAGGCTGCCAAGAAAAGAGAGCTTAACAAAGGATGACAGCCCTGGCTCTTAACGGTCCCGGGGGAATCTGACAGAACAGGCTGCCAAGGAAAGTGGAGAAATCTTCATCTGGTTCAAAGGCCAAATAAATGATTCGCATCTAAGGTTCCTGCTTTTGTTTTCCTGGAGGCAGAACCGTGGGATGCCTGGAAAAGCAGGGAGGTACTTCAGACGAGGGGCCAGGAGGGCAGAACAAGCCCAGGGGCATGTTCCAGGCAGGAGGAGCAAAACCAAGGCCGAGTTTTGCCTTTCACCTGTCCAGCTGAGAGCCTGCAAGGTCTGTGTCAGTGACGGCCATCAGTGTTTGTCCTTGGGTCCATTTAAGTGGGGACCAGAGCTAAGCCAGCATTCACGCGTGTGCCCATGTGCGGTGCTGGCCCCCGACTGGTGCGGGCGGGCACCCGCGCGGCGTCAGGCACATGGATGCCTCGTGACCAGAGATGTATCTGCAGTGCTGTGTGGTGACACAGCTGTGTGGAGCCACTCTGGGGGTTTCAGGTGGGTTGTTGCTCGGTGGTTTGGATTCTTTTTCTCTTTCAAGACTCTTAAAATTGCCTCTTTGGAAGATGAGCTAAACATGCCTTCTGTGCCACCCACCAGCCTGGCGGTGACTCTCCCTCAGTCATGAGATCTGGTCCTTAGCTGTTGTCTCTGGTTGCTCCCCACAGCCAAGGATTTTATTTGCCACTTGCTGGAGAAGGACCCGAATGAGCGGTACACCTGCGAGAAGGCCTTGAGGCACCCCTGGTGAGTGAGGCGCGGGTAGGCTCTAGACCCTCGCTGCTGCTCCCCAGACACCACACTGATTTTTTTACAATGCATTTCCCTGGAGTCTGCTTGCCCTGAGCTGTTTACTGGTATAGCACCCAAAGGGCACAGATCAGATCAAGCCAGAGATACAAACAGCATTTAATGAGGTGGATTCTGATCCAAGAGTAGCAGCTGGATCATTGAACCGGGAATCAGATGCGGCCAGATAGACAAATTTACTCTCCTTAAGAGCATCATCTTCCTCTGGGGTCAAAGCCTGTCCCATGCAAGGTGCTTTGAGAACAATCACAAAGCAACCAATTGGTAAAGCAGGTAAGGGGCTTCCCAGGTGGTGCTAGTGGAAAAGAAACTGCCTGTCAATACAGGAGATGCAAGAGATGGGGGTTCGATCCCTGAGTCAGGAAGATCCCCTGGAGGAGGGCTTGGCAACCCACGTCAGTTTTCTTGCCTGGAGAGCTCCATGGACAGAGGAACCTGGCAGGTTACAGTCCAGAGTCTCAAAGAGTCGAACACGACTGAAGCGGCCTAACACACACACACAAAGCAGGTAAAGAAAGTCTGGAAACGCTTCCTTTTTTTGTGCTACCCACCTGCTGGCAAATTTACAAGCTCCCCAGTTCCTACTTCAGTAAGCCGTGGTTTTCCCTAATCTGGCCTGGCCTGTCACCCCCAACTTCATTTGTCAGGGTTCCCAACACACCTCTATTCCAGAAAGGCCTAATGACTATCTTTCTCCTACCCTCTTCCATCCCAAGCTCTTTCCACATTTCACCTTGGGTCACACCATGTTCACCACCTCGAGGGCCCTGCCTCGGATGCACATCCTTCAGGATCCAGAGCCGTCTGTGTCCTCTGAAGCCCTGGCTCCTGCAGTCCAGACAGACCTTCCCATCTCTCTTTAACAATCACACAGCTCACCATGAGTTACTCTAGTTCATGGCGTGAAACAAGGCTTCCAACCTGCACTGTAAGCCCCCAGCAAGCAGGGCCACATCTGTTACTTCTCCGGGTCCCTTAGTACCTAGAAAATACTGTTCACAAGGCAAGTGTCTGAGGACACTTAGAGATGGACGGATAAGAGGCTCAGGGCGGAACGGGCAGACTCTGTAGGGGTGGCCGCATAGAGGAAGGCTTACCGAGAGGAGTTGGCTTCTGTGCAAAGTTTAGAGTCAGAGGATAGTAACAAGCAAATGCCCTCTGACATTGGGCCAGGGGGGAGGGATGGGGTATCAGTAAACTTTTATTTCTGTAAAATGCCAGATAGCAAATGTTTTAGGCTTTGCTGCCATATCTTCTCCATGGTAACTACTCAATCTTTCTGTCGCAGCGTAGAAGCAATAGAGCCCATAGCTGAATGAATGGGCTTGTCTGTGTCACAGTAAGACGTTACTTACAAAGGCAGGCCATGAGTAGGTTTGGTCCACAGGCTATAGGTTGCCTACTCAGCCTGAAAGCAAGTTTCTAAAGCATAGTAATACTAGTGTTAGTTGCTCAGTCATGTTCAACTTTTTGAGACCCCATAGACTGTAGCCCACCAGGCTCCTCTGTACATGGAATTCTCCAGGCAAGAATACTAGAGTGGGTAGCCATTTCCTTCTCCAGGGGGTCTTCCTGACCCAGGGATCAAACCCGGGTCTTCTGCCTTGCAGGTAGATTCTTTACCATCTGAGCCACCTAGGAAGCCCTTCTAAGCCACAGGCCCCCATGACCTGTCCAGAGGGTTCCAGCCCTTGTCCTGGGGATCTCCAGGCAGCTTACCCTGGATCTGCATGCCCAGCCCCTGCCCAACCCCTGCAGAGTCCCCATCACCACCACTAGCCAGGTGTCCCCTCCACATCCACAGGATTAACGGAAACACAGCCCTCCACCGGGACATCTACCCATCAGTCAGCCTCCAGATCCAGAAGAACTTCGCCAAGAGCAAGTGGAGGGTGAGTTGTCCTCTCCAGGAGGCGAGCAGGCTGTCTGGGCCCTGGAGGCTGGGCTGGGGCAGCTAGGGTAAGGGGGCTTTCCTTGGGGTCTCCCGGCAGACGCTGGAGCTCCCTGGACCCTTCTGGGAAGTGAGAGGTGCGCACGTTGGTTTCAAGCGTCCATGGGGCAGAGGGAAGGCTGGAGGCCCTCTGGGGTGGAGAAGGCCAGAGATGGGTCTTGTGTCTCCCCAGCAAGCCTTCAACGCAGCGGCCGTGGTCCACCACATGCGGAAGCTGCACATGAACCTGCACGGCCCAGGGGTCCGGCCAGAGGTGGAGAACAGGCCGCCCGTCCCTGCAGCCTCGAGACCCACCTCCCCGGAGATCACCATCACCGAGACACCCGCTGCCCCGGGCCCGAGCGCGGCGGCCCCCGTGCCGCCCCGGCTGCCCTGCCGGCACGGCCCCCAGCCTGTGGCCCCCGGGGGCAGGTCCCTCAACTGCCTGATCAATGGCTCCCTCCGCATCAGCAGCAGCTTGGTGCCCATGCAGCAGGGGCCCCTGGCCGTCGGGCCCTGCGGCTGCTGCTCCAGCTGCACGAACGTTGGCGCCAAAGCAAACGCCTCCTACTGCTCGGAGCCCACACTGCTCAAAAAGGCCAACAAAAAACAGTACGTATTTCCAGCCCCAGGCATAGCCCTGCTCAACCTGGGGCTGAAAGAACTCAGGGCAGTGGAGCTACAAGAAATAGACCTGGGAGCCTCTCCCACTTGGAAGCAGCTCTGTGGTGTAGAAAAGCTCTGGAAAGGGCCAAGGGGGTCAATGGAGATGTCTCCAGCCCAGTCCCCACCCCTCACCAGCTGTGTGGCCACCAACATGTCCATCTGCATCTCTGTTTCTAGTTTGCCCGTCTATAAAATGGTTTGATTGGGTCACACCTGCCCAGTCTGCCCCACAGGAAAAGTGAAAGTTTCTCAGTCGTGTCTGACTCTTTGAGACCCCATGGACGATAGCCCAATGGGTTCCTCTGTCCATGGGATTCTCCAGGCCAGAATACCAGAGTGGGTACCCATTCTCTTCTCCAGGAGAATCTTCCCATCCTAGGGATCGAACCCAGGTCTCTTGCATTGCAGGCAGATTCTTTGCCTTCTGAGCCACCAGGGAGGCCCTACAGTGTTGCTGTCAGAGTTAGTGAGGCATCAGGGACTATAAACGCCTGCAGTAAAGTGTGTATCTGTGAGTGGCGGGGGTTAGATTCCAGGGACATTGTGTTTTGGAAGGACTAGGGGGCTTGGTTATCTCATCCGTCTTCTCTGTAAAGGCTTGTACTTTCTGCACCTCACGAAGGGAGGTCTGAGTGGCTGCCACAGGCACAGAGGGCTACCCCAGCCCTACCTCCTTCCCCAAATACTCCATAGCCTGCTGCAACGTTTCCTTTCCAGGAACTTCAAATCGGAAGTCATGGTGCCAGTGAAAGCCGGCGGCAACTCCCACTGCCGGGTGGGGCAGACTGGAGTCTGTCTCATCATGTGATTCCTGGGGCTCATGTCTGTCTCACTACAATTTTCAGGTGAGGGGACTAGAGGAAGGAAGGCCTCAAGCTCAGGGGGAGAGCCCTCCGGGGAGTCTCCACAATGGAGTACGAAGGGTACTAGAGGAGGCAGTGCCCCCCAACCCCAACCCTCAACCCTTTCCTCTGCAGGAGAGATACTCAACTCTTCTCAGCCCTTCCAGACCTGGAGTCCACCCTGCAGCGGGAGGGCGGGAGAGCGAGCAGACCAAGACCTGATCGGACGCAGCAGCCGGCTGCCGCCCAGGGCAGAGCCTCCCCGAAGGCCCGGGAGCGAGCCCCGGCGCGGTGGAGCTTCAGGAAGCTGTGGGCAGGAGGAGTGGCATCCTCCCAGGCCTGCCTGATCCATGCCCCCCCACCCCCGCCCCGACACGCCCACCCCTACCGGGGTGGCTCTGCGCAGGGTGCGTAGACAGCTCGTGCCCAGGTCTGTGTCGTTGTGAAAAGCTTAACGGGCTGGCCCATCTGTGTTGTCATTTCCGAGCAAAGCCATATGGAGCAACTACCCAGCCTCCCCACTCAGCACACACTCGCTCCTGCCTCTCATTGACGGAGGGGCCTGCCGGTCTGCATGAGTGACAGGCAGCATCGCAGTCTGCCTGTGAGCTCTCTGAATTCACCTCCCAACTCCCTAACTCCTGGATGATCCACTTCTGATCGGCCTATGCCTCCACGCCCATCCAAAAGCAGTACTACACCCTCCAAGATGAAACAGAAAGAAACCCACCACTAGGTACTGTAAGCACTTTTTATCCTGGCCAGACGCCCTCCACACACAGACACACACACACACACACACACACACTCAATTAAGTAAAAATTGGAAGTCGACTGTTGTCCTTTCAGCCAGTCATTCAAATGCTGCTTCTGCTCCTTTCTCTCCCTGAAAATCAGGCACATTGTTTTTGTCCCGCCCGTTTTCTTGTCCTCCGCCCCCTCCAGCTTCCTGCTCTGTGTTGTGCTGAATAAAATGGACATATTTTTCTCTATGAGGCTTCTTTTGGTCCTTCTCTAAGTCAGAAGTGGCTCAGGGGCTTCTGGGCTTTGCGGAGTGGAAGACGCATGGAGAGCTGGAGGTCAGACGGGACCTCACGAGGGCAGGAGCTCTGGGGGGTGGGCCAGGCACCCAGTGTCGTGAGCTATACACATCAACTCATTTTCCTCTCCAACAGCCCCTTGGAGGTAGGCGCCGTTGGAACCCAGACAGCCCGGCCCAGCATCCATCCTAATGCCTCTAACAGATGAACGTGGGTTTGAGGCTCAGCTCGGCCCTGCCCGCCACATCTGTGAGCCTTTGGTGCCTTGGTTTCCTTGTCTATCAAATGGGAACAACAGTGCCACCCATATCATGAGATAAAATGCACACGCTCCATAAATAATTACTGTGATCAGTAACGACCAAGCAGTTAATGTAGCTAAAACGCTAGCATGGTGCCTGAACCATGGTTAACACAAAAATATTCGTGCCACTTGCATATCCGCCGACACACACACACACACATGCACACACACACGCACACACACACATGCACACTCACACGCACACCCGTTTACAGCTTCTTTTTAAAATCCCAAGAGACACAAAGTCTAGTCTTAGTTCTGCCTCTCGGAGCTGTGTGATTTCGAACAACTTCCTCCCCGTGTCTGCGTTTCTCTTTCTTCATCTACAAATGAGAAACTGGATAGTTGTTCAAAGATGAAAACGGCTCCTCTGGCCTCTCAAGGAAGGAATTCAATCAGTTCCTGGAGCAAATGGGCCCCGTCTCCCTAAGTCTGGGTGGTGCACCAGCTAGACAGAGCAGAGGGGGCCAGCCTATGCTTCATACACCACCAGGCCTTGGGCTTGAGCAGAGGAGCACCCGGGGACCCCAGACCAGAGACAGAAACAGGCAAGAAAGGTTTATGTAACAGGGAGACAGAATATTTCCCCTCTTTGCACCTCCAGGCTCCTTTCCCAAGATTTTTATTGGACTTTTCCCTTGTGCATCATTTTTAGTTATAGTCCTGTGTGGACCCAGGACTTCAGCTTCAGTGGAGGGTGAAGGGCAAGGACACTGCCCAGCCAAGCGCCCTGCACTCGAGAACTGCTGGTCACGCTGACATGGGCCCGCCTCCACGGTCGCCGTCCCCCAGCTGTAGCTGCCCCACCAGCCCAGGCTCAGCTGCATCCTGGGGGTGGTCCCGGCTGTGCTTTAGGCTGCGTAAAAGTCTCCTGGAGCAGGAAAGTACTGCCAGCCAGCCGGGCCCCCCGGGAGCCAAGAGGGCAGTCGAGGGGTCAGCGGCGGGGTCCCGCCTCACTTGCAGGTGGCGTAGTAGAGCACGCGCCCGTTGATGTAGTTCCGGATCTGTTCCACGCGCTGCTCCAGCCCCGTCAGGTCCGCCGAGCGGAGCACGATGGCCTGGCTCCCCCGAAGCAGCTCTGACTCCATGTCTGAGGGCCAAGGGAACAGCCGGAGCAGGGAGAGGAGCCGGTGAATCGTACTGAGACTCCCAACCCTTCCGTCCCCTCCCGCCCACCCGGAGCTGCACCTGTCGGAGAAACCACCTGCACCCCGAGGGGAGCCTGGCCCTCCAAGGCAGCTCTCCCCAGCCCCCTCTCCCACTTTTAGAGAAACCGGCCGGGACTGGACCCGGGGGTCCCCTGCCCCTACGCTTCTCCTCGGCTCTAGGTGGAGCAGTCCCAGGCCGATGCTGGAGGCCCCGGCACCAAGGTTAGACACTCGCTGCAATGGACCCAGTCAGCTGCCATCCCACCAGCGATCCTGGTGGGCACCAGGGCCAAAAGAGCTGGAAGGCTGGATTCCTCCCCATTTTCTCTCCCCGACACTCCAGATACACCTAGTCCTGCCCCACTGGTTCATTCCGCATCCCACCTCCCAGGTTATGTGTGGGGGATGTGAAGGACTCCGAAGGGATCTGGTCCAGCCTGGACCTCCTGTCGGCATTCACGGGAGCTGGTACTCAGCCTCAGCCTCAACTTCCCAGAGCAGGGTGGCAGTGGGGGTCACTGCCTCACAAGGCTCCATCCTCAGGCAGTCCTCATTACAAAGTCTTCTCATTAAGCCAGAATCTGAGCACGTCTTGCTTCCACCCCATGGTCCTGGGTCTGTCTCCTGGGCTTTTAAGACTCGATCTGCTATGCCTCCCACGTGGCAGGCCTTCACATGTCTGGGCCTCGTCTTCCCCAGAGGAAACCGCCCTAGTTCCTTCCTCTATGCCTCACCTGCTAGAATCACCGGGCCTTCCCTACTTCCCACCCCTGCTCACCCCCGCCCTAACCCCCGATGTACACCGGTTCGTCAATATCTCTTCTGGAGGTGTACTGGCCCCCACTGAACCCCATCTCCCAGGTGAGACTATCAGTGGAGTGTAGCAGCGGTTATTACCAGGTTGACATTCAGCCAGTAGGCCCCCATTTGGACCTATGGGCCATAGTAAAATAGTGACATTTTAATAGCCGCTGTCCTCTTCCTCCGTTCTCGTTCCTAGGGGCTCCCTATGCATGATCTTCCCCACAACCCTGCAATTAAAGGTAAATTCCAGCAAGCAGGTAAATGCTTGCTTCAGTGAGTTTTTTTCTGGCGGGTAGTAGGTGCAGGGCACACCAACTGGTGTGCTAAATATTTAGTTACTAAATATTTTTAATATCACCCTTGAGCCATTACTCCCCATATTTTGGCTGCTTTGTGTTTATTAGCTCTTCTGTCAGGAGCAAGGCACTTCTGGCTTATCTCAAAATTCCTGGATCTTTTTCAGGTGAGTAACAATTTTAAGTGTTTACCACTTACCAGTTATAAGGTTTTTAGCTACATTAGCCCCTGAGCAGCTGGCCCTTACCTGAGCTATACTTGTGAGTCCAGACAATGCCAGGTTGAGAGAGAATGTTTCTCTTTACTTCATCTTATCCTGTTAGTTTCAGCCCATCCTTCTGAGACTTAGAATGCTAGTTCTGTTATCCAGTGTATCTGCTACCTGCCATCCTCAGATTTGATTAGCACATTCTCTGTCTTCATACAGAACGCTGATGGACAAAGTCAGGGCAGGCACTGGCCCAGGGCTGGGCTCCTCCATCTGGGTCAGCCCCTCGCACCTCCTGCTTCAGGTGCAGCTGGCCACAGCCTCGAATCCACTCACTGTCGACTCACCAGCCCACCCTTCTCCATTCCGTCCGTCTGGCTAGCCAAACAGAATTTTGTCAAAAGCTTTCTCCAAAATTCAGAGAAACTCTGCGGTGCTCACAGGGCACCCCAGGGCCATGACCCCATCATCGCATCCTAAGAGAGTGAGCCTGGAAGCCCCTGTTCGCCTTTCTGGGGAGCCTCAGAGCGCTTTCGAAAGCTCCGTTCATTGCGACTCGCTGGATGGTTTACTTCTCCCTCTGGGGCTGTGTCTGCCCCCTCCTCCTGGCGTGCGGGTCGGCCGTGGGCACCAGCCAGGTGTCTCCACGCTCCTTCATTCCCACCGGTTTTGTCCTCGTCAACCCTCCTCCCCAGGAGGGTGGTCCCGCCCACATCCTCTAGTGTCTCCCTAACCACCCTGTCCTGATGCCCCTCCTCTTCCTCACAGCCTTATCCTTCCAGGCCCACCTCAAATCTGATCTTTTTTTCTCTTTTGAACACTACCGTCACTGACCATTTCTCTCTGACATTGTGTATCCTCTGAGCCCCTCAAGAGCCTATTTATTCAGGCTTTCACCACAGACCTCCTTGTGCGGTTAAATACAGTTTCATGAAGTTAATGGCCAACAGGAAAAAATGCCCCCTCTGGATCGCAAGCTCCTCGAAGGCAGGCCTAGTTTTGTGAACATCACCACATTCCTCGTGGCCCCATTCTAGGCCTTGTTCCTGTTAGGCACTCGGGAAATCCCAATTGTTCTCACTCCCCTGGCACTCCTAGCTCCAAAAGGTGGGCCTCAGAAACCCTGGGTTGGCAGCAGCCTTCAGGGATGCCCCGCGGTCCAAGGCTCTGGACCACTCCCTCACCTCTCATCCTGTCCATCATCGCCATGGTCTCCCCAAACAGTTCCTCCGCCTCTGTCTTGATGCTCAGAATCCGGCTGCCCTGTTCTCCCAGCCTGGAGCTCTGATCCAACCGGTCCTTCAACTCAGCATATTTTTGCTTTACTCTCTCAAGTCCCTGAAAAAAGGAAAAACCATTTCTGCATCACCATCATCACCATCATCCAAAGTCCTAAAGGCCTTTGGCTAAAGGAGTTGATATCACCCACATCCAGACACGGAGATGAGGTGCTCTTTAATATCCCCCATGGGGTGGGTCTGCTCTATAAAAGCCCCTGGGCCACAAACCGCTCCTTAACTTCTGTACTTCCCTCCATCCGGAGCGCCTGTCGCTTCCTAGCTGACCACCAGCGCAGGGCCGGATACACGGCTGTCACTTACTTAATAGCGTGCTTGGCCGCTTGGCCACTGTACCGGGACCACCGGTACCCTATAGATGTTGAGAATGGCTCTCTGACTTTCTCTCTGATCTAATTCTGACAGTGATGGGGCTCAGGTTGTGCTAAATCAAGAGTGCCTGTCTGGGCTGGGAAGCCACAGACAGAGGATAAGCTCTGGGTCGGGTGTCAAGAGCCCTGCTTTGTAGACAAGTGTTGTGCCTGGACAAAATCCACTTCGTCTGTGAAAGGTGAGGAACTGGACCAGCTGTTTCCAACATCCCCAAAGTGGCTCCACCAAAAGCGGCCAAAGGAGCAAGAATCCAGAAGCTCCACCCCCCAACCCCAGATATATTTCAGAGTAACTGGTACTTAAAGCGCTCTGGGGTGGGGGTGCTTCCCAGGTGATGCTAGAGGTAAAAAACCTGCCTGCCAATGCAGGAGACGTAAGAGACAGGTTCAATCCCTGGGCCTGGAAGATCCCCTGGAGGAGGGCATGGCAACCCACTCCAGTATTCTCGCCTGGAGAATCTCCATGAACAGAGGATCCTGGCAGGCTACAGTCCATGGGGTCACAGAGAGTCGGACAGGACTGAAGCGACCATGCCTATGCAAAGTGCTTTGGAGCCATGGTCTTATCAAGCGTACAGAGGCCCCTCCTGCTCCTGCTGACAGTGCTTCCTCGGGCTCTCTCTGCCCTCTTCATACCTCCTGGGCGCTCAGCGCCTCCTTGCTGGCCTCCTCTGCCAGCTGTCGGGCCTGGGCTGCCTGTGCCCGCTGCTGCCTGGCCCGGCGGCCAAGCTCCTCCATCCGTGCTCGGAAGCCCCCCAGCTGCTCCGTCATGCTGGTCACCAGTCTTTCTGCTGGTCCCAGTACCTGCTGAACCTTTGCGGGAAAAGAGAGACCAGGGGTTTGGGGTGGGTCTCATAGGCAGCGACCTTCGGTCTTCTTTCCAGTCTTGGGGCCACAAAAACTGATGCCTCCAATCAGGGCATCACTATCACCCCCATCCAATGCCATAACTGCCCCCAGCATGCAAGCCTCCCCGCCTTCACCGGCTCAGCTGACCATCCCCCCTTACTCCTGCCGGAGCCCAGAGGCCACCCCTGCTTCTGCATCAGCCATGAGGCCAGAAAACTACAAGCTCGAAGCCAGGTCCAAGGCTTGTAGCCCCTGATTCTTTTGGGCCCCATCTCAGCTCCCAGCCAGGTCCCTTCCTGACACTGTCTCTGCCTCGCGCCCGGGTCTGCAGGTCCGTTCCCCCACGTGGGCGGGGGAGCCATGCCACTTACCTCAGCGACCCTGTCCTGGATGAGTCGCAGGGAGCGGCGGGTGCCCTGCATGGTATCCTGGGCCTCCTGCAGCGCCAGTGTGCCCTGCCGTAGGGCCCCCAGGACTTCCTCCACCTGGCCCTCCACCGCGTGTGCCCGGCTCCTGGGGTGGGACGGGCACAAGGGATGGCGGAGGATTCACTCAGGGGAGAGCTCTGAGTGAAGGTGCTCCAGTCCCGGACAGTACCTTCTCCGGCCAAGGCAAGGGGCCGAGAACTAACTCAGTAGTAGCTTTTCCATTCCAGGACCCCAGCAAGCGCCCTCCCCGTGCTAGATGGAAGGACATTCCTGGAAGGTGGAAACCAAGCCTCTTTACTGCTGTCTCCTCTGGGGACCAGCGCAGTGCACTGCAGGAGCCCAGGCCATGATTACGGCTGAGTTTAATAAAGCGGGCTTTCCCCAACCACCTGATGAAAGTGAAAGAGGAGAGTCAAAGCGCTGGCTTAAAGCTCAACATTCAGAAAACTAAGACCATGGCATCTGGTCCTATCACTTCATGGAAAATAGATGGGGAAACAGTGGAAACAGTGGCTGACTTTGTTTATTAGGGCTCCAAAATCACTGCAGATGGTGACTGCAGCCATGAAATTAAAAGATGCTTACTTCTTGGAAGAAAAGTTATGACCAACCTAGATAGCATATTCAAAAGCAGAGACATTATTTTGCCAACAAAGGTCCGTCTAGTCAAGGTTATGGTTTTTCCTGTGGTCATGTATGGATATGAAAGTTGGACTGTGAAGAAAGATGAGCTCCGAAGAATTGATGCTTTTGAGCTGTGGTGCAGTCCCTTGGACTGCAAGGAGATCCAACCAGTCCATCCTAAAGGAGATCAGTCCTGAATATTCATTGGAAGGACTGATGCTGAAGCTGAAACTCCAGTACTTTGGCCACCTGATGTGAAGAGCTGACTCATTTGAAAATACCCTGATGCTGGGAAAGACTGAAGGCAGGAGAAGGGGATGACAGAGGATGAGATGGTTGGATGGCATCACTGACTTGACGGACATGAGTTTGAGCAAACTCTAGGAGTTGGTGATGGACAGGGAGGCCTGGCGTGCTGCGGTCCCTGGGGTCCCAAAGAGTTGGACACGACTGAGCGACTGACCTGAATTGAACTTCCCCAACCACAAGAGCTGAGGCGGCCCTTGGGGACGGAGTCCAGTATGGAAGGCGGGGCCATGCTGAGTGAACCTGAGCCTGGACGCTGGGCATCACTTGACCATCTGCCACCACAGTCAGCATCCCTCCTGTCTCCCAGGACCCCTCTGAGTTACAGAGGCTCCTCTCTTGCTTCCAGCCACACAGCCGGTGAGCAAAACCCCGGCCCGGTCCTGGGAGAAGAGTTCAGGACGCCGGGCCATACCTGGCCTGCTCAGCCTCAGCCTGCAGCCTGCGAGCCCGAGCGACGTCCTGCTTGGTCTGGGACAGCACCAGGTCCACGTTGGGGAGCCTGGCCGCAATGGCCTGGATCTCGTTCATCTTCCGCAGGACTGTGGCCGAGTCGGTGGGCAGCCACAGGGCCAGCACGGCCTCACTGACCTCCTGGATGGTGGCCGTGTCGGTGTCAGGGTCTGGAAGACAAGCCGCCCATTGGGTTGGGGGAGCCCAACCACGTTCCTCCAAGGTCAGAGGCCTCCCGCAGGCCCAGCGGCACCCGTGGCATCTCCATCTAGCCTGCCCACAGAGCTGCTGCCCTCCCCTCCCAGGCACCCTGCTCTGAGGATTTCCGGGCGCCCTGCCACAGGAGGAGGGGTGTTGGCACAGCTGTGGCAACTATGTGGCACCGCAGGAAGTTGCAGGCTGGGAGGAGGAGGCGGTGCCAGGCAGCTGGCCCCGAACAATGCCTGGAGCGGGGACACCAGCCAGGAACTGGAACTGCTTCTTTGGCAATAAGACCCTTGTCACATGCCCCCTCCACCTCGGGCCAGAGGGCTCGTTTGTCCAAAGGTGGGTCAAGATCATCGGGGCTTTGCTCACATGTCACCTTCTGAGGGAGGCGGGCCCCGGCCATCTGATCGAGGGTGGCAATCTGCACCCTCTGCCAACGTTCCCTCTCCTCACTCTCAGCTTCCTCATTCTCCTGAACGTTTATCACCACCCACATGCCAAACAATTTACTCATTTGTTGGCTCTTCCATCTGACTCCTCACTAGAACGTGAGCAACGTGAGGACAGGGACTGCCATTTAGCCATGGCTATAGCCCAGCCCCGCGCACGGTGCCTGGCACCCGGAGGCACTCTGTATACAGCAAATGAGTGGCTGAAGGGGCTCCAGACCCAGGCCTCCCCTTTTCTACTCAAGCCACCGAGGCCAAGTTAGCTAGCTTCTCTGAGCTCAGTCTTCTGATCTGTGAAAGGAGCTGATAGGAAACAATTATCAGGAATTTCACAAACCACCTCCGGGTCAGAGAGTAAGATCAGACGTACAGATGTGACATCGCCTTCCCCGTGGTCACTCTACAGATTCCACTGGTACCGCTGTGGGAAGGAAGGGGGCATCGCCTACCCAGATGGTTTGCCCTGTGACTGGAACTTTTCTGGGGGCCCCAGGTAAGAATAGCCTTATTCTGCAATCAAAAGCTTCCTAACCAGGTGGCTACACAGGTCCCAGACCAAGTCCCCTCCCCGTGCCAGGTGGAAGGACATTCTTGAAAGGTGGAAACCATGCCTCTTTGCTACTGGGTTCTTACGGGGTCAGAGCAGCACACCACAGGAGCCCAGGCCATGACTGCAGCTGAGTCTAATCAAGTGAGATTTTCCCCAACCACCTGCTTTCACAAGGACCTCCCAGTAGAGACCATCAACTGCTCGCCTAACCCAGAGTCCTACTCTCAAAACATGGCTTAGACACGCCTTCCCAGAAAGCCGCCCATGGCGAGCACACCCCCACCTAGCGCCTGCCCTTCCTCCGTTCTGCTTCACTTCAGCTGTGCCCGAGGGTTTGGTCTGAGTCACACAGTTTCGTGGGCTTCTGAGTCTCAGGGTGGGCTCAGCAAACTTTCACTGCTCTGAGCAGCAGGACATGGGGCACAGAGGCTGCAAACCAGATTGGACTTGGTTCCTGACTTCATGGAGCTTGGAATCTAGCGGAACAAAGGAGCACAACCCTGGGTGATGGGGCCAAGCACGGGGTGTGAGGGCGGCACCTGTGAGGGGGGCATCTAACCACTTAGGCGCCCTTGGAGGGGCGGCTAACCCGCTCTGACGGGTCTAGAGAGGCTTCCTGGAGACTGAGATACCTAGAGGACGCTTAGAGGGTGACTAGGAATTAGCAGGTGCAAGTCAGGGCAGGGGAGAGAGAGCAAGGAGAAGATGAACATGAGCAAGCACAAGGAAGCGAGTGTGTGTGTGTGTGTGCGTGCGTGCGTGCGTGCGTGTGTGTGTGTGTGTGGCGAGGAGGGGGGCCTCCATCTCAGAGTGCAATGATCTAAAGTGTGGACCCTGGAGTTAGGCGAGCCCTACCCACACCCGCCCCAAGCTGGGTGCCCGTGGGCAGGCTTCTTACCCTCCCTGTGTCTGGCGCCCTCATCTACAAAGCGGCAGGCATGCAGGATTAAATCAGGGAATACGTGAAACACTTCAAAACAAGGCCTGGCACTCAGTAAGAACTCCGTACACCTGGTTTATTATTTTTGTCACTTCTGTTGAAGACCTGGGAAAGACAGGATCCCCGCCCTCCTCTGCTGGCCTCATGCTCTCCCGCCCTCGCTGGGTGACCCTGCATGCCCACAGCAGCTGCTACGCGTGCCGCCTGCAGTAGGACCCTGGACACGAGAACCCATGGCCTTGGAGGCAGTGAGAACCGCCCCGGCTCCTTCCTGTCCTGGCTAAGGCCCCTCTCCTCCTCTCCTCCCCGCCTCCTGTCTCAGGACTCAATCTGAGTTGAGGGGGCAGCAGGCACTCCACAGCCTGGCAGCCCCCTGCCCATTCACAGGAGCCAGGGCAGCACCCCAAGGACAGGCTCCCGACCCCCTCTCACCTCTGGCTGGGGTCGATGCAGGAGGGGGGTCAGCCTTACTCGGCTTCACTCGGGGGCTGGAGCCCTAAACTCTGGCCTGCCCCTTCATCTGCCGTCAGGCCCCATTGGCACGTCTCCATTCTGAGGATCTCCAGCGGGTGCTGACTGCAGCCTGGCCTGGGGCCACTCAGGGCACCTCAGGCAGATCCTTCCTGCTTCTCTCCAACCTGCCACGTGCACTTAGGAGGGAGCTCCGGGCTCCTGGAGCCAAGGCACCCCAATAATAGCAGGAGGAAACACTGTCGTCACACCAAGCCCTCGGCTCCCAGCCAAGCAAGTACCCGGGCAGGAACCAGAAATCTAACAATATCGGTTCACATTCCTGAGGCACCTCTCATTTTTCAAAACACATTTTACGTCAGTTGCTTGATGCCCAGAATAAACTTGCAAAATACTCTCATCTCGGTTGGCAGAAGCGAACATGGAGGCAAAGAGGAAAGCAACTTGCCCAAAGCTCCACGAATTTCCTGAGTCCTGTCCTGGCATCTCTGCCGCTCCCCAGGGTAGCTCGGGAGTGCCCCAGGTTCCTTTACTCATGCAACCAACATTGGGTGCTTTCTCAGGGACACAGTGAATAAGACACACAGCCATCCCTGGCCTCTTGGAGTTGAGAGTCTGGCGCGGAGACAAGCAACACACTCGTTGACAGAAGAATTCAACAACCACAGGCTCAGAGCGACGAAGGGCTGACTCCGGAGGGGGCTGGGGGAGGGGGATGACTGGAGGGGATGATCAGGAAAGTCCCCTCGAGGGAGATCTGTACACTCAGACCTGGAGGGCAAGAATCAGTCGCCCTGGAGAGAGCATCCCAGGCAGAGAAAGAGACAGAGCACTCTTGAGGTTAGCGAGAGCTGACCTGTTCAAGGACAGTTTGTGAGTCAAACAGACAGGCTCCAGGCCACACCCAGGAGGTGACAGAGGCCGTGGAGTGAAGGACATTAGGAGTGCGTGGAATGCCACCCCACCTGCACGTTTCAAAGATGTTTCGGGCTGTTGGGTGGAGAACAGGCCAGAAGGAGGTGGGAGAGGAAGCAGCCGCCCAGGTGAAAATGGGGACTGGTCCAGGGAGAGGAGGCGCTGATGGAGGAATGGGAAGTGGGGGGTGGAGGGTCAGGGGACAGCGAACGGGGCCCTGGGGGCCAGCAGGCAGTTTGATCAAATGAGATTTTCCCCAACCACCTGCTTTCACAAGGACCTCCCAGTAGAGGCCATCAACTGCTCGCCTAACCCAGAGTCCTACTCTCAAAACATGGCTTAGACACGCCTTCCCAGAAAGCCGCCCAGGGGAGGGTGAGGACCGGCTCACCTGAGAGGAAGTCCCGCACCTGCCGGATGAGAAGCCGCGTGCGTCTGACGTCCTCTTCCATCTGGGAGCGGCTGGCGCTCACCTGCGTCTCCAGGCGCTGAGTGTCCGACTGGACCTGAGAGGCAGCCTCCTCCACTGCCCTGATCTGCAGACACATGCTGTGGGTCAGCAGGGTTCGAAGCCCCCAGGGAGCCTCTCGGCGGCCCCCATGGAGGGGGTGGGGGTCTGCAGGCATCGGCTACCCAGGATCCACCTGGGAGATGTGCAACTAGCTTGGTTTGGCCTCACAAGAAGTGATGTAGACGCACTGGCCTCCATCTCTCACTTGCTGTGATGCGTGCCACCTGCTAAGTCGCTCAGGTCGTGTCCGAGTCTTTCGTGACCCCATGAACAGTAGCCCACCAGGCTCCTCTGTCCATGGGGATTCTCCATGCCAGAGTACTGGAGTGGACTGCCATGCCCTCCTCCAGGGGATCTTCCCGACCCAGAGACTGAACCTGAGTACCTTATGTCTCCTGCCCCGGCAGGCGGGTTCTTTACCACTAGAGTCGCCTGAGATGCCCCGCTGGCTGTGGGGCCATGCGGGCAAGTCAGCTGACACCTCTGGGATTGTGTCTCCTGGCTGCCAAACAGGAGCTCTGACTCGCCCGGGGGCTCTGTCCCCTCTGCCTTCCCCTACTACGGGCGCCCACCGCCACTCGCCACACCTACCATCTGCTTGGTCTGCTGGAGCTGGGCGCCGAACGCCTGCAGCTGCTTAGCCACCTGCCCCGCCGTCCGCAAGGCCCCCCCTGCCCTGGGGAGGGCTCCTCTGCAGCGGGAGCCACAGGCCGTGCCGTTGTCTCGGGGACAGAGCTCCCCAGGGCAGGCTCCCGGGGTGCAAGGCATCTCCCTGGAGCCCCCACAGAGCTGCAGAGAGATGGAGGTGTCAAAGGGGGTCCCCGAGGCTTTGCAACAACCACTCCCATCCCACACCTGGGAAGCCAACAGCCAACAGACATATCTGTGGCAACCGGGCCCCCAGAAACTGGTTGGCTTGGTTGCTGCTGAGCAGCCCGGGCAGGGGCTGAGGGTCAAGATGGGTGGGGTGGCAGTGGGGTCTATATGGCCCCTGTGGGAATGGCGGGGCAGCCATTGGTGTGGGGCCGGAGGGGGAAAGTAGGGTTCTGCCAGGCATCACCTGGTTGATAGCAGGCGTCAGATCAGGCACGGAGGCCATCTCCAGCCTCAGGGCTGCGAGCTGGGGACCACCGGCTCCTGATCCTCCCGCCACTTGCTGCTCCAGCCTCTCCGCCTCTCTCCGGCTATCCCTGAGCGGCAGTAACCGGCGGGAGCTGTCCGAGACCTGCTGATCAGCCTGGGATGACCGTTGGTGGGCTGCAGTCAGCACGCGGAAGGCTCCTGGTGCAGGAGGGGAAAGAAGAGAGGTTCACTGAGCCAGCCCTGGACCCCTCAGGCCTGGAGGCGGAGGACCAGTGGGAGGGGAGCCGAAGTCTGGCCTGGCGTGGGGTCTCCACACTTCCCCCTCACCCCGCTCACCTGAAGGGTCGGCACTGCTCATCTTTTCAAACTGCTCCCTCTTGCTCTGATACGTGACGAGGAGGCGATTGAAGCTCCTGTCCAGACTCCCCAGGTCTCCCGGGAGGTTCAAGGTCTCCTCCTCCAGGGGCAAATCAAGCTTCAGAGCCTGAAGCGTCCGCCTAAGGTAGGGGGAGAAGTTTCCACTAAAATACAGGAGAGGGGCTGCCTCCCCAGACCCAGCCATCCCCCCAGAGAAACAACTACCGAGTCAGGAGAAACAGAGGCCATCAGGGAAAGCTGCAGATGGGAGAGGATTCTGCTGGGCTAAAGCCGGCATCGTCTCCCTCCATCCCTACGCAAGCAGATCCAGAAAAACCTCTCCCTCCTGGACGGGTGTGAGCCTAAGGCTCCTAGCTCTCCTCTGCATCCCCACACCAGCTTCCACAAGGAGATTCCCTGACCCTCTCCTCCTGGGGTCCCTACAGGCTGCCGTCAGCCACGCCTGGACCCTGGGCACCCGGGTCTCTCCTCTCCCCACCAGGGCTCCCAGAGCTGCTGACCCGCAGGTCCGTTTCTGCCCAAAGGGGGGTCACCTGCCCTGACCCATGGTCACTGAGTATGCAGAGACTCCTCCCTCCCCGGCCCTCTGCAGCTCCACCCGACCAGTCCCTGCCACTAGCCTCCCCTTCTCCGCGGCCAACCTCTGCTCCACATGCACCATCCTTCAGGAGGCCCCTCCAGGCTGGCACGCCCAGCCCATCAGATACCCACAGGCTCCCTGCTCAGCTCTGAGACCGAGGCCAACTGCACACCAGGGTGGCTCGGCCCCACCACAGTCAGCGAGTTGGCAAGGGCTCAGGGAAGGCAAAACTCATTATGAAAACTTCGGAACCAAACCTCACTGAGAAGAGGCCTCTGCTGGTAGGAGGGGGCTGTGGGTGGGACCGCTCCCGTTCCAAAGGCAAACACAAGTTATTTTCGGAGCCCTGCCTTTCACATGCCCTCCACCAGGGTGACTCATCCAGAGCTGACACCCGCAGGCAGTGCTGGGCACTTGGGCTGGTGCCTGTGCTCCTGGTCCCCTACTCTGCCCCTCTGTGGACAGCTGGTTCTGTCACGTCACCAAGCTGCGCCCGTTTCCTCACTGGCAAGACTGACATAGTAACACCCATCCCACCAACCTCCCAGGACTGCAGTGACGGTGAAAAAGAGAGGCGTCCATGAAAAGGCTTGAAAGTGAAACGTGGAAGTTGCTCGGTCTTATCCGACTCTTTGCAACCCCATGGACTAGCCCTGAAGGCTCCTCTGTCCATGGGATTCTCCAGGCAAGAATACCGGAGTGGGTTGCCATTCCCTTCTCCAGGGGATCTTCCCAACCCAGGGATCAAACCTGGGTCTCCTGCATTGCAGGAAAGCTCTTAACCTTCTGAGTCACCAGGGAAGCGCTAGGAAAAGGCTTTGTAGATGGTAAAGGGCTGTAAGCAATATGGGCCACTCTGTGGACCCCCATGGCTCAGTGGGGAGAGGGAATGACCTCATGGAGAAGATGGCGTTGGCCACCTGGGCCACCTCCTGCTCCGTGACCAAGGCGTCGCCGAGAGTGGCTTGGATCTGCTCCATCTTGCTCTTGGCGTCCTGCATCCGCGAGGCCAGGCCGTGGTCCTCCAGGCCCGGCCGGGGCCACAGGCCCGCAGAGGCGTTGCGGAGGCCGGCCAGGCGAAGGGCCCGCTCCCGGAGGCCGCCGTCGTAGGTCTGGAAGCAGGGATGGCAGGCCACGCACACCGGGGCGCGGTCGCAGTAGCCCCGCTGGCACTGGTCACAGCGCGGCCCCGTCAAGCCGGGGCGGCAGAGGCAGCGGCCCGAAGCCTTGTCGCAGCCCGGCCCCTCGGTGCCCCGAAAGTCGCAGTCACAGGCTGGGGGGGGAGAAAAGATGGTCAGGGGCCGGGGGCCAGGGAGGGCGAGCGTCTGCCGGGGAGCGCCCTCTGGCCTCGGGGTCTTAGGACTCAGAGAGGCTGTCAAGGCCAGAGCAGAACCATGGCGAGGGCGGCGGGGCTCACTCAGCAGCCCCTTTGTGCAGGCGCGGCCCCGAGCTCCGCTCCCCGAGCGCACGCGCGCGCCTCGGACCCGCCCGCCGTCAAGGGCGCAAGCACCCGAGGCAGGGTGCCCCTTCCCAGGCTAGGAGGCCGATGCCCGGAGAGGGGGAGCAACCCCGCCCGGGGCGACAGGGCTGGGAACAGACTGGGGTCTGCCAAACTGACCCCCGCGAGGCTCACTTTCTGCATCCGCGAAGAGGGAGGAGGGGGTTTCTCCACAGCTGGGAGACGCTTTCTCAGGGAAGAGAGGCGCAAACAGCCCTCCTGTCACCGGGACACGGGGACAGGGGGACAGGACGACAGGGAGACATGAGGACGGGGGGAGCAGGGGGACATGCGGACACAGGGACAAGGGGACACGGGGACATGGGGATGGGCTAGCAGGGGACAAGTACTCTCACGGGCTGCCAGGGCCCAGCCCCCGTGGACCAGACACCACAGACCCGCACGCCCCCAGCACAAGCCCACCCGAGCCCGCACCCCCCACGGCGTCTGCACACCCCCCGCCTCCAGCCCCCGCCTCTCAGACCGCACCTCGGCATCCGGCGGCTGCCTCTCCATAGGTCCCGTCGGGACACTGGCGGATGGCTGCGGCACTGCAGGTCAGGCCCCCGAACCCTTCCCGACAGGCGCACTGCCCTGTGAACTGCCGGGGAGAGCCGGGTCAGCCAGCGGGACTCGCCGGCGCACCCAGCCGCAGAGGCTCCCGCCAGCACGCAAGCTCCGCGGTCGGAACCAGGCCCGCCCCGCCGTAGGCGCACGTCTCCGGGCCTGCCAAGGCCGAGAGCCACAGGGAGGGACGTTGCGGGGGCGTGGGGGCCAGCCCGCGGTGTACCTGGTTGCACTGGGGGCCGAGGGAGTTGCGCGGGTCGCAGGCACAGGGCTCGCAGCCCCGGCCGCTGGCCAGCTTCCAGTGGTGGGGGGCACACTGGTCACACTTGGGGCCCACCACGTGGGGCAGACACACGCAGCGCCCCGTCTCCTCGTCACACGGCACGTCCCGCCGGGAGCCCAGGACACTACAGTCACAGCCTGCACAGGAGGGGGAGCTGCTGAGCTGAGGGGGGGCACCCAAGTCTGGCCCCCACCCCTCCCCCAGAGGACACGCATCAGGGAGACGAACCTGGCCGGGCGCTCCCCCCGCAGAAAACCTAGAAAACCAGGCCGCCACGCTTTCCCACCAGTCCCAGCACCTGGCCACCTCCCCGGGCGGTCTCTGTCCCGTTCTGAGCCAGGCCTGCACCCGGCTCATGCGCAGGGCCGCGTGCCCTGCCCCATGGCAGGCTGGGACCCTCTACTCACGGTGGCAGCCCTGCGGGTTGGAGAAGGTGAGCCCCGTGAACCCCGGCTTGCACAGGTCACAGCGCTCCCCCTGCACGTGCTCCTTGCACACACACTGGCCAGTCACTGGGTCACAGGGCGCTCCTGGCACTGCCCCATCGGGGTCACACTCGCAGGCTGCAAGACAAAGGTGGTGCCAGGGGGGCAGAGAGAAAAAGCAGAGCATGGGGAGCACATTCTGGTTCAGACTCTTATTCCCCGCCCCCCCACTTCCTGGCTTAGGACCTGACCACCTTAGTCAAGTTATTTAAGCTCCCCTGTGCCTCAGTTTGCTCATCTATAAAATGGGGATACTTATGTAACACTCATAGGGCCTCTTATGAGCAATAAAGCAGGGGCAACAGGGCTCGGCTTGGCATGTGTTGCTGTGCCTTGATGTGCTTAGTAGCTCAGTCGCGTCTGACTCTTTGGGACCCCGTGGACTGTAGCCCGTGAGCTTCCTCTGTCCTTGGGATTCTCCAGACAAGAATTCTATCCCTTCTCCAGGGGATCTTCCCAACCTAGGAATCAAACCGGGTCTCCAGCATTGCAGGCAGATTCTTTGGAATTCATTGCAATATGGATTCTCCTGCATTGCTAGCTGAGCTACCAGGGAAGTCCTTGGCACATGTTATGTAGTACGAAAGTTTCAGTTGGCATGATATACTGAACAAACCACTCTGTGGCCAGCACTGAGCTGGGCACTCTTGCATGTTGCCTTAATGCAATCCTATCATAACCCTGAGAATTGACCATGCTTATCCCTGTTGTACAGATGAAGAAACTGAAGCTCAGAGATGTTCCAATAACATACTCAGGTCATACAGCAAGTAGTACTGGAAACAGAAGTCAAACTCAAGCTTTCTCATTCTTTCCATAAGCAGATAATATCAACAGCAAGTGAACCACCTTTCTTTCACCCTAACACCTGGGTGCCTTTCATAGCTTTCAAAATAGAGACTCTTACTTCTTCTGGAAAGTTTTGCATGATTAATCCACCTGAATCAGAGTGCTTTCGATTCGAATTGTACAAATTCACTGGCCCTCGCTGCATGCGTGCTAAGTCGCTTCAGTTGTGTCTGACTCTTTGAAACTCCACAAACTATAGCTTGCCAGGCCCCTCTGTCCATGAGATTCTCCAGGCAAGAATAACTAGAGTGGGTAGCCATGTCCTCCTCCAGGGGATCTTCCTGACCTAGGGATTGAACCTGCATCTCTTGGGGCCCCTGCATTGCAAGTGTGTTCTTTACCACTGAGCCACCCAGGAAGCCCTATTGACCATTATGGATGTGTTTAGTCACTCCTGGGGGACTTATATTTCTTCAGTAAACATTTCTGGAGCATCAGTTATTTATCTGTCCTTGTGCTAGGGCCCAAGGATACAAGAATAATCCCTGCCATAGAGGAGTTCTTAATGCTGGCGGAAACAGAAAAATAAGCAAACCACATTACCACCTGGTAAAGGCAGGTAAACGGGCCAAGTGCTCCCTCATTTCCTCCCTCATTTACCAAACAATCTGTGTGTTTCCTGACAGCGGGAACTGTATCTGATATTGACTTTTTTCTTTCCTATGCTCAACAAGGGCTTCCCTGGTGGTTCAGATGACAAAGAATCCGCCTGCAATGCAGGAGACCCGGGTTCAATCCCTGGGTTGGGAAGATTCCCCTGGAGCAGGGCCTGGCAACCCACTCCAGTTATTCTTGCCTGGAGAATCCCAGGGACAGAGGAGCCTGGAGGGCTGCAGCCCATGGGGTCGTAGAGTCGGACATGACTGAAGCAACTAAGCAGCCACATACTCACAATAAGTTCTACATAATGACCAGCTGACCAATTGACTGACACCCAGAGAGGCTGGGTGACTTGCTTAGGAAGGCACGGCCAAGTCAAAAACAATTGCCCCCAAGTCTTTATGCTTCCTGAGGGCATGTGAGTCCCCAGGGATGTGTGCTCTGTTGAGCCCAGAGCAGATTAATAGACAGATGAGGCCCGGGGTCCCCTACTCACGGATACAGGTCTCCTGAATGGGAGCCCCAGGACGCCGGTTCCGGAAATAGTGCAGTTGACACCGTTCACAGTTCCTGCCCTCAGTGTGGTCCCGGCAGTTGTCACACACACCTCCATGTGCCCCCTGGCTGGCAGCAAACACGGCTGGGTCAAAGTGACATGTCTCTGAGTGTCCGTTGCAGTCACACCCTGAAAAAGGAGATTCCTGGGGTTGAACACTAGACGGCATCGTTGGCATCTACAAAGCACGCGCCACGCTAACTCACTGGCATCCCCACTGACTCTGTAAGATGCCCAGGTCTGAAAAATGGGGAAACTGAGGCCCAAGGAGGCTTGTTTAATTTATTTCAGTTCATGCAGCCAGTAAGAAAGGAAAACGGAGAACGGAGGCCTCCCGACTCCCAGTGTGTAGACTCATCCCAGGATGATATCCGTGTGGGGCCAAAGAGAGAGCCGTTCAAAAGTCCCATGCCAATCCTCCCCCACTGCCACCATGGGCCTCCTGCTGGGTCACTGTCCTCTAGGCTGGGACCCTGGCTGTCCTCATTTATGGAAGGAAGGGCCCTGCCCCCAGGAAGCCATCTGAAAGAGAAAGAATGACAACAGGGAGATCAAGTGTGTCCTACACAAGATAAAGCACTGGAGAGGCTGGAGGAAGGAGGACCTGGGTTAGCATGAACAGCATGTGGCATCAGAAGTATGAACCTGCCCGTGGTCCCTGTGAGATCTGGGCGGTGGGAGGATGTGACTCACAGGTCCTCTCCTTCCCCAAAGAGCAAGGAGAGCTTTGGTTACAGGGGCAATTCAGTTTAGATTTAAATATTAATAATAAAGACGAGATTCTCCTCGTATCCCAGAGGAGGTCATCACAGCCCAGAGGGGCCAGCACCCCTGCCAGTGGTTGCAGGGGAGGTGGGGGATCCCAGGTTCATACTCTGGCATTCGTGGGGGTCCTGGTCTTCTGCGGGTCTCCAGGGCCGGTTGTTGTAGAAGGGCGCGCAGCGCTCACAGTTGGGGCCGGCGGTGTTGTGTTGGCAGACGCAGACCTCGTGCACCTGGGGGCGGGGCCATCACTTACCAGGAGGAACCATCACAGGAGCGTCCCAGGGACAGACTTGCCCTCTCCGCTCTGACCCTCCCGCTCGGCTTAGACCCCAGGGCCCAGCCCGGACCCCAGCTCCTCCAGCCTGCACTGAGCTCCTCTGACGCTCCCAGAGGCCGGCTTGTGTGGTGCACGTGTGCATATGTGTACACACACGTGTGTTTGTTATGCATTCACATCTACACTGCTCCTCCTGTTGGGTTTTTAAAAGCCCGGTCCTTGTATTTGGCCATCCCCATACCGCCCAATGCAAAACAGCGCCTGGAAGTTTGCTCACACAGCCTTGTTGGTAAACTGCAATTCTTGTGGGCCCTCTGGAGAATCTCCAACAAGCTATGACTGCAGTTGCTTGGCTAATGAGACTGTGATGATGAATTGTTACTAGACTCATTAAGGTACAGAAATAGAATAGCAATTGTTTGCTAATTGTCTTCCAAATTAAGCTCACCACCCGCCGGCTGGCATCAGGACCTGCACTGTGTTTGCTCCATGCCCGCCCTCCGCTCGCTCCTAACAGCGCAGCTGAGCTGAACTGGCTGCTCCCGGTATAAGCCCCACTTCTCCCCACCTTGTGGCTTGTACTGCTGCTTTGCTTCCTTCCTAGAAGCCCCTTCTCGCTCTCTTCACCAGCGAGATCCTGCCCAGCTGGAATGGCACATCCTTCATCAGGCCTGCCTGGTCCCTCTAACTCCATGGATTTCAACTCTGGACACACTTAAGCATTATTTGAGGAGCTTTGTATATATAAATGCCCAGGCCCAATTCCATCCAATCTCAGGGACAAGGCCCTGACATCAGTACTTTATAACCTGGTGTTTCCATGGTGTAGCCAGAGTTGAGAACCACTGGGGCTGGGCAGGCCCTCACCCTCCTCTACATCCTCATACGCCAGCGATCACACTCAGCCTGTGTTCTGGTCTTGCGTTTTTAGGCCCTAACGGCTGACACATCCCTGGCGCCGGTCTCTCTCTGGCCTCCTCTGCAGCCTGGGGGAAGCACTGGCCCAGAAAGTGGAAAGGAAAAGGCTACCCAATGCTCCTGTCCCCTTATTTTCCCTAGCTGGCCACCTGATAGGATTTGATAGGATTTGACCGTGTGCCTTTATCACTAGAACAAGTATCCTGCTCCCGATTGTTAATATTGTAGAAGAAGCAGGGACGTGAAACGACAGCTCCCTCTGCTTCTTGGTGCAAAAGGGTCTCCCTCCTCTGCTGATGGCTCTCAAGCCTGGCCTCCCAGCAAACGCCCCTGGGTCACTTGTTAAGCTGGAGCTTCTCTTTCTATCCCTGATGCATCTGACTCAGCTGCTCTGGGGTGAACTTAGCATCCGTGTTAGCCTCTGTTTTCTCTTCCTGTCCCATATCTCACCTCTAAATGGGACTTCAAAGTCCCCCGAACCAGGCTCTCAATCCTGGCAAGATGTTAGAATCACCGGGAGCTTTAAATAATAATAATACAATTAGAGTGTCTGAGGTAGGGGTCCGAGTAATCTTTTTAGCTCCCCAGGAAATTATGATGTGTGGCCAGGGCTAAGAATCAATGCCTTAAGTTCCCTGCGATACCCATGTATATACTTCTACTTACATGTGTACTTATACTTACACCTATGTTACTGAATAAAAATTATCTCAAATAATAAAGCAGGTCCAAAGAAGTGCTACCAAATGGGACCTTGAAAACGATAACCGTTTACACTCATCTTCGCCATCGCTAAAACAGTAAATACTCAAGTCTTCAATCTAGTGCCCCACCCCTCTCCAGGGGTCCCGAGGATGCCCACAGTCTGCCCCACCTGCTCCCCTCTCCCTTCCCGCCCTGGGTGGCCACCTGCACGGCGCTGGAGGGGCTGGCAGGAGTCCTGGAACTGGGGGCGCAGCGGTCCGCATGGCCATGACAGAGGCAGCTCCCTTGCAGACGCAACTGGGACACAGCGTAGTAGGCGCTGGGAGGGTGGTAGCCCCTCTGGGGCACAGGCGCCAGCTTGGTGAAGTTGACCCTCAAGTTGGTGATCTCCCCCAGCTCTGCGGGGAACAGCAAGGAGGGAGGGGGCAGGTATGGGGAAAAAAGGAAAAAAAAATTTAGACGCAGAGTCTCCTAGGGCAGGACGATAAGGAAAGGAACTCTGGTCTCACTACCCATCTTCCCCAAGCCTCCCACAACGAAAAGACCCCCCACAACCCTGCCTGGGGCCTTTTTAGTGGCCGGGCCAGCACCATACCCCTACGAGCTTAAGCAGGGCCGGAGTTCAATCCAACCCCACTGACAGAGGCAGCAAAGACTCGGAAATGTCCACGATCTGAGCTGCAAGCCTATTTTGTTCTCTACCCACAGTCCCACAGGCTAGAGGAGTAGCCACACTGACCTTGAATTTTTTGACTTTGTGTGGCTGGGATCCCAGAGGCTAAATCCATAAGGTTGAGCTGGACCTGCAGAGAGTGGGGGTAAGGGGAGACCCAGGAAGAGGTGAGCTGTCGCCAAGCCCAGAAGTCCTCTTTTCCATTTGATGCCCTGCCAAATGTCTTTAGGGTGTCCAGAGGGCTCCTTCCCAGGTGGCACGGTGGTAAACATATGCCTGCCGACGTGGAGCCACAAGAGATGTGGGTTTGATCCCTGGGTTAGGAAGATCCCCTGGAGGAGGAAATGGCACCCCAGTCCAGCATTCTTGCCTGGAGAATCCCATGGACAGAGGAGCTTGGAGAGGACCGAGGACCCCTACCGTCCATGGGGTCGCAGCCAGACATGACTGAGCACGCACTCACACGTACGTCTCCTAAAGCGGTCACTGTTGGGGAGCTCAGGAAAGACAGCAGAGCTCTGCCCGAAGGAGGGGGAGGGTTCTCGCGGATTCCCCAAAGCCTCAGTGACCACGTGAGTGATGGGAAGTGGGAAACCTCTCCCCATGCCTGTTTCTCAGGGTGCCCTCTCCTACCTTGGCCCCATTCGGGCGCCCGTTAGGCCTCTGGGGCAAAGTCTGGCACCGAGCGTCCTGCCAGCCCTGGGGTTGGCCCTGGCGGACCCAGGGGAAGGTGGAGCCACAGTCGGAAGCCAGGTACTGGTACACCTGCCAAGTCTTGCCAAAGTCCGAGGAGCGCTCGATCAGCATGCCAGCAGGCACGGGCCCCTGCAGGGACACACGGGGAGGGGGAGGCCTGAGTGACCCCGCCTGGGGGACACAGTCACAGAAAGACGCTCTTAAGTGCTGGCGGCCCCTGAGAACCACAGTGAGGAGGGAGAAGGAGGGCTGCACAGAGCAAGTGGGCTCAGGGGCACTGCGGTCCAATCCTCCTGGCAAACCATGGGCCCCAGCAGGTTTTCCCTGCTTTTGCAAAGTGAGAGAAAACAGATCTGACTTCCAGAAGGCACAATCCCTACTCAGCCCACCACCCAGGCAGTCAGGCCAGAACATTCTCCCACTGGGCTTCCTATAGCCAAATACTGATTCTATCCTTTCCCCTTTTTCCTCCCACATCCATGGTCAGAGCTCAGGCCCCTGATCGCGCTGAGCCTAGATTCCTGCAACAGCCTGGAACTCAAGCCCAGCCTCTGCCCAGGCTTTCCAAGCCACGCCCCCACACTTCACCTGCAGGGTTATCTGATCACGTCGCTCCCTGCATGAGACCCTTTGACGGGTCTGCACTGGCCTACTTCTGCCCTCAGTGATTCCATCCATTTCTCACGGCTTTCCGTGTTGTCTTTATGCTGACAGCTCCCAGCTTGGAAAACTTCTTTTGGTTCCAAAACCCAACCTCCACACAAAGAGAACTTCCTTTCTAAAACGTAAAATGGGCTGTGACTCTTCTCTCCTCAAAACCTTCCAACGGCTTCCCCACTCTGTTTCTTTCCAAGCTTTATTGAGATATTATGGATGTGCAATATACGCCAGTTTAAGGTGTATCAAATGTGATGATTTGATAGTCATAGAAGTGAAGTTGCTCAGTCATGTCCGACTCTCTGCAACCCTATGAACTGTAGCCTACCAGGCTCTTCAGTCCATGGAATTTTCCAGGCAAGAATACTAGAGCGGGTTGCCATTTCCTTCTCCAGGGGATCTTCCCAACCCAGGGATCGAACCCTGGTCTTCCGCATTGTAGGCAGACGCTTTACCATCTGAGCCACCAGGGAAGCCCCATATTACAGAATGATTATTACAATAAGGTGAGTTAACACGTCTATCCTCTTACATAATAATCTTTTCCTGTGTCATGATAACACTTCAGGTCTACTCTCTTAACGACTTCCAGGTGTCTAGTACAGTGTTAATCATTATAATCGTTACCACCTTGTCCGTTAGATCTTCAGAACTTACGCCTCTTATACTCAGACCTTTATCTTCTGTGAGCAGCAACCCCTGCCCATTTCTTCCCCCCTCCAGCCCTGGCAGTCACCATTTTCGTCTCTATGTTGATGAGTTCAGGTTTTTCAGATTCCCTATATAGGGCTTCCCTGGTGCCTCAGATGGTAAAGCGTCCGTCTGTAATCAGGAGACCCAGGTTCATTCCCTGGGTTGGGAAGATCCCCTGGAGAAGGCAATGGCAACCCACTCCAGTACTCTTGCCTGGAAAATCCCATGGACAGAGGAGCCTGGTAGGCTACAGTCCATGGGGTCGCAAAGTGTCGGTCACAATTGAGCGACTTCACTTTCACTTCCTTTCATATATGTGAAGACATATGGTATTCATCTTTCTGCCTTAGCTCACTTAGCAGAATGCCCTCAAAATCCATGCATGTTGTCCCAAGATCTCCCTCTCTCTTCATGGCTGAATATTCTAGTCTGTGTGTGTACACGTGTGTGTGGTGTGTGTACACACGTGTGTGCACATGTGTATATATGTGTGTAGTGTGTGCACACGTGTGTGTGCGTGTGTGTGCACGAGTGACCTTTTCTTTACCCATTCATCCACTGATAGACACTTAGGTTGTTTGCATCTCCTGGTTAATACTGCAACGAACATGGGCATTACGGACATCTCTTTGAGACAGTGACTTCATTTTCCTCCAGCATACAACCGGAAGTGGGATTGCAGGATCATATGGTAGATGTTTTTTTCTAATAACTTTTTGAGGAACTTTCATACTGCTTTCCACAGTGGCTGCACCGGTCTACATTCCCTTTAAGAGTAACCAAGTGTTCCCTTCCCTCCACATCCTCACCAACACTTACCTCATCTGTTTTATTTTGGCCGTGCCACACAAGTTGCGGGATGTTCCCCAACTACAGGGATTAAACCCAGGCCATGGCGGTGAAAGCCTGGAATCCTACCCGCTATGCTGCCCAGGGACCCCCTGATCTTGCTGATAGCCATTCTGACAGGTGTGAAGTGACAGCTCACTGTGGTTTCCACTAGCTTTTCCCTGATGGCTAACAATGCTGAGCATCTTTTCGTGGACACCCTCCTTGGAGGATTATCTATCCAAGTCCTCCGCTCGCTCTCCTTGAATAAATCTGAACCCCTAACCATGCCACTGTGCACCTCCATCTCCTCACGCCCTCAGTCACAGCCCGTTTGCTCCCTCCTCAGAGCCTTTGTTCACATGGCTTCCTTGGCCTGGTATACGCTTCTCCCCTGGTGGTTCTTTCTTTTGTTCTCAGCTAGATGTCACTTCCTCACAGGGATCTTTTTATACCCACCTAGCCTGCGTTCTTCTGCCCACACTCTGCCCACCCACCACATCATTTCCTATTCTGGGATCTCATTTGCTGCCATCGTAAATGTCACCACAATTTCCCATTGCTTATTTGTTGGTTTCCTGTTTTTTTTTTTTTTTTTCTCCCCCCAGACCAGGGTTTCCCAGCCTTTCACTGTTAATATCTGGAGTTGGATAATGCCTTGCCATGGGGACTGTCCTCATCATTATAGGATGGTTAGCAGCAGCCCCCGACCTCCACTCACTAGATGTCAATATCATGCCCACAGCTGTACCAACCACAAATTGGTCGATAAACGGCCAAAAATAACCTGGTTGAGAACCACGACAGTAAACCACAGGCACCCCCTGTCTAGCTGGTTCACAGTTGCACCCCCAGCATCTAGCACAGAGTAGTCATTCAGTACATCTGTTGAATGAATACATGAATCTCTCATCCACTCTCCTTCTCCCCGTTTACGTCTGTAAACGCATCTCCCTTCAGTCTGTAGCCTTGCATATCCTTGCCTCTCGCCACCATGTACACATTTGCCCTTCCAGACCCTTTGTGCATTCTTTTGCCCCCTCCCTCAGTTACATACATTCTTGTCTCTTACTTCTTGGTCTTTGTACTTTGCTATTCTCTTTGCCTAGAATGAACTTGACCTTCACCTGGCTATTACTGGCCTAAGAAGTTTCATCTTCCCATGGGTGCATTCTCTGACCATCCCCATCAAAGAGAGATCAAGCTGGGTGCCCCCTTGCTAATGTCCCTAGTACTTCTTCCTACCAACATCAGAGCACACGTCCCACTGTCTTGCTACTGGTTCTTTGTCTTCCCTATATATACCAAAGCAATTTGAGGATTGTGATCTAGTTTTATTCAGCTGTTTAACAGCATATAATCTATGTTCAATATGTGTGTAGCAAGAATGGACAAATAAATGAATGGATGATGACAAAGCAATGAGACTACGAGTATCCATCCAAATGCATGTTGCCCTTCAGAGTTGTCACCATTAGAGACTGGGCATTTATTCAAATGGCTCTAGCATTTCTCAAAATACTGGAGACCTATTCTTGAGGCTTCCTTGGTGACACAGAAGGTAAAGAATCTGCCTGCAATGCAGGAGACCCCTGCACTGGGTCAGGCGTCTTCCCTGGGTCAGGAAGATCCCATGGGGAAGGGAATGCAACCCATCCAATATTCTTGCCTGGAGAATTCCACAGACAGAGGAACCTGGTGGGCTACAGTCTATGGCGTTGCAAAGAGTTGGACATGACTGAGCAACTAACACTTCCACTTTTATCATTCTTGAGGTGAGGTTCTTATAGCAACTTCCTCAGTCATATAGGATATTAGGTCCTGTTGCTTTATATTCACAGCTCAACATTACCTATCCTGATCATTTATCCTCATCAACCAAGCTTTATCATTAAATATTTGACTATTTCTATAGAAAGAATCAAATCAAATCTCTGTAAAGGAAAACCAAAGACCCTGTCACTAATGAATGAAAATGTTCCCTCCAAAAGGTATATCTCCAAAGGCTAGACTCAAAGCAAAACCTGACAAGTAATGGCACTGAATGAGCCAATGGCTCTGAAAGCACATCTCACATGTGGCTTGGCCAGTTCCTTGCTGTTGGTTAAACTCAGTCTTATCAGCAAACTTATTAAAACAGAGTATACCAAGAATACGCAACTGTATAAGTGGCTATTACACAACTGTATAAGTACAATTGGTCTTGGAAGAGCTGAATTAATTAGATGGGCTAAGGATGGGAGGTGCAGAAAGGTAGAGGATAACAGGGGGCCTGATCTCCCAGAAGTGGTACCTCTGCTGTCCCCATGATATAGGCTCAGGGTTAAGCCCCAACCTGAGGAAGGGAGACCCACCCCGCATGTGGCACCATCACCTCCAGCCTGAGGAGACAAGGACCCTGGGCTCCCCATGAGTCCAAGCCCACATGGCCCAGAGTCCCCCCTCTCTTATCCACTGCCATACCCAGGAAACACACCTTAAAATCCATCATGATGTCCTGAAGCTGGAATTTCCTGTCCAGGTCCAGCTGCAGAAAGACAGGGCTCACATCTGGAAAGACACAAAACCCAGGAACTTTAGAGCAGAGACTGTCTACCTTCCCAGGCTCCAGGAAATCTAACTCTGATTTTCTCATCTCCCTCTCAGAGAGGCATGGTACCAGTACGTTTCTACTTATAGCACCTATTCAAGATCCCATGTCTTCTCGGCCAAATTTCCTTCCCACTGTCCCTTGATGTCTTTAAAACCTTTAGACTTTCAACTCCTCAGCCCAACACAGATCTGTTCCCAAAGCCCAGTTCCTTCAGCAAGCCCACTATGACCAAGTAGGATAAAATGAAGGCATTTCTCTCTCTTCTTACCTTTTCATTAACCTCCAATAAATTATTCTACCTACAACATCTGAAAGGCCTCAAATACAAAGACAGAAGGTTCTGCTCACCAACCACCCATGTCCCACCACCATAAGAAAGGGCGCCCTGCACATCCTACGGGAGCCTCACGCATGGGCTCCTGGAGGCGGCGGCAGGCGCTTACCATTCTGTGACTGCCACCAGCGCATGGGGCCCGAAGATGAAACCACATTCTCCACTCGGTGACCGTTGTAATTGTGAGCCAGCCTGGAGTCACACTTGCAGCATTTCATCTGCCACTGCGGGAGATATCAGAGACTCAGAGGTGGGGCCTTTGTATACTGGGAATTCTCCCTTTGTATACTGAGAGCCTAGAACATTCTCTCCATGGAAATGCTCCCCTAAGGAATTCATGGATTTCATCAATACATTTAGAATGACCAACTGCTCAAAACAAGACTAACTGGTCATCATTCCATTTAAGTCCTCTGTGTCAGCCCCCAACACATAGCTAAGTAAATAGTAAATAGATGCTGTGACTGGGAGAGAGGTATGAGGCTGTAAAAATGAATTTTGTATATGACCTTGCCTCAGAGAGAAATCTGAAAAGAGTGCTAAGGGCAAAAAGAAGAAAGAAGGAGAAGCTCACGTTGATTTAGTAGCCTAGCAGGCTACAGTCCATGGGGTCAGGCATGACTTAGTGACTAAACCACCACCACCACCATGTCCTAGATGTAGGCTAGAGAGTTTTATAGCTCATCTCACTGAATCCTGGCAGCCTTGGAAAAGTGGAGTTTCTTAGGATTAGAAAAAGGGATAGGAAAAAAGGACAAGGGAATTTGGGGTTCCAGTCCTAGCTCTCCTCTGTGAATTGAGTGGATATTGAAGTAGAGTCACTCAGTCATTTCACAATATTCATTAAGGCCATACTACATCCTAGACCCTGCTCTGGGCTCTGGAGTTGTAATAGTGAACAAAACAAAGACCCAGCCATCAGGAAGCCAACGTTCTAGTACCATTTAGATGATCTTAAAGGCCTTCCAGCACTTGACCTCTAAGCCAACGTTCTAGTACCATTTAGATGATCTTAAAGGCCTTCCAGCACTTGACCTCTGGGACTTGAGGGTCCTTCCCAGTTTGGCATCCCCTAACCACAGGAGTCATGTATGGATATGAGAGTTGGACTATAAAGAAAGCTGAGCACCGAAGAACTGATGCTTTTGAACTGTGGTGTTGGAGAAGACTCTTGAGAGTCCCTTGGACTCCAAGAAGATCCAATCAGTCAATCCTAAAGGAACTCAGTCCTGAATATTCATTGGAAGGACTGATGCTGAAGTTGAAACTCCAATACTTTGGCCACTTGATGTGAAGAACTGACTCATTGGAAAAGACCCTGATGCTGGGAAAGGTTGAAGGCAGGAGGAGAAGGGAATGACAGAGGATATATAGATGGTTGGATGGCATCACCAACTCGATGAACATGAGTTTGAGTAAACTCCAGGAGTTGGTGGTGGACAGGGAGGCCTGGGGCGTTGCAGTCCATGGGGTCGCAAAGAGTCAGACATGACTGAGTGACTGAACTGAACTGAACTGACCCACAGGAGAGAAGCTCAGGGTGTCCAACCAGATGGAGCTTTGTAGGCAGGTGTCCCAAGGTCAGGAAGGCGGAGGAAGTCTGCAGCCCTGGGGCTGAAGGCAGGGTCTCTTCCCCATGAAGATCTGGGTTAAAGTGGGCAGCCAAGGAGGAAACAGCCTCACCAGGGAGGTCCCCCTGAAACATCACCTTCCCTGGTCTGCCCATGCCCTGGAGTGAGACAAGAGACAGAAATGAACCCCATGGGCTCCAGAGCAGGGCAGAGACCATCAAGGAAAAGAACACAGCCAGAGGATTGGCCTTTGTTCTTTTGGTTTGTCCATAATATGTGAATGTGCATACATTTGCATATGTTTGCATGGGTTTGCCCTGGCACATACGCGAGCCCACACACACCCCACTGAGACATCATGACCTTGCCTAGGTTCTTCATGCAACACACACAAAACCTGTTCTCTCTGAGTAACCACAGTCCCAAACCTCGTGTCCAGCAGAAAAAACACTTTTCAGAGAGCTCCAGATTGACACACATGTTGAAGCAAGGCTTGGACGAGAACCTCCCTGAATTGCAAGTCCTTCTGGGCAGAGGCGACTGTACCTCCCCACACCCCCTGCCTCTGTTGCCCCTAAGCCTCCACCCAGCAGAACCAAGAGAAAGCTCAGCCAGCCGTCTCTGAGGCCTTGCAGCCCCTGAACCTTGGTTCCATCCAGGGAAGGCCCTAAGCTGGGGAGGATGATCCATCAGAATAGGTGACGTCTGCTAATCCTGTGAAGCTGACAGCTCAGTCCCGGAGGGAAGAGTTAACGTGCCGAGTCTGCGCCTTGAGTTACAGAAACTCTTCACCCAACACTGCTCTTCCCCCAGAGCCACTGAGCAAAGCCTGGAATGGTGGACGGTGCCGGAGGGGAGCCAGGAGTCCTGGCTCTGTGAGAATCTGCTTCCCACCCCATTTTCCAGCTCCCACCACCCATCTGCAAAACAAGAGGATTGTCCCCTTCCTGGAGCTTGGAGGTGTCCTCATCACTTCCCAAAGTGCTTTAGTAAACAATAATTTTGGTACAAAATAAATGAACCTATTTACAAAATGGAAATGCACTCCCAGACATAGAGAGTAGACCTATGGTTACCAAAGAGGAAAGGTCGGGGGTGGGGGGAGAAGGGTTAAATTGGGAGTTTGGGATTAGCAGATACAAACTATTATATAGAAAACAGATAAACAACAAGGTCCTGCTATATAGCACAAGGAACTATAGTCAATATCCTATGATAAACTGTGTTGAAAAAGAATTTTAAATGATTATGAAATACTTAAAAAAATATTGTGGGGAGACGTTTAGTGCTCACATAATGGCTGGCACGCATGCCTTATATAAAACAGCAGCCACTGCCCATCCTTTGCCGAGCCACGTTCTTCTTCACAGTAGTGTCTCCATGGGACATACTGTTCATTGAGTGTCCATGCATTTGCTCAGAGTTCACTTGCCATCTGCCTCCCTCTGTTAGAATGTGGACTCCACAAGGGCAGAACTTACTTTCCTTTATGCGGTATTCCAGTGCTGAGCAAAGCGCCCAGCACTTAGTAGGCCCTCTGTAGATACTTTTGGAATGAATAGTAAATGCTCACAGAGAAGGCAATGGCAACCCACTCCAGTGTTCTTGCCTGGAGAATCCCAGGGACAGAGGAGTCTGGTGGGCTGCTGTCTATGGGGTCGCACAGAGCTGGACACGACTGAAGCAACTTAGCAGCAGCAGTAAATGCTCAGGAAAGGCTAGCACTTTCATTTATATTATTGCTCGACCCTCCCTTCCTGGGAGTTTAAAGAGAAGGGTGAGAGAGTGAGGTGACCAAAATCAACAAATGACTGGAGTGCCGACCACGTGCTAGGTGCTGTATCAAGAGTTTCAGTGCAATAATCTATGTAAGCCTGACGACCACCCTACGTGTAGTATTATTCCCATTGCAGGTGTGAGAAGGCTGAGGCTCCATGAGGCTCTGTGACTTTCCCGTTGACTGATGGCCAGTGCCGGCATCGGCACCAGACAGGATCCCTCCCCACACCCTTCTCTTCTCCCCTCCTCTTGTCTCTCTCTCCTCCCCTCCATCCCTCCCTCTCTGCCATTCTCTCTTCTCCACTAGAAACCAAATGGCAATCCACTCCAGTATATCGCCTGGAAAATCCCATGGACAGAGGAGCCTGGAAGGCTACAGTCCATGGGGTCGCAGAGTCGGACCCAACTGAGCGACTTCACTTCACTTCAACGTCGCGGGAAGGAAGCACGGTCAAGGGTGACCATCTGTCTCACTCATAGGGCTCAGTCTGACCCTGAGGCTGACCACAACAGGGAAAATGCTCTGGGGAAAAAAGCTGGTTTGTCATGCTAACCTCGCTCAGTTAGCACAGAGACTGCAGGGATGTCAGTGGCTAACACAAATACCTAAGCACTTAAAATAATCCTTTCTGGGCAAAAGCTGCCTCTTGCTGGCATCTGAGTCTCCTCCAGGATCCTATTCTGGCCCCTGGAGGCAGGCACGCCCTCCTCCCCGCTCTGCCCAGCCTCTCAGAGGCAAACTTCTCCACCACCCATCCTCTGTCTGCGCTCAGCACATGTCCCACCGAGAGACGGGGGCCAGCCGCCTTCCGGTGACCTGTCATCCGAGCTCCTCTGGGCTTGCTGGGAACAGATCCCAGCCTGTTCTCTGGCCAAGAGAGTGCCAGAAACAAGGCTTTTTTTTGCTTGGGCCGTGGGACCCAGGAGCTAGAACAGCCCAACCTGAGACTCAGGAGATGCCTTTGATATTCCCAAATGATGGAATATTACGTAACTTTTGAAAAGACAGTTGACAGAAAGATTTTCATTGCATGGGGGAAATGCTTACAATGTTTTATGAAAAAAAAATTATAATGTTTTATGAAAAAAGTTGGGCCTAAGCTTGTATATACACCATGATCACAAATGCATATTTTTAAAGGAATCAGTAGGTAGGAGGCAGTGCACCAATATATTAGGTTGAACCAAATGAAATGGCTGATATTCAGCTATCTTGACCTGCAAAATGGCAACTACACACAGCTTAACCTAATTACCTCTGAGAAATGGGATTACAGGTAACTTTTTTTCTTGGTTATTTTTTAATAACTTTCAATGCCTTGAATATATATTAACTTCTATATCCAGGCCTTTGTTTTAAACAAACTCAAAAGGCCCAGGATACTCAGCATGGGCTTGCCACCCTGCATCCTCCCTGTCTTTGCAGTCAGTCTGGGGCACCCCAAGCCTCCGCCACCTGCCTCCACATGGACAGACAGTGATGACGGATCAGATGGCCTCATGAGCTGAACACCTACGCGCCTTCATCACAGTAATGTAGCTAAAGGAGGGATTTATCTCAATCCTCAGACACAGCCTAAGCCACAGGTATTTTAAGCAGCTCTGCTTGTCAACCAGCTGGAGGGATGGAGGCCCAAATTAGGGTGGCTTATGGCACAAGCCCACATGAAGACAAGCTGCCAATTCCCTCTCTTTCTGGGCCTCAGTTTCCCTTTCTATTTTATTCCTGTATGTCTACATGCAGTACGTGTGTAAGAGTGTGTGTGTGAGTGTGAGTGTGTGTGTATATGTGTGAAAGAGAGAGATTCTCAACACAAGGCCCTTCCCCTCGTGTGTGTTACGTGCCTCTGTCTCTCCTGGAGATGGAAGCTCCCAGCCGCAGCTGCCTCCCTCTCTGGGGTCATTTGGCCAGCGCTCCCCTGGCCGGGCTACCTCAGAGACACAGTGTTATTATCCACTCAGCCTGCCAGGCCTCCAGCCAGCTTGGCTCCTGCTCATTCTCCGTCTGGAAAGGCTGGGCCTCTTCCCTTATCCCAGAGCTTTCTAGAAGCTCAGCAGTCTGGCTGGAAGACAAACCAGAGAACTATGGGAGGGCAAAGGAGACAGCGGGAAGCCTCAATCACAGTGGAGAGTGTGGAACAAGGAAGGCAAAGCAAATCAAAGCTCTGTGTCTTAGCAGAAAAGGGAGCGAATTCTGGAGGGAAATGGGAGAACAGGCTCTGCTTAGCCATGGCCAGCTCCCTCCCCCCAAGCAAGTGAGAGACGGCCTATGTCCATCTAAGGAGCTGGACTCAGGGTCATGGCTGTCAGCCAGGGCCGAGAGAAAGACAGCCGGAATCCAAAAAAAAAAAAAAAAATGCAGCTGCCTACAAGACATTCCCTCTACTTCAGCTCCTTCATTGGCAAAGTGCAGGGGTGGGATGAGATAATGAAGCTCCTTGCTCTAACATGCTATTAGAATTCTCCCCAACTCCAGCTTATCTGCTCAGAGGTTAAAGACACTCCAAACAAGAATGCAAAAGAAGCAAGGGAAAAATAAGACGTTGGCCAAACATGGTGCTGGAGAAGCACTCTTCCCAGCAAAGTGAGCAGGGAAAGAAGGGACCCTGAAGGCCTTGGTCAGCAAAGTCTCCACTAGACTCCCACTGTGATCCACGCGCGTGTGCATGCTCAGTCATGTCTGACTCTTTGTGACCCCACAGATCATAGCCCAGCAGGTTCCTCTATCCATGGGATTTCCCAGGTAAGAATGCTGGAGCGGGCTACCATTTCCTACTCCAGGAGATCTTCTGACCCAGGGATCAAACCGGCATCTCCTGAGTCTGCTACTTGGCAGGCAGATTCTTTAACACTGAGCCACCTGGGAAGCTCCTGTGATTCACAAGCCTCATCATTTATACGTCAACGTATATTTCCAGCAAAGGGTGAAAAATCAGGGCCTGTTTTGGGGCCAGGTGGGAGTTGAGCCCCAGTGCTATGAAGCACTGTTATGAACTAACATCTTGACCAAAGCCTTAACTCATACAGCTCTTATCTCCATCGAAACCAAGTTCAGAAAGCTCAATTCTGAAGCTGATGACCAAAATGATCAATACCACAACACTCCAAAATTATACTGCATGAGTATAATAGCTGAGAAAAGAAGAGAAGCTAAAGGCAAAAGAGAAAAGGAAAGATATACGCATCTGAATGCAGAGTTCCAAAGAATAGCAAGGAGAGATAAGAAAGCCTTCCTTGGTGATCAGTGCAAAGAAATAGAGGAAAACAATAGAAAGGGAAAGACTAGAGATCTCTTCAAGAAAATTAGTAATACCAAGGGAATATTTCATGCAAAGATGGGCACAATAAAGGACAGAAATGGTATGGACATAACAGAAGCAGAAGATATTAAGAAAAGGTGGCAAGAATACACAGAAGAACTGTACAAAAAAGATCTTCATGACCCAGATAATCATGATGGTGTGATCACTCACCTAGAGCCAGACATCCTGGAATGCAAAGTCAAGTGGGCCTTAGGAAGCCTCACTATGAACAAAGCTAGTGGAGGTGATGGAATTCCAGTTGAGTTATTTCAAATCCTAGAAGATGATGCTGTGAAAGTGCTACACTCAATAAGCCAGCAAATTTGGAAAACTCAGCAGTGGCCACAGGACTGGAAAAGGTCAGTTTTCATTCCAACCCCAAAGAAAGGCAATGCCAAAGAATGTTCAAACTACCGCAGAATTGCACTTATCTCACACACTAGCAAAGTAATGCTCAAAATTCTCCAAGCCAGGCTTCAATAGCACATGTTGGGAGTTGGTGATAGATAGGGAAACCTGGTGTGCTACAGTCCCCGGGGTCACAAAGAGTCAGACATGACTGAGCAACTGAACTGAACTGAGGCTCTGACCTGAGCATGATACATACATTATCTCATTGTATCCTTCCAAAATCTCTGAGGTAGGCATACTGGATCAAAAGTGGGTATCTTCATTCGACAGATTAGGAAGGCAAGTCCTAGAGAAGCTAAGAATGTGTTCAAATCCACAGGACTAGGAAGAGAAGAAGCAGGAATTCTGCTCCCTGGCTCTCTGTCTCCAAACCTTCTCATCCTGCAGGGCTTCAAGGGACACAGCAGTCACGTGACAACCATGGGACATTGCAGGGACTAGAGATGGTTTTCAGGATGCTCCTTCTCTCCTCCCCTAGTAAAGGCAACCTCACTCCCCGCCCAGACTTCTCCAGAAACTGAGGTGTCCTCCTAGACCTGAGTGCAGATAATTGGTTTGCATTCCTGGTCCTCTGAAAGTTCTACCATTGACAGTGATTCCTTTCGCCGCTGAGGGCAAAGAAGCAAGGCACTGCCCAGAGAGCTTCTAGGGACCTGATTCAAGAAGCAACGGTGTGAGAAGCCAGGCTAACAAAGTTGTGAGGCTACCCAAGTTTGTGCCCACGTTTCCATCTCACCTTTCAACTCTCTTCCCTCCTTTTAACCCCACAAGACACACTCCCCAGTCCAAAGCAACCAGGACCCCCAAATTTCACGTTCCACATCCCAAGTTTTGCTTCCCTCTGATAGCAACTCTTTCCCCCAGTGATCTTTTTCATTTTCTGCTATCTCTTCTAAACTTATTCATTCTTGGTCTCATTCTCTTGGGACCCTTTGCAAAAGCCACAGCTAATTTTCTGATAAGCAAACCCTTGTTGAAATATAAATGATGATAGATTAATATGACGCCTTTCCCAAGGGCATCTGTATTTTAAACAAAGAACTCAACGATGTTTCATCCAAATGAAGATTCACAATGGAAGGAGCTTTGAATGTTTCAGATCTTCTAAAATCTCCTGGGAATCAGGAGCAGATATTTTGGTCAGAGAGAGGCTCAAAGTCCTCTGTGAGCAGAGAACAAGGCCCTCAGGATGGATATGAACACATTCTCACATTCTGCGTGTACACGTTAGCCATGCCAGAGGTCAAGAAAACAGAGGTCTGTCAAACACAGAAAGGCAGTGGTGGTTGGGTGTGTGCCTGTGGGTGTGAGTGTGCTTATGTGGTGTGTGTGTTTGTGTGTGTGTTAGGAGGAAGGGATGTCAACTGACTACTGCTCCTCAGCTTGTTTCCAAGAGATAAAAATGACAGCTGTTTGGTTTACACAGCTAATTAACCTGAGGAATGCACTGTGTAAGACTGTTATTAAGGAAACTAGATAATTAAGTTTTCCCCCAGAAAGGGAGGGAATGGGGATAAATAAAGCATTTAAGGGAACAGGCACAACACTGGAGGAGACTTTGTCAGGAGCAGAAATCAGAGCTGAAAGCTTCCAAGCAAAACCCCTCTGGTCCCTAAGCAGCATGGACCAGCCGAGAGAGGACTGAAGGTCATGGCTCAGCCCCTGCCAGGGCCCACCTGGCTGAGATCATGGCTGACCCTTGGGGTCACATGCAGCCCAGCCAGAAGCCTGGCAGACGTGTGAGAGCTGAACCAACAAAGGCTGACTAACTCCCTCATTTCATAAATGGGGAAATGGTGGTCTAGACAGAAGCCATGACCTTCTCAAGGTCATGTTCCTCTTCTAAGTGTCAGAGGCAGGACCAGACCTAGAAAGTCTTCACCCCCCATCAGGCGACTTCACTAACCATAACTGCCTCTGGGTTATCCAGCAGCCAGACTGAAAATCAGATGTGCGGTGGTCAGTGGGCGGGCCCAAGGGCAGGTTGACTTCAATAACTGTGCAACTGCACGTCCTGATCCAAGAATTAGTACTCAGGAGAATGACTGAGAGGTGAGGCGGCCTCTGCACGCAGACACAGGTCCCGGGAGGCCAGTGGGCGAGGGGCTGGGACATGTAGCCCCTTCCAGACACCAGGCCCACCGTCACTCAGCTCCTTTTTTAATGTGGTCCACACAACAACCCTGGAGGAGGGCATGGCAACCTACTCCAGTATTCTCGCCTGGAGAATGCCGTGGACAGAGAAGCCTGCCGGGCTGCAGTCCATGGGGTCACAAAGAGCTGGACACGGCGGGAGGACCTCAGCATGCATGAACACAGCAGCTCACTGAAGGGGGTGCTATCATCCCTCCTACTTTTCAAACAAGGATCGACGGCTTGGGGAAAGCACAGAAGGAAATGAGGGTATGGAGACATCGCAGACATTTTCATCCACGCCTTGGGCTTTAGGGGGAAACAGTACAGTGAATTCACCCAGAGGTTACCTGGGAGCTGGAAGAGAGAGAGCCAGGGGACAGGGTGCAACTTCCGCCTCAGGCTCTTTCAGTAAGGATCAGTCTGGGTTCAAGTCCGAAACAGTTAATGGGTAGTCAAGGCAGGGAGACCCGGAACAGCAAAGCTGGGCAGGGGGTGGGGGGACAAGGCAAAGCTGGCCGAGCCCTAAGTCCGTTGTCAAGGCTGCAGTATGGGCACAAAGGCCAATAGGATTAAGCCAGTGAGACAAAAGCAGGCAGAAGAGGTGATGGGCCGACAGGCTAAGACTGGCCCAGGAGAAAGCAGCCATACTCTGAGGTCAGGAGCTGGGAGAGGCCGTTTGGAGCTGGAAGGCGTCCCCACTGCCCCCGAGTTTCCCCAGGGTGGGCAGGGGGCAGCGAGCAATGCTAAAATGTCCAAGAGTCATGAATCCCCAGTGCACTCGCATTTATGTCACACCAGAAGGCAGGCAGGCGGCAGGGGCCGCGTGAGTTTACTGGGCTCAGGGCCCACCATGTCACCCCTGTAAGAAACTACAACAGAGGCACTAACCAGGGGCTCTGACTCAAGTAAGGTGTATACATGGCAGGAGGGGCTGGCAGAGAGGGATGGGGAGGTCGGGGCTGAGGGGCAGGCCTTGGCAAGGCAGCTTTGTACCATGCCGCCCTCTTCTCCAGCTGGGCCTGGCCACTGCAGCGCCATCTCTAGCCACTCAGAAAACTCAGTTCCTAGGCATTTCCATCAGAAGTTTGGGGGATCCCAGCACACACCTAGACATTCCCATGGGGATGGGGATAAGAGATACCTCATGGAACACTGTGAAAATTAATTGAGATAATTTATATAAAATAGACTCAGCCTAATGCCTGAGACATATAATATGTGCTTAATAAACTATAGCTTTACTATAATATCATTTAATTATAAAAATAAACTTGAAAACTGAAATTAGAACTCATGAGAGTTGTATCTGGATTCCTAATTCTCATCACACAGCCCCCCGTGTGCCCAGGGAGGGTTCAGGGTCCACTCGGACAGAGGAGTATCCGTGCCTTCACGTATGTCTTCACTGCCGGCAACCGATGGCCTCTGGGAGGGGAGGCCGGAGAGAAAGAAGGAAAGAGAAATCAGAGAAGGCAGAGAGGAGGCAGGTGGGGGAGAGAAGCTGGTTCCCCATGGTCAGCTCATTCCGAAAGAAAACTGGAGCAAAGAGCGACACGAAAGACCATTGGTCTAACACTCGTTCATGGAAGAGGAAAGCGAGATTTAGAGGGGGTGATCTTTTGCCCAAGATCACACTACAAGTTAGTGGCAGACTTTGGGCTACACACTACACTCAAGATGCTCTATCCTCTCCTCTTCCGAGAGGTTACATGGATTTATTCCCCTGGTAGACGAGGGGAAGAAAGAACCAATGCATCTCAACTTTCACAGCATCAAAATAGCTGAAATTTATCCATCCCTTGGGTTGCAAAAGTCTAGCCTTCTCTTTCTGCAAGCTCCTATGTGTTCTCAAAATGCTGCTTAAAAGCAGGGGAGGCAGTTGGCTCCCTGGGGCATTTGAGAGAGGCAGAGGGCAGGACAGGATGGAGTGTGGCCTAGAGGGAGGGAGGGGGGCTGTCCAGGCAGGCCTGGCACTGAGCCTCTCTCAGCAGCCTCGGATCTCTGCCCAGTGTCCATCCCTGAAGGTGGCTCCGCCCAAAGAGAGGACCCAGCAGAGGACATCCTGAAAATTTTAGACATGGCCCAGTGGTACAAGATTGGAGGGCAAGTGGGAAGGGGGCAGCTGGACTCATTCTGTTGTCTGGAGGGCTCCCCACTGCCAGGTTCCCTGATGCCGGTGGAGTAATCTAGGCCCACAGGGAGGACTCGCCTGCTGCTGGCCGTCTTTCCCAACACTGTCAGATGGCCTTTCTCACGTCCAAGTGGGTAAGGTGCAGAAACCACAGCCATCTCCGCGCAACACCTCCAAAGCCAGGACCCAGGGCCATCTATGATCACAAGCGGCCAAGAGGACACAGGAGGATAAGAGGCCAGAGGTAGGGTCAGACGCCACCGCATGGCCCTGAGGACAAGGAGCGCCGAGGGAGAGGGAACCGCAGACACCCCAAGCTGCCTTTGCGGCCATCAGCCTCTCACTCCCTTTCTTGCTCTGTCTTTTTAATGCCAAAGATGCAGAGACTCAAGGGAAAACGACTCCCTCACTCTTTCCTGTCTAAATCTATGTATTGAGGGCAAAAAAAAAAAAAAAGAGACAGGCAGCTGGGAAACAAGAAAACACTGGGTGATTTCCACCTTGGGCAACATAAGGAGCAAGGAAAGACCTCAAACTTACTGAAGGGAAAAGAAAACTGAAGTTCCTACCAGGAAGGTCCAGAAGCAAAGCAGAAAACTCACAGTGGCTCTTTGAAAAATAAATCAGTTGCTTAAATAAGCAAAGCGTTCCAATGTCTGGATTTGCTCAGCAGGGTTCCTTATCAGCTGAACCGCTGAACCCTCTTGCTAACCCCCAGTCACTTTGCCTTCACCTCACTGATCTGTGTCCTTTAATGGCAATTTGAATATTTTCCCAGGGGGAAGGATAAATTAGGATGTTGGGATTAACAGATACACACTACTGTGTATAAAATAGATAACCAACAAGGACTTACTGTATAACACAGGGAACTATGCTCCATGTCTTAAAATAGCCTATAATGGAAAAGAAACTTTAAAAAGACGATAACTGAATCACTTTGCTATAACCCGAAACTAACACAACATTATTAAGCAACTATCCTTCAAAATAAATGTTTACTAATTTTTACTGGAGGATAGTTGCTGGACAGTGTTGTGTTCGTTCCTGCTACACAGCTAAGTGAATCAGCTAGATTAGCACACACACGTGTCCCCTCTTTCTTGGATTTCCTTCCCATTTAGGCCATCACAGAGCGCTGAGCAGAGATCCCTGTGCTGCCAGTTCTCATCAGTTACCTGCTTTAACCACAGCAGTGTTTCTATGTCAATCGCAATCTCCCAATCCATCCCACACACCAAAAAAATTTTTTTAATTAAAAGGAAATTCTGCAAAATAAATAAATAAGTCTCCCGCTTCGCCCAGGGTGGTGAAACATGCAGAGACTGGAGGTAAACAGGTTGGCTCTTCACACATGACAATTACAAAACCTAGAAGGAGAGCCTCCAGCCTACAATCACACGGTCTGGTAGCTCCAGCCCCACCCTTAGCCCAACACGGGCAGAAGAGAAGGCCGCAGAGTGTGGCCGAAGCACAGCTCCCTTCCCGCTTTGGCAAGAAGACAAGCCGTGCACACATCCCAGCATCTGTGCGCCACCAGCCTTGACTCCGTCCATCAAAGATGGCACCTCACTCTCCACACACCTAAAGGACCTGTCTCGAACTACTGCTTATGCCCCAGATTTCAGCGACTATCCTGCCCAGGGCCAAGGGCTGAGAAAAACTCCAGCTTTATTAAGCAAAAGAGGAAAAGGATCTGTTCAGTTAAAAGGCATTTTGAGTACGTTTTTCTCTTGCTCATCGAAGGTGGAAATTCCTGAGAGGCAGAGATCCAGCCTTATGCTTTGCTTACATTCCCCACAGTACATGGGGCTGGGCCTACACCAAGTCCACTCTAAGTGTTCAGTGAACAGATGGCGGGCTCCCCCCGTGCCCCAAGCTCACCTTCTTCCAGCCCCTGGAGGCCGTGGAGGAAGAACCTACCTCACCATACTGGGCGCAGTAGGTCTCAGGCTTGGTCAGGCCACAGGTGGATGAAGCTCGGAGAAACCGGGTCCTCCCGATGAGCAGGTCCCCGACAGGTGGATAGCAGGCCCCGCGGGAACAGGCTTGCTGGGCACACAGGAGGCTGGGCAAGCCTGAAATCACAGGGGGCTCAGGGGGTGCTGGGGTGGAGCCTAAAGAGAGGGCAGTCTAGCCGGACACCCCAGTGCCCCCCAGGGAAGCAGTCATCCATCAGCAAGGCTAGACCCTCTTCCTTGCCTTCATGCTCC